>NW_013531726.1:3786648-4165752 GCF_000836235.2 Papilio xuthus
GTTACAACATTTATAATTATTTACCCTGTAATTAGAGAGATGATTGACGACGCAGGTGAAGTGAACGTCGCGGCCTTGCGTCACTGTGTGGTTCTCCAGCTCTTGCAAGAATTCCGGCTCCACCTCAGTTTGGATTGGCATCTCACCTAACAAAAAATGTTTGAACACTAGATTAAAATTCTTAGAACTAGATTTTCGTACGGCTTAAGGTCGGTTTCTGAAAGATTTGTTAAACTATTCATCCACGACCTCTGCTTTTTAATAGTCGACAGCACAACATTTAACATTTATAAATAGGTGTATAATTTCTTGAGGCAAATGGTAGTTAAATTGATTGGCTTTTCAGAAACCGGACATAAGTATGTTAAAGTTGTAAATTTTTACTATATTTAATAATACTTAGATCATTAGAAATTCTAAAATCTTTCATTAAAACAAAAAACAAAATTATTTGATCTTATATATAAAATTCTCATGTCACAATTTTCGTTCCCATACTCCTCCGAAACGATGTGACCGATACTCATGAAATTTTTTGAGCATATTGAGTAGGTCTGAGAATCGGCCAACATCTATTTTTTATCCCGCGCGGACGGAGTCGCGTGCGACAGCTAGTTTAAAATAAGGTTAAGACAGACGTACACGTAAAATTTTAAACTGAACAGTTTGGCAACTACGTGCAAGAGTCGTGGCAAACGTCGAGTGTAAAAAAACAGTAAGAGTACCTGTGACAAAAACAGTTAAAAATGTCGCCAGCCACCAGGCCGCCTTTGTCGACGGTGCATACATGTGTTCACAGCTAAATCTGAAACAAAACAACATACTTTATCAGACATGATATATGATTTTAAAATAATGATTACTTTAATCTCATTTTAGTTAATAATTAATTCAGAGTAGAGGTTAATTTATAAACAAGAATTGTCATAAAATGTATTATCATCGATAGCATTTTCATTGTGGCAATGAAAATTATGTATTGCACCAAACTTTTAAACAACTAAGTGTGATAAAGGCGCTATTTGTATACATACTCCCGTCTAAAAATAAAAAAAATATAATTAAAGAACGATAAGGGAATGACACAAGTTAATATAATATAAACTTAAATGCAACTTAAATACGACTTATTTATGCATCAACAAATATTATAAAGAAAATAGCAGTTATAGTTTGGGATTCAAATCAAGAAAAGGTTGACCATTCCCGCCGCTGGGAATTTCCCCTCTATATTCAAATGACAAGGAAAATTTGTCAATAACTATATTCATTTCTTGAAGGCAAAGCGAGCAGTTTTCGGCTAGGCAGGCAATTGTCGAACAAAAACGACTCAACGGTCACGGGACCCACAAGATTCAATTACTGAGGCTTGATACCGCGTCAAAACTTCATCAAGAGTGACAACCGTACAAACAACTTTAAATAGAGCCAACACGACCTACTAATGCTATTTTGATATGGAATAAAATAAACTCTTACCGACTTATTAATCTTTGGAAATCAAGTGTTGATAATATCGCCCACATATTTGAAATAATTTGATGATTGTTTGAAATTGTTTGATAATTTCAAGTTTTAATAATTATTCTAAGAAACTCTTTTAATACACATCAAAAGGTTGAAAGGTTAATGAACAAATTTAGAGCTAATCATTAAATTTTTAGTTGGAGCAATAAATTGTTACAAACAATTTTTCGCAATCGAAATGCTTGTAACAAGCTTTCTCCCTTGTTATTATAAGTTCGGATAAACATAAAACAATAGGCCTTTGAAATAAAATTTCAAACCCCGCTCCGAAGCCGACATAAAAAGTACTGAAACAAAAATTATAGCCTTTATCAGAATTCGCTGTAGGGTCGCGACTATTTTTGTTCTTGAAAAATATTTCATCATGACTGTAATGTTCTGCAAAGCCTTTGTTTTACGTGTCCTTATTGAATTTGTTTATGTTAAGAGATATTCATACCAAATATTATATTAACTAAAATCATACTAATATAAGAATTTTTAAATTGATGTCTACTTGTACACATACAGTTATTACCCACTATATATCCTCTCTGTATCGCAAGGTTAGCTGTAAGAGAACTCTTTTAAAGTTAAGCTCACCAGTACATCACTATATTTCTATGTAATGTTACACTATGTACTTTAAACTGTGTACAAAGCTTAAATAAATAAATTTAATATTATTATTTACATATATTTATTATACCATGTATAAAAACCTATCGCAGATCTAAAAGTATGTGATATCGACTAAAACACAATAACTATAACGATTTTGTTATTGGTCTTGTTCTTTGATAAAACCAAAACATTAAAGATTCTATGATTTTCTACGGATGTTTCAACAGTGGAAATCAGGTTAAGGAGTTAGTGCAACTACTTTTAACAGTATCTTTGTCCGACTTATTACGATTCCGCATTACTTTCCTCAAGTCATATATCACTTTCAGGTCGGCAAGTATTAATGAATCTTTACAGAATTCATCTAAAATGTAGTACCGTCAGATTGTCCTATAATATGGCCTCGAAATCAGTCTTTTGTTGTTCTTAAGTTATATCCAACTTTTGTATTTTATATGGGAACAAATAATTAACTGGCCGTCTAATGTTAAGGGATGTCCATTGATATCCATAATAACAGAGTTAGTGCAGACGAACCAAATATATTCATAATTGAGACTACTAAGAATGATTTTAAATTGGTCCACATGTAAGTAGCGTTTATAAGTGTTTAATTTAATTTAATTTCGGAAAATGTGAGTCTGTAGATGTGGTCTACAGTTCGGTTAAACGCAATGTCGAGATTGTACTGAAATTTAGCTTTAATACAATATGGAAAACATCATTAATATTTTCCACGAATTTTATACCATCAAGCCATTTCCAATTAAATTCTGATAACAAATAAATGAAATTAATACGAATGTAATTGAATTCAAATAAAGTTTTTATGTCATTTTGAATTACTGTGTAAAAATATTAGATATATATTGAATAGAAAATCTGGTACGAATTTCCTTTGCTATTTAAGGTCTGGTCGGTCATGACCGGCTAGAAATCAGTCGTGGTGCTATAAATAAGCACACTATGTGGTTGAACCTCTTCCGAACTAATTGCATCCCTATCTATATTAATGGCCAAACCGAAATTTGCATCAATATAAATTTTCCAATCTTAGACCGTAATCTGCGGTATACATACATCACTACTGTGGAACAAAATAAATTTAAACGAGTGCAATGCACACGTAAAAAACTACGACAGTAGGGAAATTTAAAAAAGAGAATTAACGCATAAATTTAAAAGGAAAAACTATTTAATCTAGTACAAGATATAAATTATTCAATATTCATCAGCATCAAAGAATGGTCACAGACTTTGTTTAAAAATAAAAGTTTAAAAGAAATGAAATATAAGTAGGTCTGGAAGATAGTTGTCTTAATGGTTACCATCAAAGAGTTTTCTGTTACTTTTTGAGAAGGCCTATATAACCTCACCGAGAGTGCTCAGGTCTAAGGTCTTTTAAGTAACTAGTTCAAGCGGCTCTGAGCTCAACCTTGACTTGCGCCGTAAGTTTACCTTATTTAACGGGTCGGAAACTGTCAGGCCTTTTAAACTAAATACTATAAAGTAGCATTGTGATGGGGATTTATTTTTGATAGATTAAAAATTTCTTTAAATATATTTTGTATTTTATAGTAGATTTTCCATATACCACAACATTATTTTTGACAAAAAAAACTTAAACCTATGTGTTCTTCCAGATTATGTTATATATGTATGCAAAATTTCATCGCGATCTGTTTAGCCGTTTTAGAGATGTCTTCAAAAAACATCCAGCCATCAATCCATTTATATTATTAGTAAGAAGGAAGATATTAATTAAGAAGGTATTAATTCATTGTAAATTATTAAACTTCAACATGTACATATGTGAATTTTGGATATTCGTATATTAATTTCATTATTCAATACGATAAATAACAAATATAAAGAGTTATAATAATATGAAAGTTGTTTATAATTGTTGACAAAAAATATCTTTCATTGAAAATATAACAATATCGTAGACAAAAGGTATTCACTATAAAGGTTCGTTAAATATTAAAGAATATTTAGCTAAAAATAAAATTATTTTTCCAAGACACCTCTTTTGAAGGGCTTACAGTTGAGTTAAGAAATCATATTATTTAATTGAGTGTTGTCAAGATTTCTTAGTAAACGTTTTCAGTACGAGTCATTACTAATTCAAAGAATTTAAAATTAATTTACTGTATTAAATTCTTTAACAAACTGTCTAGATTAGACTCAAGATAAAAGCTTACCATTTGTCTCATAGTTAAGGTCACCTTCGTAGATATTAAAGTTGACAAATATTTTAAACATTTTAAAATGACAGCAAAAATGTATTACATTTGTAAATACTTAATTATGTCTTTTATGTACTTTAAATGTTGTTTCTTATTATCGTAACACTCAAATCACGCGATTGATTAGGAAAATATCAAAGTGATAAAAAAATTACAATGAAAAAATTTATTGAACTGTTGGAATTTACAAAAATGCACATAATTTTAACAACAATTTGAAGAAACTTGCTTTTTAAAATATTATAACGTTTAAGTTACATACAAGCAACAAACAGTTCGATTAAGTTCGATTATTTTTTTTTGGAAAAAGGGGGAAAAAGAGCAGCGATTCGCCAAATTTGCCAGTTTCTTAGCCATTGCATTTAATAATATCAGATCTGGTACGATACTATTTCAATCTTTGTATTCTCCAGTCTCCTTTTAAAATCGCAAAGATCGCTCAAGAGGTAACGAAGTTTATTTTAGTGAAAAAAATTATATATTGAATGATTATAATCGAAAGGAAATTAACTTTAGCTAGTAATAAATTTTCTTGTTGTCGGTAATTTAACGATACGAGCTGTATTGAACGATTTATAGCAAGAACCGCTTGTTAACGAGACCGTAAAATTGAGTATCCAGTTATGGTTTCACTACTATAAAGTCGAAAAATTGCCAAAGTATGGATGATTTCGATGAGGAAAATTTAGTTTTCTGTGAATTCCTTACAAGCTTCTTCTTGTAAAAGAATAGAAATCTTGGATGCGTCCCGGAGGCCTAATTTTAGTCCTCCTTCCTATCCCACCCTTATCCTATAAGGAAAGGATGGGAAGTGGAAGTGAATTTTTCCGGATGAGAATCCTCTCATGCATTCGTATATTCTCTTTCTGTGCATCACCTCTTCCGTCGATTAAAGGTAGGCAATGTATATACTATTGAGTACGTCTATTTGCAACAGTCGCAGTAAAGAAAGAAAGAAAAGTTTTTATTATAGGTAATAAAGATTAAACCAAGAAACAATAACTAACATAAAAATTGCACATAACTGAGAAATTAAATTAAACTTAAGTTACCATTTATGGTTAATTTGGGTAATCTAGTGATGCACTAGTAACACCCAATGGAGCTGTTAAAGCTAATTGATTATCTTAAAACTTAACTATGGCGTATATTCTAAGTGAAAATGAGATATTGTCCATAATCTCCATGAAATTTTGAAACAATTTTATAGCATATGAAAATAATTTTCAAACACATGAACAGTTTTAGGATTTGATATCACTTATGTTTTTTTAAAGACAAAAATTGGTCAATATAAGCTGAGGTGTACAGATCTCCGAATGGTATATTTTAAGCGACAAGTTGTCATCTACTATCATTACTCATGACCACAATTTACCACATGTCGCCTACAGCCTACAATGTATGATAAATAAGCTTTTATTTTTAAAAATATTCTGAAAAGTCTTGTTTGAGTTGTTTTTTGTGTAAGAGTGACGCCATTTTTAATCTCTCATAAATTGTCCCGAAATTCAGGCAACTTTAAATTATATTTTACGCTACAATAAAATGTGATGTGATTCGATTTTATTTTCTCTTTATAATATTTTAAACGTAATCGCTTTATTAATATTTTTATTAATGGATGTCATGACAGTGAAATGTCCGACTTATTCATTTTTTTATTTACAATAAATGTTGGTTTAGGTATATTTAATTCCTATTTTAATAGGACTACTGACTGAAACTACAGTTATATCTTTCGCGGGTTTGTGGGTATGTTTAAACTAACAAACTCGCATATAAAATGACTTCTACGAACATTACATTGTGGTCTATACCCGATTCCATGAACCGAATTTATTGAAGATCTATTATTCCGCGAAGTGTCAAAGAGCAAATCTTTGGGACCTATAGATTTATAAATAATTGACAACTTATTTAAAAAATATTACCTCTTTTAATAACTTTTTTTTTATATCATAAGGTGGCAAACGAGCGAGCGTCCACTTGAAATCGCTGAAATAGCGAAGTGACCGTTGCCCATAGACATACGCAATCGCATATGCGTTGCGCATCTTGAATCGACGGAGAAGAGGATGCACAGAAAAAAAAAAATTTCCCTTCCCATGCATCCTCTCTTCCTGAAAGTTCACTTCCACTTCACGCCTGTCTTCTGTGTGTGGTCGTAAACTGCATTTCTATAAGAATTTAAATTTAATTATAAATTAAAAATTAAAACTTATACTAACGTGTTGAAACACACAAGTGTTACTATAATTGAAATTTAATTCCCAGCTGTACGAGGCTACAGTAGGAAGACTTAATTAACCGAGTAACAAACAAGATGGATGAACTGTCACCGTTGCTAATGCGACTCGTGGATAAGAACCTACCCTACATATAGCCACGCTGAATTAACGCCTTTATGATACTAGCCTACTATGTTTCACTTATGGAAACGTTTAATGGACACTAAGAGTGTCACTTAGAGTAGTCTTAGTTTGACAAACCAAGTTAAGTGTAAGCACACAGTAAAATAATCCGACTGTTTTAGTGACTGGTAGACATCTATTTCATGTTACCTATACTTATATATCTACATGTAAATTCTCGTTTGTAAAGAGTATATAAAATCAATGTAAACTTTATTAAATCATGACCATAAAATAAACGAGGTTATATCGTTTTACATCAGAGATTAAACATTATCTGTGAACAATTCAGTGTTTTTACTCGAATCCATAAGCGTTTAATCTGGATGTATCGCAGGCGCTTATATTGCGTCACATAACATGATGAATGTTAAGTAATCGGATTGGTCATTCGGTTTATGACCGATTAAAAGCGAATGTTCCTGTGTATTAGGGCGATTTATACAAATTTATAAACGAATATTAGTTGGTTTGACTTATTGCTTAAAACTAAACGTTTATACTAACGTGACTATCATTGATCGTAGGAAGTAGTTCTGTTAATATTAAGTTTTATTTATTGGTAAACCTATTATTGGCCTTGCTAATACTCGATGTTAATATTACATAATACGCTGTTGGTTTTCTTATACAATAAAATAAAAAAAATACACGAGTTGATTGTTACTTAGTTTGTACGTCTGACAATAAGAGTAAACTGGAAATGAAACTGTTTTGAACTTTTAATTTGTAAAAAAATTATATAGTCATCGAGTTAAAATAAAAAAAATAGTTTGTATTTTTAACGAAGGCTTTGTTATTTTTTATCCAAACTTTCCAAGCCCTAGTTCAATCTAAACCATTAGGGGATCGCATGTTCAAACAATTAATAAAATTGATATCGTTTGGCACTCGCTTTTTCGTCGTCGAAAGTTATCTGTTTAGGAAAATTGAAGCCATAACATTTGGCAAACAAAATCAAAACTGTAATTTTATCATCGCCCTCACGCACGGATAATATGTCACCCTCATTTTAGTGACTTCGCTTCATTATTTATCTCCCTTGGAACAAAGCGAAATATGTGCTCATTTGAGCAAAAAAAAGCTAGCGCAGTAATATATTTACAGATACCGTTGACAAGAAAATGAATATTCGTTTTCAGTTGATGATAAATGACACTCCTCGAAAAATTAATGCGGAAAAATGAAAGAAAACTTTAACAATAAAACAAGTTTCTTCCTTGAATAAGGTTACTTTTGTTACATTTGAAAAAGGAACAGGACCATTCAATTCATTTTATTTTCTTTTATTAATGTTACGTCAATCTGACCAATTGGAGGACTGTTTAAATGCGCTACATACGTTTAGTTTATAACGCTACAAAAAGTTTAATCTGACACATAAAAGTGAAGTGTTCACAATTCACATGAAACTATATTTTCAAACAAGTGCCGGCATGACAAGCGTCGGCGCGGCGATGGAAATGGAAAGGTACAATCCCGCTTCTCTTGTTTGTTCGCCGCGTCACTTACGTCAGAATCGCACATCCTTTTTGTTCGATTTCACCCGCAATCGCTTCAGTGCTCGAGGAACGTTTATGTGACTTAAGCCACCCTCACTTTTCTTATTCGCACTGACACTTCCCACTGAATACATTTGATGGAACACGAAGCTACTTTTACTGTTATCAGTAAGACAATTTTATTATTTGTGTTACATAAATATTTGCATATAAAACCTTTGTTTCATGAGTTTGATTAACATCTTATAAATTTGTTTAAAATTTTAAAGGCAATTTCATCAGCAATTTCAGCGAAATTAAGAAGAGTAATTATGTAATGGAAATATTTTGGAACAAAATGTAAAATAAAGAGCAACCAAACAATAACAAAATATAGTGATTGTTTTAATTTCTACTAGCACTTATGCATTTATACTTATTACAGATCCCAGATGACATCTAAATAACCTAATCTAGTTCAACTTCACATTTGTGCTCTACATTCTTTACGTACCCACTTTCATTTACAATCCATAAAGAGTGATCATTGTAAGTGCTATTGGACTGACCGACCTATATTAAGCATCTGCTTTATTGCATACTAGCTGTCGCCTGCGAATTCTTCCGCGCGAAGTTTTAAAAAGACTTAGTAAGTAGCTTATATGTTCTTCTAGACTATGTTCTATATCTGTAGCAAATTTCATGGAGATTCGTTTTGGATATACGCAGTATAATCCATGTAAAACTTTCGCATTTATAATATAATATTAGTATGACATGTGTAGTGTCAATCTACAATTAACGTTTACTCGAATTGAAATTAACCACCAAATACTTGTTAATAAAAAATGTTAAGCAATAAGTCCCTGAAAGATATTTCAACCGAAACGTATTCAATGTCTTAAGATGTCTGTAAATTGTAAACCTTCCCGCTCAAAATTAATTAATTATAAGCTTAGCAAATAAATGAAATACATTAGCATATCTCATTTTGTTCCGCCACGAGAGTGGAATATTAAACATTTTTTGTCTACATTCTTTGAGAACGAGTTTAAATCCTTTTCTCCCAAGGAATTGTATTTGGTTGGCGTTATTTGAATATTCTGTTCCATTTTATTCTTGATCTTGCAGAGGATTCTCGTTCCTTTACAGTAGCATCGATCTAAACGGAACACGCTTTACATTACGCAGACCAACATCAGTACTATGCATCCATTTCATAATTGGATGGATAGAATGACGTCAGAATCGAGTAGCCATTTGCTACAATTAAGTTCACTGACAAATTAAGATGCAAGATATTTTCAACAACACCAATGTATAAATACATCCAAAAAATCGAGACTAAAAAAGCTAAACATATTATACTATAAAATATAAGAGCGTCGGTGGCTCAGGGGTGAAAACACTTGATTTGTAATCTTCAGGTCCTGGGTTCGAATCCCGACATGTTCCGATGTGTTTTTCGATTTACATATGAACATTTATCCGACGTTCTTACTGTGAAGGAAAACATCGTGTTGCAACCTGCACATATCTGCGAAGAAATTCAAAAACATATGTAGTGTGATATAATAGACGTCAACGTTATAAAAGTGTGCGTTAAAACATAGCCCTTAAATATATTAAAAAAAAATGCTGGAATATCTTCATATTTGTAGCCAGAGTATCTAATCATATGGTGGAGGGTATCAAATTATAAAAGTTACAAAAGTTAATGTAACTTTTAAACAAAAACAGTTGGATTTTTTTAGTATTTTTCCCCGTGTAAAGTATTCAAAATTTCGTGAGACATTATACTAAACTGATGTATAAACACGGCGAAACACTCACGTATATTCGTCCGGTGGCGGCACCGATTAGTTTCGAGCCCATCGGGGCCCTTCATCAGGATGAATGGTACTGGTATTATTTCGCGGACGCGGCCACATAATAACAGTACCACTCAGTTTTTTCCCCGTGTAGTTATCAATTTGGCTATACACCATTAAAGTTTTATCGTTGAATTTTGGGACACGCTGTATATCAGCAAAATATCTTCCAGTATAAGTATTTTAATATTTATATGTCAATACCGTATTTTAGAAGCCTACGTATAATCATATTTCAATTATTTTCTGATAAAATCTAATATCAGCATATAAAAAAATCTACATGTGTTTAAACTAAAATGTAATTTAAATGTTTTTTAAAACTTTATTTGTAGGCTCTAAATATCTGTATCTGTTTGGTAATATCTAAAGCTATAAGAATAATAAAAACTTAATAATACAAATAGGTATTGCAGTAGCTTTGGGCTGGTTGTTATGATGTATTTGATTTTCATTCTATTCCGGTGTCGAGTGTTCGGCCGCAAATTCGTCTGACGAGAAGCAAATACAACGTCGACTGCTCACTTCTGACGTTATTGGATTTTTGGTTTTATATTTGTGTATCACAGCTCGCTTTTGGTAGTGCGATTTGAATGTAACAACTTTATCTATGTGTTTTTATAATAACATTCGAATACAACTACATAGTATACTTTAAAAAGACTCCCTGCAGTTTTTTGTGTTATATTCGTATTGTCAATATTTACAAATTAATACTATCATAAGACATAAAAATATTGTAACATTTAAAATTTCTTGATCTATGTCAACTAAGCTCTAGGCTTGTGCTAGGATAAGGTTTACGACTATAGTCGAGATTCGAACCCGCGATCATGTGATCGAAAATCCGTACCCTTAACTAGTTCATTGACATTTCAACTCAGCATTAATATAAATGAACAACAAGTAATTAATTAAATAAAAAAATTCCAAGAAATACTGACGTTACAAAGGGCTATTTAAATATTAATAATAAAGACCACGATAAAAATACTAAAGTCGCAAAGTTTACGCTTTGATGACACATCCAAATGTTGCTTTGTCCAGTTCATGTATTTGAAACGGGTATGTAAACAGGACGCTTTTCGGTGTCTATGTGTGTGTGTTTGCGCGTGTGTGAGACGCAAGTTGATGTGTCACGCAATATCGGAATGATTGATGAGCGGGCAGTGGACCGTGAGCATGAATTCCGGATGGTCATAGCTTTGTGCTCAAAACCAGTCGCCGGCATCAAAAAATTCTGGTCACTTTAATTGCCTTGTATTTTATGTCCAATGATATATTTTCAAACTATCTTTTAAATAAAGTTTTATAGGATAGACATCTTGTTTAGCCTGAGTATAAAAATTTTGTAGACTTATGATGGTTGTTTTGTTTTTAATAATTTTATATCTTGACCTGACCCTGTATTTCAGAGTAAGAAAATCAGTACCAAAGATATTCATTTGTCATGTTAAATTATTGCTTTTCATTATTTCCATCTTACTAAATTTAGGTACATATTATCACCAAAACATGTATGTGCATAGTTCAAAAAATTCACACTTCAGACTTCCAGACATTTTATGCTGAAAAATCACGCAGCAATGAGATGGGTGCAAAAAGTATTTAATAAAAGGTAACGCGACAAGGCGTACGCGAGAGTGCGCAGTCAAATTTGAAAACATTCCTGTCAGCCAGGGGCGCAATCAAGTGCAGTAGCGTGGGCGCCTAGTCGCCTAGGCGCTAGAGCATTGTGCCCACTCCGCTATATTGTTCCACGCTGCACCTGCGACGCGCTACCATTTCTCTTGTTCGCAACTGGAACACACGGACCGCGCGTCTTTTCACTGCAATTGTATTGCTCGGCATTGTCTCGTTTCATTTATTCTGCACCGTGCAGGTTCCCCCGACAGTTTACTCTTTTCTTTGCCAAATGTCGCACAATTGCTCTAACGTAACTAATTTCACAAGTACTGGAAAAGTTCAAGTAGAATAAACTCTTCATTTGGATTATTTAGTACAATTACGTTGCTTAGGATTGAGGTTAATTAAATTCGACTCAAATAGTAATATTTCCCTCTGAATATGCATTTAAAGTATCTCTCAGAAAGCCTTTTAAACTGTAAATAGAGAATACTAAAAGTTAATTGCCACTTATTTATTTAAAAGACAAAAAAATAACTTTTTATTTAAATAATTATAAAACAGAGCTGCCGTAAATACGACACATAATTTCATTACAACTATTTCTATCATCATAATAGTAAAAAAAAATGTACTAGATTATATCATGATGATTATCATAGATGAGACAAGAACCAGACGATTACAATACTCCGATTCTAATGATAGAACAAAAATCGAACGGACGTTGGTATTAATTTGAAATGCAATTGTTGTGCACGCGGCAGTATTCATCCATCATCCAGATATTGTATGTCGCCACTATCATGCCAGCTGTGTTTACAAACTCTCTATCATATTTTATGTGAATATTTTTAGCATACTGATACTTGTTGATATATCGTTTTTATTTTTTTCTCTGATATATCTTTTTTTTATGTATCAGAAAATAAGCTTGCTTGGTGGCACTTATATACTATGTTATTTTTTGTCAAAATAGCATGTCGGAAGTCTACACATAATTATATTTCAATCATGGATTCCGGTAATGTCTTATATCAGTGTACGATAAAAGGGTTAACACATTTTTAAGCTGAAATATATTTAAAATACTATCTTATTTTTTATGGGACTTATAGAACTAACACTTATTATAGGACTACAATATGATATAGTGGAATTGTTCAAGCTTGTTTAATCAGTTTCGTATTATACATACGCATTATACGTGTATTAAAGAGTCGTTGAAGATCGTACCCTTTGGTTGGATTTCAGCAATCTTGGATGTATAAACCGGTTAAGGGAGGGAGATATAAAGTTACAAACTTCAACGTAAGCATTGTTGGTGCAGACCACTATGGCTGCATCTAAATTCCGTATACAGATTAAATAGGACCAAAAGTTTGCGCAATCTGTTGATTAAATTGCTGACACTTTAGGTTTCAATCGAAGTAATAAAATTATAATACAGTTAAAGCTTCCTATTTTGTACACCAAAAATATAACGTTGATCAATGTAGCCTTATAAATATTCCTTTAAAGTGTTTCCTCAAGGAAGCCTTATTATGAAAATGTTTTAGAAAAAAAAACATCGTAGAAACGAGACGAATTGTGTGCTTAGTATAATCCTGTACAAATGATATAATTTGTATCGTTTTTCATAAAAACAAAACGGTTTCCTTAATAAATATCTACTGAACTAAGGGCTTACTTTTTTGAAGAAGTTCGCTACAATACAATTATCTATACGTTGATTTCTGAGACCAAAAATCCTGTATAAAACATATAGCTAAAACTGAAATAACAATATGTTTTAAACGGAGATGTTGGTCTCAGAAAGCTAAGGTATGTGACTTATAATACGGGTATTAATATCGTTAAGAATGCAAGAAATAAACCTAATAAGAGTTTTTAGAATTCCTTTGTCTGCTCCGGGGCCAGTCCGCGCAATTCTAAACTATTCTTTTCCAATTTTAAATTGCACGCTTCGTCAAGTCGAACTTTATCTAACAGTTGATTGAAACTATTTCTCTAGAAAGATCCAGTGGCTTCACTAGTTAGTGTTCTTTCAGAAAATATCTTTTCTCAAAATAATACCTCTTCACCTTGAAACCGAATGCTTTATCATATAAAAATATGAAAGTCGAATTGGATGGCTGTCAAATCCTTTTAGAGGTGTAATACTTTGTATTCACTTCAAAGATCTTATATGATAATAAAAAATATTGCCGTCAATATATTCGTAAGAGCATTTTTCCAGTCGCTGAGAAAATAAGATCGTAACGATCAAGATCCTTTGTCGGAATTATTCGATTTGTAAGCCTTTATTGGTATGTACAGTGGCGTATATAGATTTTTATATTTATTATAGAATATGTCTTTTCTATTTATTATTAAAGTACAAAATTATATTTAAGGTCATAGTAGCATCATACGATTTGATTTAACATAGTATGGCAATTTTATTTATTTTACAAATTATATTACATTTTTGTATGATTTATAAAAACTCAAGAAGGGCGCTATTAGGAACACCCGAAACCGGCATTCATGTATGCATAGATGTATGAATGTAGAAGTGAGAGAGGTGTGTCAGAACTGCAACAAATTTAAGGTCTTTGTCTCTGCCTACCCCACTGGTTAATGGGGATAGTTAAATTTTTCTTTTTGTATAAATTCTATAAATCTTCTGTAACCTGTAACTCATACTTTAATTCCATAATTTTCTAAATCTATTATAGATACACAAAGGTAATATTTTATTTCAAACCTTTTCGACTAAAGTATTAAGTATTTCAATTATTTATTATGTGTAAATTATTTAAATTCAACAATCTTATCGAGACTTCTCAAGACTAAGTTGAATGATTAAAATTTCAGTTCTCTTTGACAGTATTGATTTAACTACGGACAGTTGAGCAATTGCTTGAATATAAACATTGAGACTGGAGACAAGTGCTTACCCATTCAGACTAAGAGTATTTCATCTACTTATCAATTCAGTTGAAATTAGTATCGACAGGACTAATAACCTAATGAAATACTGTGAAAGCATTGATATTTTATTAGCTAATGATCTAAAATGTTAGTTTTAGATTTAGTAAATTGCATATTTAATCCAAAACATACTGACAATATGTCATGCATAAAAGTAATCCATAATTAGCTATTAAAAGAATAAGGCTAATCTCGACTGAATACTGTCAAAAGTATCTCCAAAGAATTCTATTGACACGTGACATTTTAATAACAGTCAAATTAGATACTACTATTATATAAATGAAACGAACACTATACTATATATATGAGTTTCATACATACTCATAAAGTTACATAGAAGACTGCCATATAAAATTTATAATACTCCTGTCATTCGGGAATAAATACTTGATATTATATCAAATTCTGTAAACTTTATAAAAAATAAATAACAAACATTTTACCGACATAAAAGTACAAAAAACAAAACACTGACATGACAAGCTAAAGAGAAACTTTATCATAGTAAAATAATATTGGATTGCATTGTCAAAAACGCTTCTCAAAATACTGCAAGAGATTTCAAAGTTATATTCAACAGATTAAGTAAAAACAATGTCTGTTTTAATCAATCGCTGTTCGTACCAAGCGCTGCTCGCTTCTGTTTTATTTAGCTTTTACTTTATATTTAGCGACTGATGCTACTAAAACATTATAGTGGTTTTGTATCGTCATTTGCATAAAGATACTGCAAAATTTAAATTAAGTATTTTATTTAACATTTTGTAATTTAGAGTTTATTAAACAATTTTGGTTTTGATTAAGCGTTGAAGACGTTTACATTTAGAATGGTTTTTATTATACTATTCTTTGTTTACTTGTTGAAATTTTTGTTACTGATCCGAGAAAGTGAAATATATTAAAAGTTAAAATAAAATTACGTACACAAAATACATGGTTATTTTAATAAATATGTAATTTTATTCTTATTATAAGTATATATGAATAAAAACTTGATGTTTATTAGCTGAAGAAAAAGTTTATAAAACTTTTTGCACAAAACAAAAGAGTTTTTAATAAGATAAAATTACAACATCGAAAATACTATACAAAAACTTACTTCAACAATCGACGACAATCAAGGAACAAAACCCATTCATAAAGAAGTATTTTAAAAAACTTTTACACAATTTCATAATTCAAACACGATGGATATTTAAATTTTAAATTACTTTATTCATATACCACGTGATACTTTTATTTAACAACCGTTATAAATGTAAATTTAAGTTATCAGTATAAGCGCGGGAAATCGAAAAGTCGAGCGCTAAAATCAGTCTCCCAAGAGACTACCATCTCTGGCCGTGTTCAACAATGTACTGACAACTGTCAGGCGCGCCCGGCCGGCGTTTCGCTCGCTTTTACTACCAACGCTTTTCGTCTTTTCCCATCTTACTCCAACGAAAATATATACACAGAGAGTTTTATATACACACACGGAAAACAACTTGGAGTCGCTGCTATTCTGTGTGAACACTCACAGCTTTGATGTGTGCAAATGTTGCGCATAAGTGCGTGTTTCGTAGCGCATCTTCGTACTAACTTACCATTGCGTTGCACACAGTGATACACGTGGTATACTAATAAAATATCGTATGTCAATGCAATAAAGTTTGATTTCGATTGTACGGATGCAGGTTATTCAAGACCGTAGAGCATTGCGCATGTCCTTTATTATTTCCGTATGAGAAACTACCCAAACTATTGTTGTCCTTATTATTCTTGAAGGTCTTATCTTGATATTCAAATTGCATTTCAATATTTAAAAGTATTAAGAGCATTAGAAATAATTATTTTAAGTAAAACTAAACTTTAAAATTAAACGCTGAGATTTCTCGGATCAAAGTCCGTGTAAGTCTTTAAATTACGTTTTTGGATGAGTTGAAGTTCATTCAATAAATGTAAAGTGATTCGTATTTAATTTCGGTACTCACCTTTTATTTTAACTGCATAATCTGCTTCAATAAACATTGTACCTGTTAAACATAAAATGCTTATTAATTTTGAGAGTACATATAATTGTTGATTATCACTGCTGAATGACTAATACAAGCACTGAGAATATAATTATGTACAGGTATTTTTGTAGTTTTGGATATTAACTGTATAATGTTAAAGTTGATTTTATGTAACCACTAGCTGTCGCCCGCGTGTTTATCCGCGCAGTATTAAAAAAACTTAATTAGTAACCTATGTGTTCTTCCAAATTATGTTCTACAGCTATGCCAAGTATCAGCGAAATCCATACAGCCGTTCTGAAAATACCTTCAAACAAACATCCATCCAATCATTCGCATTTATAATATTATTAAGATGTAAGATCTAATCATGTAATGACAAGTTTATTTACGTTAAAAACATATTTTTCTTTTCACATATATCTCATCTAAACTTTTGTACTTATGTGCAATTGTCTTAGAAGGCGTAACATAAAAATTACACACATAGAAAAATGTTTCTTCTCCAACTGGAGTTGATATTAAGAGCTAGATAAGAGTATGAGTGGAGCACTCTTTGCAGTGAACAGCGTTTATACAAAGCTATGAATAACAATTTACCAAAGAGCCGGGAGCAAACACTTGAGCGTGGAAGTTTGTTTCGAAGTACCCAAACTCAGGAACAATAGCCTAACGCCGAGTTACGAAGACGACGTATAATAGGACCCCGTAACATATTTATTAAGTAGAAATTACCTCGTTTAAAATAAATACCTTTTAATCATATCAAAAATATTTAATTTTAATGATACAAGAAACAGTTTGAATTAAGGTTTAGTATTTGTTAGGAATAGCTTTAAAAGTGAACTTAGAGGTAATAAAGATGGTAACATGAATATCATGGGTAGATAACTTTACCAAACATCATTTTAAACATAATTTAAATACAACTAGACAGTACAAATAATAATAAGAAATTAAATTTATTATTCACCCCCTTTTCTATAATTACGTGTAGTCTTAAATCTATGATATAAAATAAAATATTAAAAAACGAATAATTTACTAAAATATGTTATTAAAAGGAGTCCCTTAAGGAGGTTACATTTATGGACAAAATTCATAAAGCTTATTTTTAACTTTGAATTTACGTATTTATATTTATTTATCTTTAATAAAAGAATTCTTACGTCACATTACTCACATGTCATGAGCACGAATATTTAATAAAAAAATGTTATTTTATTTTTCATCCGTTTGCGTAGGTTTTATTTGAAAGAAAATATATTTTCCTTCAATAGAGATATATCAAGAGATAATATTCCGTTAGATTAATTCAAGACCCTTTAATCATTCGCATTCTATACATGTTTTTCTCTTTATCAAAAGTAGATCATACTTGTTATAGAAAAATATAAAGTTAATCTTAAAAATATATTGTTGGCTTTTAAGAAATATCATAAAACTAAAAGTTGTTTTTTTTTAATTAAAAAATATTTATTTTTATCTAAAAAAAACTGTCATAATTCTTGTTGATTTTATTTTGATTCCAGTTCACTTTCATTATATTTTTATTACGAGTTATATTAAAAATAGGTAAAAATATTTTCTTATCGTATTATTCTGGTATTGCAATATTCCATTTGCGTCCAGAGTCGGCCACTGCGATGGTTACGTCGCGGAAAATCTTGTTAAAGTCTTTTCAACAAAGAAAGAGTTATGAAAACGCCAACTTTTGGGATCTCACAAAAAACTGTATACAGTTTGCACAAGTTCGGTCTTCAACACGAATATATGATAGTGTTCAGAATATTGCGAGGAACAATTTCTTTTTTATAAATCTCACTTCATTCTTTTCATTAATATATGATTTATCAATAAACTACGCATTTTTTAAACTTACTGATATTATAAATGCGAATGTTTGGATGGATAGATGGTTGGATGGATGGATGTTTGCATGAACGTATCTCCGAAATGGCTCAACGGATCTCGTTGAAATTTAGCATAGATGTAGAACAAAGTCTGGAAGTTTTTTCTAATTCCGCGCGGACGGAGTCGCGGGCGACAGCTAATATATAAATAAGTATTATCAGAAAACTTGGCGAAGTTTAAGCCCTAACCCTACGATAGCTGTTAAATCAAGATCTTGGAAAGGGCCATTAAGTCTGCGGACTATAATAGCACTTGTGAAGTTATGCATAATAATTACTTGCTCTTTGGTCCCAATTTAAGACAATTGAATAGCGATGAACTTCCCATAGCATACCACCTGTCTGTGATTGAAATTAATGTACTATCTCGGTATTGAACTGAACAAAACTCGAAATCAATAGTGGAAAACGTAAGTATCAAATTTTGATAGAGACATGAAAAAAAATTAAAAACCTTTAAATATTTAAGTGCAAGAAAAATTATAGTCTTAAAGACTATTATTTTTCTGTCTGTCTTATCCTATTTTTGTACGACGTTATTTAAAAAAACAAACTAAAAATACTTAATCTAGATCAAAATAAAAAATAAAAATAAAGAGGTCGGAAAGACGGCACACTGATTGTCACAAGTTTTTTAATCTATTCTTTTTTTAAGTAAGCCACTATAGTCAAATAAGGAAAGCATTACGATTTATTACAAGTTCGTATTTGTGTTTTTAATCCGTGAAAGTTTATTATGAGCAGAGTTATTGAGTTTGCGGCGTGCGCAGAAGCCACAGTCTCTATCATTGTGCGTGTTTAGACGATTCAAGTAGAAACTACAATTAAACTTTACTTGTTGAGCACTTTGTACTTGATAATAGCATTAATAGTGTAGTTACGTGTCCAACAAACTTATATTAATACGTGATATGTTCAAGTTATTTATCAACATGTAATAATGGTTTAGATTTCAACTACGCCCTACTACTATTACCATTGTTTTTTTTAAGGGACTGACATGTTCAAAAGAACAAAAGTCTCTAAAAAAATACGGAGAAAAAGAGAAAAAGCATTGTTTTTAGTACATATTTTTGTAGGTATAAATGCGTTTTATTAGGAACTTCTTTAGTTTGAACTAACTGTTGTCCGCTACGCCGTCTGCGCGGAATTAAACAAAAATCTAGTAAAAATATAACCAATGTCTCCCGGGGATAGTATAGTTCACGACAAACAAACAATCAAGTATTTCCTCTTTATGATATTAGTATAGACAACGGCAAGAATATTATTTCGTAGAGTGATAAATCGCGATTAATGGATTTCAAAATTTACTTTTATCCGTTATAATCTTGTTTATCTGAGATCGTCAGAATTATGGTATAAGTAGCATTGTAACTAAAAATTGTTTAAAGTAAATGTTCAGTGTAAGGAGTGCTCTTGGTAACATAATGAGTTATGTCTGATATTATGAGTTATTTGCTAAGCACTCGTTAGCATAGCGACGTACTATGTAAAATAGTATGTTGCTATTTATTTACCTTCCAGCAGACAATGTTAAACTATATAGTTCTAACTCATTACAAGATAGATATATATTGATAGAAGAGAATAGAATTAGGTAAATGTAAATTTTATAAAAGATTTCTGTAAAATCTTCTAAAAACAAAAGAAAAAACAACTTTATATTCATTCAATTTTAAAGTCACAAGTTGTTAATAAAATAAATCCATTAATTCAATCAAATCCGTTGTTTCCAAAAATAAAACAATTTTTTCCAACTCCGTGTAAAATGTTATCAAAATTTATTTAATTAAGAATGACGTTCAATTTCACACAACGATCCTAAGAGCGGCGTAATAATCCGCTTTTGTTTACTTCAGCACGTGGATATTCACAAATTCAATTTAAATATGATGGCGCACAGCACAAACATGAGATCAACAGAATTAAATGACGTGCGCCATTTGTCGGGGTTTCGCGCTACCCCGCGTTACCCCGCACTACCCTTCGCTACCCCACTTCGCTCCGGACCGAGCCAGCGTGGCCAATTCCCAAATTAATTGCTTTCCAATAGTATTTTTTAGTTAAAATCGCTTTAAACTTTAAAGCTACGTTTAATGTTTTAGTGTGAATATTCTCGATCAAATTTTTACATAAAGTTTTTGTTTTCGACATAGTAGTTTATGAAGCATAACAAATAATGTCGGATTATGTTAAAATTTAAGTAAATAATATTGTTCCATTTACGGTTGTAACTATTTTTTTTCGTACATGCTGTTAGAAAATGCATATACATATGTGCCAGTGTATTGACGCAACACTAGCCTAACTAAAATGTCTACTTTATGTCCCCTCACTAATCATTCCAACACTGGACTTTGTAACGAAAGCACGTCATTCGCGTCAAAGGATTCTAATTAATCATGTCTAAAAATACAAAAAAAAATTAACATTACTTTGTTATTCACCTTAATACAGAAGTTACAAATATAAATTGCTCTAAAAGTTTTATGCCACTGAGCTTTAACTAAACACGATAAACCTTTTCCAAATAATATTTTAGATACACAATAATAGCAAGGAGTCGGTTATCAAAATTGTTATACCCCTAGAGACAATTTCCTATTCCGACGAAATAAAATATGGACGTTTTTAAAGATAAACACAACAAGAAATATTACAAAAGCTCGTAACTTATTGTATCGCAAATATCATATGTATTTTAAAATAAAAGTAACAACTGAAATATTACATTTGTTTTGTTTTATTTAAATTAATTTACTAACTGTCACTCGTAACTCTGTCTGCATAGGATTAAAAAAAAACATAATAATTATCCTATGTGTTCTTTCAAACTTTGTTCTACATCTATGCCAAATTTCAGCGAGATCCATGCATCCATTCTGGTGATACCTTCAATCTAACATCCATGCATCCGTACAAACATTAGCATATATAATATTAGTAAGATTCATTTGTTTATGAAAACCTACAATTTTATTAATGTAAAATTACTATTGAATATTACGTGTCAAATAATGTCAGTAATGTTTATTTTCTTATTTCTTAAGTAACATTTACGTACGTATTTGCGGTCGTTTATCATAATTACGGTACGAAAATAAGCTAAAGATAAATAAGGCTGTACAAATTTGAATGGCACGATCTTGTACAAACACCGCCATATTGGTGACAGATAATCCGCACAACCTATACTGTGGCGCGTACCATCCAAATTATATGTAACGTATCTATTCTATTTACTCGTATGTTAAATATTAATTTTCAAATTATTTCATTTGAAAATATCTAATTATTATTTTTAGAGGTTTCAAAGCAATTTAATGTAAATAAAAGTAAAAATGTAAAACTTAAATTGTTCTTTGAATAAAAATAATAAAAGTTATCAAAATCTATTTCTAAATGAATTAGCTTCTAAAGGGTCAAGAAATATTTAAAAAGTCTTTTAACAAGAAGTGATTTAAGGAATTATAATTCTCGTTTCGCCTTAGAGAACTTTTAACAAGAAAACTTGGACCGGCAATAATGTTCTCGCGAGATATTGTAGATACTGTATTATTTTATACTCTATAGTATAGTTTAGAATAGAATAGGAAAAAGTATTGTCTGATTTAAGGCAAGAACGACATGAAGAGATCTTGAGAAGATGGTTATCAGATTTAAAATAATAAAGTCATTACACACAATAAACAGCCTTTAAATTAAAACGGCAAAGTTATTGTTGTGTTTCTTATAATCAGTAATCAATTTCTTAGCGCCACTTGTTAAGCGCTGTTGTAAATATTTACAGAATAACATGTTTTTCATCTCCTTCACGAAGGTCTTTTATTACAAATGCCCATTAAAAATATAAATTAAGGAACAGGATAATTTATTAATTTAATAATGTTTTGTTAAATGATCTTGTTCCTGTACTTGTTACTTAATAAATATTTTATCGAAATTAAGTGTATTCAATTTAATTACTAGAAAAATTTAATTTGTTGTACCGGAAGGGAGGAGCGTAAGAAAGAAAACACGATACCGACCCCTAGAGTGATGGACAAATTTCCTGGTAAATGACTCCACCGCTCGGGGACTATTTGTCTGAATTTGAATCGCATTTGTTTCTCCGCCAATTTGCTTCATAAGCTCCTAGAATATGTCCTGGATTGCTATCAAGCTTAATCTACTCCTTTTATTTTTCTCATCAATTTTGCCTTTCCAGAGCATAGTAACTAATCTAGATTTTAACTTTTCAAAATAAAACGCCATGCTCGAATTACTCCCGTTTATATTAAATAGATTTTTTTTAATTAAAATATTAGCAGATTTTTTTAGCAATTTACTAATATTTCTTTTAGCATTCCAACTAAGCTCTAGAGGCTTGTGCTAGGATATGGTTTACAATAGTCGAATGGCGGGATTCGAACGTGCGACCTCGTGATCGGAAACCCGTACCCTTAACCATTAGGCTATTGACGCTTTAAATTTCATATTTATAGCTCTAGATTAAAGTTCATATTTCGATCATAGCATTCGCTGTGTGGTATAGTAAAATTCTAAATGAAAAAATTATTGCTTTATTCTTTAACAACATGAATCGAATCGAGTAACGATCAAGTCCTATATACCACGAAAAACATTGTCCTCCTGTAAGTCGAGACAAATATTCTTACAGATTAGTATTATACTATGTGATATTGCTAATTATTCTATTACTGAAATTACATTTATCTTGTTTAAGCTTGCACTGGTAACATTTTATCTAAATTAAACATACTAACAGTAAAGAGTATCAAAGACAGAACGTTGTAACAAGACATTAAGGTCCTTCGTACACAAGGCAACGTAATTCGTCAAAACTTATATTGTATGATTGCGTCGTGAGAGTCGCGTTAAGCGCGATCCGTACACACAACGTTGGATCGTCGACGCGAGTTGTCTATTTGACTACATGTCACTTGTATAGATTTGCTCCGCCATATTGAAAAAGCGATTTTTCTTATGGCGACCTTGAGAAGTAGTTCCGAGCGACTGTCTTTGGCGGTAACAGAAATTTCGGCGACGACACGACTCTATGACATTGTATGGGATAAGTCATTCAGCGATTAAAGTCATCGGGATTTAATAACTTGCGTTAATTTGTGTACGGAGGGCCTAAGCGGTAGCGTTGCATTGTCCTTTGTTTGCTTGCAGTTGACGTTAGCGGTTAGCCTAAGCGTGATGTCACTCCTATTTCGAATTACAACACAAGACTTCTCATACAGATCCTACAAGGTACTTTATGTTATAAATAACTCTATTTAAACAAAATTATGATAATTCAATGACCAGATAGACCTATGTATTTATTTTACCGAAACGTCGGCTGCGAATACATATTTCGTAAAAGTATATTTCTCGAAATCAATTTGTTATTTTTGCCAAATTTACTGACAAAATATTGGACATTGATAATATTGGCGCTACAGCGGCCGATGCAGGAAATCAGTATTGGGATATATTTCTAAGAAGGAAATTTGCTTGTTTAATTAAATTTTTACTTTGCCACTGTGTCAATATTACATAAGGTTAACATCATAATTTTCATAGGCTATGTAAAAAAGACCTTTGATTATAATAATCTTATATCAATTATACTAGAAGCGACTAATTAACTCATAGGAAATCGTAAAAGAAGAAGATTCTTTTTAGTCTGTTCTGTAAGTTAAGTTGTGATTTTTTAAATAAATCATTTTTTCATGCAATAAAATATGTTCATGGCAGCAATCATTCTCCGAAATTTCTTTTAGATGAACATCATTTCAGACCGTCATTAGCCTGCGATTGCATCTACGAATTGCTATGCAAATATTCTACGAACTGCTACGAGCCGCTACGAGATCTACGAACTTGAAGAATAATGTATTACGCAACATCACAAAATAGCGATATATTCTCAACATAAATATGAAAGACAGATAAACTCCTATTATCTCGTCTTATTTATAAATATTATACTTTCATTCCAAAACTTTATTTTGAAAATTTCACTGATATTATTAGTCATTTAATATCACGTTTTCATATAATGACGGATGAAAGTAAACGAGTTCGCCTTTTGCCTAAAATATGTTATGCAAAAATTTTGAGTACGAATTTAGTTTAACATGAAATGAAAGCGAAATACGCAATGAATTATGTTTTTGAAAGGAATGTGAAGTATTAAGTACAGAGCATATGTGCATATAACATTCATAAAAATATATGAGATAATTTGAATAGTCATGAATAGCCTATGATGTTTGGTTTAAATTTTATATTGCGTTCTATGTTTACAATCACTCAATTTAAAATATTAATGTACTCCTTAATCTATCCTAATCTAAACTGAATACTAAATAAATAATAAAAAATACATTAGAACTTGTATCCGATACCCAAGAGAGCGTCGGTGGCTCAGGGATCAAGCACTTGACTTTCAATCTTAAGGTCCTGGGTTCGAATCCCGTAATGTACCAATGTGTTTTTGATTCCCGATTTACATATGTATATTTATCCGACGTTCTTACGGTGAAGGAAAACATCGTGATGCAACCTGCACCAAGTCAACCAACCCGCACTGGGCCAGCGTGGTTGACTATGGCCTAATCACCCTTAACTAAGGGTAGGCTCCGAGCCCCTCGGTGGGGACGTATAGTGAGCTGATGATGATCCGATACCCAAACCTTGGTAGAACTTATGTTTCTCACAAATTTATTCATACGAGTAGATATGTTTTTTCTGTATAAATACATTCTTTTCGACTACAATATCGACAAGACATTCAAAACTACCATCACTAATTATACGAGTATATTTATGGTAAGTGACTTAACATGACATAATTTTTCTTTCGCAGTAAGAAGAAATTAATGTGAATAAATCGAAATCAGAACAGAAACGGCACCCAGCGGCGTTCGAAGAGGCTTTTTGGAAGAGGTCCGCCGGACGTCTGGATAGGGATCTTTACTAAACAATTGTTTTACACAAACTTGGTGACTCAATTATAACCAGTTGTGAAGTGGTAACCAGTGTACTTCTTGAATGCGATATTTTCTACCACAAGTGATATAATTAATAATAAGTCTGATAGCGAGTCAATTATAATATAAGGGTTATATATGTCTCAAGCTTTGTATTTTATTTTATCTTTCCTCTAATATTCGTAGGAAATAATTGTGATTATTACTAAGTGTGTACTACGTGTTTAATGAAAGTAATTAATTATTCACGTAGCATACAAAGTGTGCGAATCCTCGCCAACATATAATGAAACAGCGAACAATGTCGAATATTTCCGTTTTGATTAAGGCAATAAGCGAGATCGCAGTATGGCACGTAGTCCTTGTATTTCCTTGATAAATAGAATAAGAAAAATCATTTTAAAATTATTATTTTCTTACAAAACTTAAGATTAGAAATAGCATAAAAGTTTAGCAAGCGCAGAATCTCTTGTGGGACTTGGCCTAAAACTTTTTGATTTCATTATTAGTTATTTCTTTAAGAAATATTTAACAGTATTGAAGTCCGTAGCGAATGTGGCGAGCAAAATTACTAGACTTTTATCAGCGCAAGTACAAACAGAAAAAGCAAACTTAATCAGTTAAAAAGGAATTGAACGCGCCCACGCACTTATTCGTTCAACTATAAATTAAGGCTACAGTTTAATTGCAGATATAATCTATCAAATCTTTATATCAGATTCAAAAGCAAGCGATCAAACTTTCTATCTTCAATATAATCCAATAAATATTTTCTTTTGTAACAATTTTCTTAGAGTATCAACATTGAGTTTAGCGAATAAAAGGGAAACAATGCAAGGAAGTTGATGTTTACTTTCTAATTTTCCGGCTGTCTTCACGAAGATCAAGATTCAGACACGACGTCTTGCGCTCTACATGTGAAAGGGAAATAGCGGATTTTGCAGATAACTTATAATCACAATACAAGAAGAATGTTTTTTATTAATTTTGTAATCAAAATCATAGACTTTAAAGTAATGTAAAATCCCGTGAAAAAGCTTATCATAAATATCTTGTTCTTCCTTGCATAATCTGATGAGAAAACTTAAAAACTTGTTTAATTATTATGTATTGGTAAAAGTACTATAATTATAATTCAATAGTTTTTTTTTTGAATACCGCTTTTCAAAGGTATTAAACAATTTTGCCTGACATTCACGTTGCTAACAAAAACTAATCAAGGGAGACTTCACTAATTAAAAATCTAATTTTAATTAACTATTTTTATAGAAGTAAAAGGCTCGTACACTTTAGGGACCTAAACCATCAGGAATCGTTTGAAGGCAGGTATAAGAGTACTCGAGCACTAAACACAAGCATCACTTCATAAGGTGCCCGAGGGAACTCCGATTGTTCAGGATTGGCAGCGGCACACGTCTCAGCGCGGATATTAAATGCTGTCTAATTGGACTTAGATCAAGTATGTGCCACGTAAATGTTTAGTTTACTAAATAGAAATGTATTTAACAATGCTTGTCAGTCATATAGAATATGTACCTACTTAAAACGCTGTATTTTATTAATTAACAGATAACAAACATAACAGATGAGCTATTTCTATAGAGAGCAAATATTTCTTACAATTACCTGCTGATCTTTTTATTTAATTATTCAATTTTATATTTTCATTCTGTCTTTTTATTTTATAATATAATATAATATTCCAAAATGTATCTTAATCCATCCGCTTTTTCCATCCTCATTATTTTCCGTCGTCTATCGTCATCGTCAATTGTAACAAAATTAAATGGATATTTTTCGTGTTGTTTACGCCCGAAAGGAAGACGCTGCACAAATTTTAATATATTTTTTCCCATGACGTTAAGATAGCGATCAATATCTGTGTTAGACCCACTGATGTCGACTCGCGTGCTGTTAGTTAATTTAACTAACTCCATCTACTGGTTCAATTTGTAAACCTGTACCATTTTTGAAGACATTAAAATATTAATCACAATGATTTTTTACTGTACACCTTTACTACATATTTATTGGCAATTCTAACAAAATTAAATGTGATATAAAAACAAGATTTTCACCAGCAAACTTAACATAACTATGCCTTGTAAATCTTATTACTTAATACCTTCCTTTAATGATTTCTTTTAAATAATGAGGAATACTATTGCAATATTATTGTTGAGCTTCTTTGACAATACAATCCTGTGAACTATACTCATAGTTTCACTAATCTTTAGTTAAATGCTTTGCTCGCTACGTCTACAATACGTACTCAATATTATAAAGATACACAGATACAGTTTACTGACAGCAATGTAAACGAAGCATTAATTGGTTTACATAATTCGGTCTATACACTTTTATTGAAATCAGTTCATTATGTCCCGAAGTAAATTAATTAGTAGATAAAAATAGAAGTAAACTTTATTATTAAAAATACAAAGTAAAAAATGGTCAAATATCACAAAGATTGAAAAATTCGAGTAATAATTTAAAAGCCGTTTAACATAGTGTAATGTAAGCATACTTCACCACTCTTTGATGTTTCGAACTCAATGAACATATTTAAAACCACGTCGAGTTTCATGTAAGTTACATAAATGTTGCAACGATTTCAATTTCACTTATCATATTTTATTTCAATAGCCTCAATTACGTCAACATTACATTCGTGAACGCTCATTTTAATGTGTTAATCAATCGAGTTGTGACGTAATACATATTATATTAATTAAAATAATGTAGTTATTAATGTCTACAAGTACATATATCACATATATGCAAGGCCAGGAACAGCTTCGCGTTTATCTGAAAAGTGACAAAAGCTACATCGTAGAGGGTCCTAACCTTAATCAATCGCTGCCTCCGACCGATCATAGGAATCTATTGGCCATAAAACAATTCCTGGCACGTTGTAGAGAGCAGTCAATTGTTTACCAAATAAGTTTCCGCAAGCGATTATGGATTGGCTACATGCTTCATCATAAGTCCTGGACTGGGTTTCGTTAGGAACAAGAAGACGTAGCCTTACTAGACAAAACTGGCGAAGCTCAGTAGCCACCGACATTAAGACAATTAGGCTGGCCAAACATAAATCTCATGCTAGGGAAGGCTGGTGGCGCACTGTAGACGCTCTTCGCCCTATTACGAGGAATTTGGATATTATTTAGTAAATAAGAAAGTATTATAGTTAGTAATGATCATTGTTTAATTTAAATGAATGTAAATTAGACATTATTACGATGTGAAGTCATTACACAGAAAACCGTTTAAGTTTTTTAACGCTCACAAAATTCACAAGTAATTTAAATGCAGCTCACGATTTTAAGACAAAGTGGAGCAATTTCCTCGTCATCTCATCGAGGTCGCAAACTATTTGACTTTTTTAATATTTGTTTGAAATTTAAAACCTTTATGATATTTTAAATAACATTAATGTTCACTCAATTTTGTTAGTTTACAATAAAATAATCAACTCTTCCAATTGATTTGTAGTAGATTACTGCCGATATATACGATAGAAAAAAAAATAATATGCTTACATTTTACTGGACTGACAGAAAAGAGTAATATTTTAACACGTATGTAGGTGAGTTTTAACATTTGTAAATTCCATTGTGACAGCCTAGAGCTTAAACGACTGAACTGATTTTGACGACTAATAACTTTCGGTTTGTTTACATTAATGCACCCTTAGATGGCGCTATTTCATTCATTATTACTTAGAACTTTAGTCAGTCGGGTTTTTTTATATAGGTTCGAGGTTATTGTCACATTTATATTCCATCAAAGTAAGCTTTAGGTACTTCATCAATATGTTTTATTTTAATATAATATATAAACATTGACAGCTTAAATAATATGTTTATTAATTTATTGTCACATTTTCGAGTCATTTTTTTCAACATTCGATTTTAGAGGCTTGGAAAATTACAGGAACTTTAAATGCAGCTCACGGTTTTCAGACATAATGAGGCAATCTCCTTATCATTTCCCAGTGGTTGCAAACCTTCCAACTTCAAGACGTTTAATGGACTCTGTGCTCTATTTTGACAATTACCAGACGAAGACCCTTGGATTATATTTAAAATAGTTTTAGCTTTGCCCTTTTTATTTATTGATCAAACTAGCGGTCGCCCGCGAGTTCGTCCGCGCGTAATTAATACACATACATAATTAGTAGCCTATGTGCTCCCCAGACTATGTTTTATATGAATGCCTAATTTCATCAAGATCCGTTTATCCGTTCCGGAGATACCTTGAAACAAACATCCTTCCATCTAAACATTCACATTTATAATATTAGTAAGAAGTAAGATAGATAATTACTTTTATGCTTACAACAAACATAAGACATTTTTCCGTAAACTTCGATAATGTGCATTATCCAGTAGTTCTTTTTGTAACGAATATTATACTCTTGTTCATTTTAACAATATTTCATACTTTCTTCAAAGTGTAAAAATATTATTTAGATATCTTTTACCGCTAAAGTTTCTTTGAAGCATAATCATCCCCTTGGGCTAGACGGTCCTTTTTAGCAAATATTTGAAAATTTCAAACGGTATCCCTCTTCCGCTGAACCGTTGTAAGGAATCTTTTCATAATTTAATAGATCTTCGGCAGTTCAGTAAAATGACAATACCGTAATGGATAGTCGCATCATTTTATACAGATTGTTACTTTAATTTACTAAACTTAAATATGTTGAATAGGGTAACATAGACTCCTTGAAATAACATTTTATTTTCGTCTATTCTAATGAATTGCGCAATATAACTATTTTTAGCGTCGGTGGCTCAGGCGTCAAGCACTTGACTTGCAATCTGCAGGTCCTGGGTTCGAATCCCGCCATGTAACAATGTGTTTTTAGATTTCTGGTTTTATATATATACATTTATCCGACGTTCTTACGCGTGAAGGAAAACATCGTGATGCAACCTGCACCGTTGAGAAGAAATTCAAAGATATATGTGAAGTCAACCAACCCGCACTTTGCCACCATGGTTGACTATGGCCTAATCACCCCTAACTAAGGGTAGGCTCCGAGCCCCCCGGTGGGAACGTGTAGTGAGCTGATGATGATATTTTTGATCATCTTGCAGCTTACTCTACGCGATGTCATAGAGTAATAAAGTTAACAGATATAATTTTATTAAATAATTTGTTTCATGTAATATTATTTTATTGGACAGTGTGCTTTAAATGGTATTTGTGTAAGGCGTCTGCAGGTGCGGCTTGTAAGCTACTGTCTTGTCACAGAAAGCTTGAGCTTCCAAAATATTTCTATATTTGAAATGAATTAGGTTCGTTAAATGCTTATTACATTCTAAGCCTTTATGTTAAAATCTGCATCTTTATATTAAGAAGTAGACGAAAATGATTTATCAGTGTTAGAAAATGAAATGTAACTGCGATTCAACAATATTACTAAAACATTAGAAAACGAAAATTTTAAATATTTGCACAAAAAATATATATTTTTAGTAACTATAATGTTGCATTAACTTTAGGTACTTTAAATACAATTGGCTTACGTAAAACAATTATTGGGTTAGTTATTATTAAAAAATTGATCATAATTTTTTTATACACTTTATCCAACATATGGACTGATACTAAAATCAAAATTTCGATCGTAGTAAATGTGACTCTAGCAAATTTTTTGTATGTAATTTTAAATATGTTATCTGTACTTATCTGCGCGGACGATCAATCTAACATGAGGATCTCTTTGAAATACCTCGGCCTAAATAAATACCCACAAAAATATTTTGACTTACATTTGAATATTCATGTATGTAATCATTTTAGGCCATCGTTTACTCGTGTGACGTCAAATGTTATTTAGGAACTTTTACAAAGTACCAAAAAGTAAATTAGTGTTTTAAACTAGTATCCCTTGTTTAGGTTTTCAGTAAGCGAGAGTCCAAGAGACGGTAATTCTCGCTTATGGAAGTGTCTCTTAATTGAGTTTCTCGGTTGTGGATGTCGTCTGTTCGGACCGGGGAATGAATCTCGCTTATCCAGTATATGGATATTTGAGTACATGTATATTTGGTCATTTAAATAGTATTTAACAAAATTACAATTATCAAAACATTTAAATATTATTTTCATGTTACTGGTATGTTTAAATATACGAGTAACATATATATTATCTTAAACATAATCACCAAGGAATAAAGCCTTACAATGGCGGTCGGTTATCTTGTCTGCACATCCCCGGAGACAAATTTCTGTTCTAACGTATGAAATATGATGTATTTCACAATAAACGAAACAAGAATGAGACTATTATTTTAGAATTATTTTTTAATATTGATACGTAACTTTTCATTATTTTTATGCCCAAACTTTAAAGAGTCTACAGTTGTGATCAGCTTATAAACATTCCTATCAAGGGGTGCAATCCACAAGTTGAGGGTGACAGCTTTAGTCAATTTTTACATCTTCCGGCTAATCAGTAGACCAATATGTACTCAAACTTTGATTTGGGTCATAAGAAAGACGAGAACACATTACACGTGTACTTGCATGAAATAAACATAAATGGAAGCTCAAAATAATATGCACCTCTTCTTTCATATAATTCGTAGCAATCTAAGTATGTTGCAATATTATGTAACCAGAACTGGTTACTGTACAGAAGTTTGTGTACTAAAGTAAATAAACTAATATTAGCTTATGTAGCCTTTGATAGTAAAGATATTACAGCTTGTGGCGTTATTCATTATTATATTATCTAACGTTACAGTTATTAAGAGGCTCTATTTTAACTTGATTAACAGTGGATTTCTGAGACCAAAATTCCAATTTAAAACATGTTATCTCTGTTTTGTCAAAGATGTCAGGGATGACGATATGTTTTATATAGAGATTTTGAATTCAGAAAACCGAAGGTAAGTTTTAAAAAAAAAATCCATAATAAATTTTTGATTTGTATTGAGTATAATGTTCAATATTTTCATATAAATGTTTCATTCATGTAATAAAAATTATGTCCAAATCCTTTGTTAGACCTTCACAGAATTTATCCTAGTCTTATAAATATACGAAGTGTTCAATGTAAGATTACATATCAGTTCTATGATATTGTGTAACTATTTTATAGTTTCACAATATCATAGAATTTAACTAACGACGACGAAACTTACACTACACAACTTATTTTAAACACAACGAAATTTCAAAAATAATTTTTGAACAGCTTAATCTTTCGTAAATCAAAATTTTGTAACTTTACAAATACTTAAAGAGTTGTTATTCGCACATTCGCAGTACTTCCAACTGTGTCAGACGTCACTCCTGGCAACTCGACTCGGGAAGACAGCCGTAAAATTAAAAAAGAAACATTTATCCGTTCGCAAAGATTTATAGCAATAACATATTTGATATAGATTGAATAACTTTGATTATTTAAATGAAAGTCTTGAAGATTTAAGTTGATTATAACTCGATGGATTTAGATATACCGCGAGGAAAGACGTTAGAAATTTACTTAGTCACTTGCATTTTATGTGTTGTTAAAAATGCAAACGAGTTGGTCGGCTTAGACAAAATCTCAAAAAAAATGATCAAATTATTTCACATACCTTATTATTAAAATACGATAGACATTACGCGATGGCTTCCATTATCAGCTCTTCAGCATAAAATTGCACCGGACAAAAGATAACATCGGAATGAGATTGTAACGTTAATTTTTGTTTCATTATTATGTTACCTTTTGTTCATATTTTTAATATTTCGCTTATTATTAACATTAATTTATGTCGATACTTTTATATATTTGTACATAAGGTGTTTAATATTTGGCGTTGGTACAAATTTGTCGCTTATGGAATCAAATTGTTGGCTGTTTCTGGTTTAATATGAATGAATGGCGAATTGCCAAAGTTTATATGAACGGTAGCAACATTAAGCTGCTAAATTTGGCATAGTATTGACTCAGAACAGTTTTAATTTTATTTATTTTAATTTTGGTCTCTATTATCACAAAATAGATAACATATTTTCTTAATTAATATTATTAAAAAAGAATAATATTTAATTTTACTAGTAACTTTCCAGATTACTTTCATTGTTATTACGAGGGCGAGTATTTTCATTCCTTATTTCATATATATCGTACAAATCGTGTTAATCATACAATATATAAAGCTACAAAGTTTTTAATTTGACCCAAAGAACAATTTTTATATTTTTTTAGCCAATCCGATCAACTTTGACTATTCAATTAATAAATATTTTCTAATGTCCTGCAGAACTCCTCATATTTTTTCTTAAGAATCTTGAGAGCCTAATTGTTAACCGTTTGAAATAGATATTCCTTATTTAAAATATAGATAAATTATGAAAATATACTTTAGTGAATTAAACCGCATATAACATTAGTATTAACATTTACTGCATTCAAAAGAAACTATTTAGAACTTTCCAACAAACGTAGCAAACTGGAACATAATTTTGCGACGTCGCAATTTCATATGAGTCAAAGCGTTTCGACATCAACTAAAACTGTACGCTAACAGAATCGAATTACGAGCATGCCAATAACAGCTGTTTTGTCCCCGTGCGATGGCCACCGGCCAATTTGCGCGTTTGCCCGGCGGTTTGTGCTCGTACACGGTGAAATACCGGTATCATTAAAATGGTCAACATTAAGTTATAAAACGCAATGAAGATGAAACTTAGTCTAAAGGCAAGATTTAAATTGAATAGATATAATAATGAAAAAAATGTTCAGGCAATATTACAGAACAAAATAAATCGAATAATCTCATTCGGATAGTGTTTTTTTTTATTTTAAATGGTACATCATAAACTTTAAATTTCAAAAAGAAATCCAGCTTAAAAAACAATATGACTGTACATTCTTACAGCTTTTGTTGCGATTTATTTATAACACTTCTCGATCCACTAATAAATCACACCCCTACAGGGTTGAAATCTTAATAGAATAAAAAGTTGTTTCTAGTAAAAAATTAATTCTTAACAAAGCTACAATTTTAGCATCGCCCCTTAAAATTTACCCTCGCTCTTAAAATTGCTTTTTAAGGAAAAGTTTCTAATATTTCTTTTTAAATTGTGAGAAGTTTAATTTTATTACGTAGCGTAGACAAAAAGAGGTCGATTTAATAATAATATGTAAATACTAGAAACTATAACATATACAAATAATAAATTTGGAGTGTCTGTACGTAATATAGAAATTAAAAAGATATTTCTTGAGCATTATTTTTACGATTTACTTTTAACGAAAACCCTATTTTCTTATATTTTTCCGTCTGTTTGTTTCTTTTAGGGCTACTTTTTTACTTCCGCGCTGACGAAGTCGGGGGCGACAGCTAGGCTGACAGAAACTATTAAAAACTTAAGCTGTAAAAGCAACAAGCGTACGTTTTAAGTACTGAAACACCTATAGTAACATAAATATATTAGCTTTTACGTATTCTATATTTAATTTTAAGGAGAATCAACGAGATGAATATGTTTTTAATCATGTATTTGGGCAATGGAAACTCACGTTAAAAGTAATAAGCAAATGTTAAATAAGTAACACATGTTTCGTACGTTAACTAATACAGGTTAAGCGAAGCTAAACAAGTTTAAAGTTGTTTCAAACTAACGAATTTACTTTGCATCAGACTACTTCGCTCAATTAAAATCTATGCTATTTGATCGATAACTAAACATACAACATTCCGTATTTACAAATCTATCAAATTAATAGACAAAAATTTTATCAAAATTAAAAATAAACTGTAGATTTCACTCTAAAAATATTATTTGTAAAAGCGACTCTACTCAATACTGATTAAAAGGGCTATACCGAATGATATGAGCGTCGGTAGCTCAGAGGTTTCGGCACATAACTTGTAATCTGCAGGTCCTGGATTTGAATCCCGCATGGCGATACCAATGTTTTTTTCAAAGTTCGATTTACATATGTACATTTACCCAACGTCCATACGATGAAGGAAAATATCGTAATCGCAACCTGCACAAATCTGCGAAGAATTTCAAATATATGTATGAAGTCAACCAACCTGCACTGGGCCAGCGTGATTGAATATGGCATAGTCACAACTAACTTACGGTAGGCTCCGAGCCCCTCGGTGGGGACGTATAGTGAGCTGATGATGATGAATAGCTTAATATTTAGAGATTAGATGTATGTATATTTTTTCAAGGAAACTTAAATTATGTTAACAAATCTTTTTAATAATAGTGATGGAATTGAATAATATTTATTATTTCTAATTATCTATGTTTCAGTTATGTTGGGTTGTGTCTCTTTAAAAAAGAACATAGTAGAGTGAAACTCTATCACTACTTCCTTTACTTTTTAATTTTTAAACTTAAATATTAAAAATGTTTTTTAAAACGAACAAATAGTATGCAAAAGTATCTTGAATCGTTTGCTATTGGCAATAAAAATTACATTTGCTTCACTGTCTTCGGCTACGAGTCGTGGGGTGTTTTGAATGTAGAGCCAAATTGCCTCCATTAAAAGTTTTGAAAGCACTCGCAGCTTGGATAATTTAGCTGAAGAGTTTCACATTTGAAAAAGGTATACGTGGTTAAAATATATTTATTTGGGTATTTATAACATTAAAGCGATTCGAAATGTTTCAAGAGAGGTCGGATTAATAAAAAATCGCATTATACAAATTTCATCAGTAAGGAATTTTTAATACATTCATCTTTGGATTGGATATTCATAGCTCTAGAAATCAAAGCGTAAAAATCTTATCATGATCTTACATAAAAATACTTACACCTTTTTACAAGGGACATCACATATGTGATAACACAAACATATAAATAATAGAGTGGAAAGTAAGAAAATATTTTGTGAATTATTACTTAAGTCCATAGAAATAACTCCTTAATATTGTTTAATAAAGATTTGAACATCATTGGCTAATATCTCAAGAAATTATTTGAAGGTTAAGTAAAAGATGAACCTATTGACTCAACAAACTCAAGTATATATATATATATATATATTAACTAACTATTTATTTTAACTAACTCTCCGTATTAGCTCATTTCCTTTAAATATTCACGATACCGCGGAGTGCTTCAGAACGATAAAGTTAAAAATAAAAATTATTTTAATCACTGAGTTAAAAGTTTGACCTAAATTAGCGTGCTTATATTATTTTCATTTGAATATTGTCATTCAACTTGAAAATCCTTTTTAATTTTATTAACTTTTCAAAAACTTTTCCTCCAACAGAAATAACGTGAGTGGGAATAAGTAAGTTTTATTTAAAATAATTCATAATGTTTTATTTACAAAACGTAACACCAATAACAAATTTCTTGTATAAATAATCTTACTACTTACTAATCTTACTAATATTATAAATTTGAATGTTTAGGTGGTTGGATGGATGCTTATTTGAAGGTATCTCCAAAACGGCTGAATGAATGTTGCTGAAATTAAACATACATATAGAACATAGTCTGGAAGAACACATAGGCTACTAATTATTATTTTTTTTAACTTCCGCGCGGACGGAGTCGCAGGCGACAGCTAGTATATGATATATTGAAAATAAAACGTATAAATAAGTACACACAGGGTAAAAAGTCTACTTTCAAAGTATGTAGGTATATAATATACTAAAATGTCGAAGTATTTCCTCTAAGCCATCGGCTTGGTACAAAGTAAGTACAAGGGTTGACTAAACTTAATCAGTTTACGAAGGATTCAGCTCACTAATTGATTTACTTTGTAACGAATGTACCGGGCTGAAATAATTTTCTCCAGTGGGAAATTGTATGCAATACTAATTAGTTCACTGTTTCAAAACAATATAAATAAATAAATTATAATATGAAGATTGCGCCTGCTTTTTATACTAGCTGTCGCCCGCGACACCGTCTGCTTAGCATGTAAAAAAATGTAATTAGTAACCTATTTTTTCTTCCTTACTATGTTCTATATCTATGCCTAATTTCTAACAAACATCCATCCAGCCATCCAAACATTCGCATTAATAATATATCGGTAAATGGACTGATCGCGAAGAGCTTCGACCAACACCTCAAGAAGCTCTCGCTACACAGTTGGATTAAGGGCCCGATACAAAAAGCAGTTATCCTAGAAACCGCGCGCATCGTGAGAAGGTTCCTGTCTCTGCAGCCCTGATCACTGGTTGTTTGAGTCATGGGATTCCGCAGCCGGTGGTGTTCTATTTTTAATATAATATGTTTTGTATATTTTTTTTTGTATATGAAATGTACTATATTAAAAATATGATAAATAAATGTATATGAAAATGTTAGTAAGAGTAAGATTAAAAGTGTTAATTAATGTTGTCGATCTGATTGAAGTGAATTGAATGAATAAACTGAATGCATAATATGTGTTAATTAAAAATTGTTAATGATATTCATTGTTATGCAACTCTTCCATACTTCTCTATCAGCCGTCATTTCATCCTCTTCTTGCGCGTATCCTCTTTCACACAACCCAACCTTACTTTATTCAATATTATTTATTTGATAGTGAATGTAATTAATTTGACAAATTAATTGTACTTTTAATATGCTGATGGACCTCCATTAAACACGTAAATGAAATAGGGGTCCTGAGTAGTTCAGGTTGGAGAGCCCTTAAACCACGTTCCCCCTGGAGTGCTCTCTCCTAGGATTATAATTAACTATCTTATTAAAGAAGTCTTTTAAGTTAGTAGTGCTACTAAAAACTGACTATTAAAGACTTTTGAAAAAAGGTAATTTGTTCAAAATATTCTGATTTTTCTACTGAACAAAAGAATGTTCATCAAATACTTATGTAGCAGATTTATTTTAAATTTAATATGGCTCGAGTGAAGACACTTTTAGTTGTTTTGATTAGTTTATATTATATAGTATATAATAAAACGAGTGTTTGGCTGTGGCAATATTCGCGGGGAATTTAAAAAAAAACTTGGTAAGCAGACTATGTATTCTTCCAGATTATGTTCTACATCTATGCCAATCTAACAAACATCCATGCATCCATCTGTGTAAACTTTTGCATTTATATAATAATATAAAAAAATATAAATAAAACGTAGGTGATTGATGAAATTAAACTTTTTTATAATATAAACTAATAAAGATTGTGATATAAGTGTTTGCATATACTCGAGTTACGTCAATAAAGACTTAAAAAGGAAAGACAGATTTTTTTAACACTGAGATCAAAAGCAATAGGGAAAGGAAACCAGTGTAATTTATACGACACAATAAAAGAAATAAATTAGTAATCGATTTTAAAAATAAAATTATATTTAATTCTCATACAGTTTCATAACAAGCGAACTTTAGCGACTAAATGGTAAAACTGTAGACTTAAAACTCTTAAAATTATTACCTACTTTAAGTTATTTAAGTTTCGTGCTAATTCATTTATTATTCTCGCTTAGAGGTTCAGTGTAGATATTCCGAGAGGAAACGCAGAAAGCATTCTTGCCGTTTTATTTCTAGAAGTAAGGGTTTATGTTGAATTTATATTTTCTCCAGAAAAAACTAAAATAAAAGCAAATATTAATAAGATATAATTAAGCACTATTTTATTTGTTTGGTGTTAACCAAAAAGTTCATCAATTGATATTTTTTCCTGGTAGCATAAATAATTAAATTGAATTGAAAAACACATTGGTACATGGCGGGATTCGAACCCAGTAGCTGCAGATTACAAGTCAAGTGCTGAAACCACTGAGCCGCCGACATTCTTAATTAAAAAAAATAATCGGTGGGGACGTATAGGGAGCTGATGATGATGATAAATCATTAAACGATAACAAATAAGATATTAATTCTTTGCTTGTCAGTTATATGGCGTGTTTCAAATAATGAATAAGTAAATTATTAAATTTATAATACGATTAGTTAAAAGTTGCATAATAGACTCATTGGTTATACAAGTAATAAATATATAATACATGAATCTATATATAAAAGAAAGTCGTGGTAGTTACACTATTTATAACTTAAGAACGGCTTTACCGATATGGCTAAAAATTGGCGAGGAGGTAGCTTAGTGCCAGGAGACGGACATAGGATACTATTTATTCATGTTTTTCGAATTTATGCCTTGAAGAGGTGCTTTTTATTTAACTTACTAATATTATAAATGCGAATGTTTAGATGGATGTGATGTGGATGGATGGATAGGTGTTTGAAGATATCTCTAGAACGGCTGAACGGATATCGATTAAATTTGTCATACGTATAGAACATAGTCTGAAAGAACACATAGGCTACACTAAGTTTTTTTTATATATCCATATGGACGGAGTCGTGGGCTACAGCTAGTATGTTATAAAATAAATATTTTGTTTATCTAAGAAAAAAATATCGAGCTAGACAAGTTGGGCGGATAAATCTTCTGATAAAAGTCTTTGCCGCCGGAAGATTAATTGACTGAGTTTTAAACGTGACTGCTAGAGAAATTCTTCGTTTAATCTCTTTGAAATTTGCAAACCTTTTTAAAAATATTATATTAAGATTGTACCCGTAATCTCATATGTAATTTTAGTCACGTTTGCTTGAAAAGTTTTCATTTTTTTCTTCGTAATAAAACTAACCGTCGTAGGAGACTCACTCCGCGCGTTATATATGCCAAATTTCAGCCAAATCCATCCATCCGTCTAAACATTCGCATTTATAATATTAGTAAGATTTATAAAGTTAGATGAACATTTTAATGTGTACTCTTATTTTATTGCAATTGATTATTATATTGTAACAATTTAACATTTATACTTTTATTTAAATTTGTGATGAAAAAACAACTTTAAAAGCACATTTATAAAAGAAGAGAACATTTTTACATATTTTAATTACATCATTTGAATAATTTCTCATGTAAATATCATTTCAATGCACCTTATTTTGCAATTTAGTGTAAATAAATATATACCTAAAGAATACTATTGTAATAAAACGATCCGTAATTATGGTTATTTTCTAATAGTAATTTATCATTAAGTTACGAGTTTTATCTTTGTCGCGTTCGTTATTGCAGTATACGGAAAATCAGTTAAAGATTTTTTCAGAATAATTTTCTTTGCATTTTAATTAAAACTGTTGTGAGATAATTAATTAAAAATACCTATTAAAGATGTTTTCTGATGCTGATATTAAAACAAAGCTAAGAACACTTGATATATTATGACCATCTGTTACCTGCGGTTTAATTTTTTTTTTCAGTTGTAAATGTAGCTTGATATCTATTTAAATATTATTATATGAATACAATATTATTAGTTCTTCTATTCTCCGATATTTTCACGTACAGATAAAAGGACACACGAAATTCTGAATGCAAAAGTTATAACAATCTTGTTTTAAACACTTACCGTGGATTTCTGAGACCGAAATCTCTGTCTAAAAGTCATCAATGTTATCTATCACAAAACAGAGATAACAATATATTTTCAATGAAGATTTCGGTCTCAGTAACCCACAGTTAGAGAACTTGTAATACGTTTAGTTAATTTGATTTGGTATTCAAAACAGCCGACATTATGAATTCTAAGCCGGGATCACATAATATAAACAAAGTTTGGAATTAAGCTGTTAAATTTAAAAATGTTTGATTACGATGTTTTGGAAATCTCTAACACATTACGATGACTTTTTTTAGTCTGCAATCATAATAGATTTTATTTAACACATATTGTGTCGCTTTAGAGCGGCATTCTTAGGAATTTATTACGTTTATAATTATTACTTTAGTTAGGATACTTAATACAAACCCCAAAATTACACACTTTTCTGTACTTTTCATTACAAACTTGTGATTAATTAAACTTTTGCTTGCACACTTTGAAATTTAAATTGCAATTGTACATTGGATAATGCCGAGCGGAAATTAAAGTGGTAAATCCTAATTAAACTCGGTACAAGATGAACAAGGAAGCTAACACCAATGGCTCAGTACTAACAGCCTAATAAAAAGTTTGTAACATTCAAACCCATCCAGAAGTTTACATATACTTTAATCCAAGAGTTTATACGCAATACATGTATCCAAATAGCTCTATACTGACAGACAAGTGAACATATTTGTTACTATGGTAATGAAATTATAGTTATAGTATAGTAGTTAAAGTTATAGTACACTTTTACTTGCATTTTAAAGTGAATATGTTGGAAAGTCATTTGATTAAGGGACATCATTTACGTCGAAGACAGTATATCCCGAATGATGTTATGGAAATTAAATGGTTAGAGATATATTTCGTCGTTTAAAGTGATTTTTAACTTTAAAATATTTAAATATCTAGCCTCAGCTTAGTTGGAACATAAAGCTAGACTAATACTAAAGAGTCTATGTTACTTACTCAAAGAAAAGCTTTTTACTTGTGATAGAATTGTTTAAATCATTTCAGTCGTTTTTGATTGTATCCTGATTAAACAGTTTTAGTCAGTATTTTAGTATTACTACAAACTACGGTTCGTGTATACGAGAATATTGTATGAAAATTGCACAGCACTAAACCGCCAACCGCTTTAAGTTGTCAATCTTGACAACATTTAACTACACGATCTTTGTATGTTCGGTTTTATTAATAGCTAGCTGTCGCCCGCTACTCTGTCTATGCGGAATTAAAAAATAATAGCTTATGTGCTCTTTCAAACTGTGTGGTACATCTATACCATATTTTAGCGAGATCCATGCAACTGTTATGGAATTAATTACACACAAACATCCATCTATCTAAACATTCCCATTTATAATATTAGTAATATTTATTAAAAGATGTTCGATCAACGTTAATAAGAAGTACATAAGTATTGTTTTAGTATCGTCCTTAAGCTTATACGTGTAATTGATTTGAAAAGACTATAATAGAACACAAGATGTTGCAATTAGAGAACAAAGCAATAAAGCTTTAATGGCACAGTCGCGTCCGGCGCATTCCCGCTGCGCCCGATACTGTATTCTGGTAATTTTAGAAAGCAGCTTGTGACAATAAAATATATCAGCTTTACTTGTTACCGATCACTTTAGTTAACAAAAATAGTTTATTATATTTTAAGTGTGTTCTTTCGTTTTGAAATTATTTAATGTCGAATTTCCTCATTTTAATCCTTCAATTAATCAATAACTTGCGGTCGCCCGGGACTCCATCCACACGGTAAAAAATGAAATTTAGTAGCCAATGTGTTTTTCAAGACTGTGGATACATGTATGCCAAATGTCATCGCGATCCATTCATCCGTTCTGGAGATACCTTCAAACAAACATCACACCATCTATCCATAGAAACATTCGCATTTATAACATTAGTAAGTTAGAAGTAAGATGTATGTAACGTAAAATATAACACACATTAATTCCTTATTAACAACGGGATTATTTAAACGATCTTCATGTCTAGAATAAATACCCGGCATACATTAATATGCATGCTATGCAAAATTTTTTTCGCCGAAATAATATTTAACTAACTGTGGGTTTCTGACCTCGAAATCATTTTAAAAACATATAGTCACCCTTGTCTTTTATATTTGACAAAACTAAGATAAGAACATGTTTTAAACCGGGATTTTGGTTTGAGAAACTCATTCACAAAGTATTTATTAAAATGATAATTATATTACTTGTCTATTAAGATATGGATGTTGCATCCAACTGATTGATACTAGCCATAAAACAAAAGAATTAATAACAAAATCCGATCGAAACCATACACATATGTATGTCACTAATATTACGTCTACTATCTAAGTCAATATATTTGTATTAATTAAACTGATTACCGAAAAATATAAATGTAAGTACGCTTAAACAAACAATAAGTCTAATGGTGGTTGAGTGGCTAATTGATTTACTTTGTCCCGCCTCCAATTAAAACTGTATACATTTACAGACTTGACCTTCGTCTAGAGGTAATAGTTTTTAAAAGTATAATTTGTAATATAATATTATTTTATTTATTTTACTCCAAGTTAATTGAATCGACATTACATCATTTTATAATAAAGCAATTTAGGTAGAAAGTAAAAAATATCGTCCACTTAGTACTATTCATTACAGAGAATATATAGCAATACGTAGTACAGTCAGCTGCATTAATATGTATACACTTACCAAACTTTAGAAACTTTTATCGGTGTTCGACTACGAAAATACGTATGCATGAATTCGTCAATCACATGTTATCATGGTATAAAGAATATGCACCGATCCGTGTATACAAATTTTTGAAACCGAAGACGTATATTAGTTTTTGAAGCTTTGTTACTGTATACATATTTATGCAGGTGACTGTACGATATTTTAGAAGAAAAGGTAACAAGAATTGTAATAATGTTTTAAAAACAGTCACAAGCTCTAGGGTTGAAATATGAGCTTTGTTAAATACTACTTCACGGATATGAAATGATACTTTTAATGTTAGCTACGCTTTTCGTTGTTACCAACAGTACGAGATATATTTTAACAATTTTTATATTTATTTGCTGTTTTAATATTTGTTTATGACTACTAGCGTACATTTTTTCATTTAAATCATAGAAATTTGACTTATTAAAGGCTTTTTGGAATACACTCTTTTTTTCTATCTCTTCGATATCCAAAACACAAAAACATCTTACTAATATTATAAATGTGAATGTTTAGATATATGTATGGATGGATGGACGGAGATTTGTTTAAAGGTACATATCTTCAGAACGGCTGAACGGATCTTGATGAAATTTGGTATACATATAAAACTAAGTCTAGAAAGACTCATAGGCTACTTAGTATTTTTTACAGCTAGTACCTAATATTAGTAATTTATTAGTAATATACCTATTTTAGTAATTATGTTATTCCTGACTTCAATATTTTTTACTGTACAATAAATACTGTGTATATCATATTACAATAAATTCAAAATTTAACAATGTAGGGCAGTGGCATGTTGTGGATACAAAAAATAACTTAGAGTTCGGTTGACGAGCTATCGATGATTTTGACGGACCGCACTAACTGTGGGAAAAAACTGAACCGCTAACGACAGTTTAACTAGTGGGTAGTGTCACAACTTTTCTCGCTTTTGGGGTTATGTGAAAAATAATACGGAAACTTTTAATTCTTTTTTCGAAGAAACAAAACAAAAGTAATTATTTTTTTAGTTAAGGTCTATAAAAATAATTATGAAAAATAAGCCAAATTAAAAATATAACAAAGATTTCTTTCACAAAAAACAACCCTTAATTTAAACTTGATCTTGTGAATTCAAGCGTTAGTTATTTATAATATAATTTTATTAAAGATGTAATTTACCGAAAAACAAATTCACTGATTTAAGAGAGGATGGCATTTTACTTTGTATTATCAAGTATTCTTTAGAAACTTGAAAACAATTGAGTATATATTTCGCAACGTAAAGGCATTTGAATAAACACGAAAATTGAGTTGCAAGTCATAAACTGGGCTTCAGTACTTAAAACATAACAGATTTCCGAGAAGAGAATACAATTCAAAATGCTGAATAAAACAGACGCCATTGAAAACTTTTAAAGCACTTAAAGCCTAGATAGATTGCGAACCAAGTACTCCTTCGTATAATAGCTTGGGAAACGAACAAAAAGCTTTAACTTAAATATTATGCTTGATGCAATAATCATAACTTAATTCTATTCATAGTTAAAAAACCTGAGTAACCATATACACTTTTATATCTCAATTAAACGGTCTATTTTCATCTAAACTGCATAAAGAGGTCAAAATAGATTTCAAACTGTTCTCTATTAGAAGTTCAGAGCTTCAAACTTTCATAGAGTTTTGAATTAAACTCATTTCATATATGAAAAACATACAATAATGCAGAGAAGTGTAGAATACAAAAGCTGGACTCGCATAATGTGGGTAATTCTCAAAACAATTTCAAAACCAGACATTGGTCAAATTTTCTAAAATATCAAATCTTTAAGCTTACACAGAATAAAACAAAAATATGAACAAAAACAATAAAACACAAATTACAATGCCCTTCATCATTCAGCTCACTAGACGTCCCCACCGAGGGGCTCGGAGCCTACCCTTAGTTAGTGGTGACTATGCCATAGTCAACCACGCTGGCCCGGTGCGGGTTAGTTCACTTCACACATATCATTAAATTTCTTCTCAGATATGCAGGTTGCATCACGATGTTTTCCTGCATCGTAAGAACGTCGGACAAATGTACATATGTAAATCGGAAATCGAAAGAACATTGGTACATGGCGGGATTCGAACCCAGGACCTTCATAGTGCAAGTCAAGTGCTTAACCCTTGAGCCGCTGACGTTTAATACCCTTCAGAATATCTTATTTCTTTCTTTTGCTCCAATTACCCTCTCGTCAACAATAATAATTTTATTCTGTTGTAATTCTCTGTTAATCACAACAAAAACATGTTTATCTTAGTCTCCACACTCTTAACAAATAAACGACATGTAGAAACACTTTTATAACGAAGAAATAAGACTCAGTTACCTCTAGGGGATAACGTGTAATTGATTCAAAAGTACCAACACGACACAAGATCTTGCAATTAGAGAGCAAGGCAATAAAGCTTTAATAGTACCAGAGCGTTCAGCGCATTCCCATTGCGCTCGATGTTTTATGTAGGTAATTTAATAAAACTAATTGTGTTAATGCACACACTTTCCCACTTCACAGTATAGACAAAATTATCTTTTAAAAGTCAGAGAAGTCCACAACATCAGTTGTCTCAATTTACTGGCTCGACCGGAGAAGCTGCGTGCCAGAGACCTAATTATAGTCCTCTTCCCTTCATACCCTTTTCTTCTAGTGAAAGGAAAAGAAGAGGTCTTGGATTTAGTGAAGGAGGCAACGCATCTGCAAATGCGGATGTCTAAGTTTATAGGCAACGGTACTTTCCTATTTCGGCAAATTATCGTCGTATCTTATTTTATTTTTTTTGTTTTAATATGTTCAGAATTTTAAACAGGTAAAACACTATGTTTCAAATCGTTTAGTTCTAAACTGTTGATCCAGCTATTGTTAAATAAAGTTAATACGAAAATGTTGTAACTGAGCGCCGGGTAAAGCAATTAGTAAACAAACCAATAAGGCCTAATAGCGCTAGAGAGCGCGCACAATTCAATTGCGAAGCCTTGTGTTATTCAATAAAGCAAGTTTTGCGAAACAAGAACTTAAAATAGCAAAATGTTTTTATTTCATTTTATGTTTACCTGGCTAGTTAGGATGATCTTTGTTGCTATTTGTATGTTGTAAAATTTGACAAATTCTATGAACGTAGTGTTTTGTAAGTACCAGATATTACCGTTTCCGTTATCAAAACGTTTCTAACTTCTTATTAAAGTCTGTTAATTTATTTCGGAATACTAGAATGGTCTTTATATTTTTTTTTATTAATTATATAAAAGTATATGAAAAGAGAATATTGCAGGCATGATGTTTTTACTTGCCACAAAATATAAAGTTTTGGTGACTAACAGTTAACTAAAAGTACTCGTGTAATTGACAAAACTATACCGCTACCCCGCTAAAGTTATACAGGATACCGCAATTACTGAACGAAAAGCCAATTACCTGCCTCATAAGGAAGCTCGGGGAAACTGCACTTGTATCGTTTCGTATGAAATTGTTAAACAATTTGTACATAGTGCTTATTAAATGATTTACGTATATCTAGGTCAGTATGTGTTATCGTTTTGAGGTAGATAAAATATATAATATACTAATAACGATTAAGAATGATATAAACAAAATTTGGGTCAATAAAAGCTACTAAATGCTAATGAACGAAATCCGATGCCACCATGCCGGCCACTCTAAATTAGATCTACTTAAAAATAAAATAATCATCGGACATAGATATTCAAGGAAATTGATATATAAACACGGCTAAACACTCACGTATATACGTCCGGTGACGGCACCGACTAGTTTCGAGCCCATCGGGTCCCTTCATCACTGAGTGAGTGAGCAAAGGGCCGCGTCCGCGAAATAATACCTGTACCACTCATCCTGATGTGAGTGATAAGTGAGTGTTTAGCCGTGTTTATATATCAGTTTAGTAATATAATGTCTCACGAAAGTTTGAATAATTTTATTCAAGGAAATGATTACACAAGATAGTTGTCATAAATGGAGTGAAAACTGAATTGTACAATGATTATATAATCGCGGATTTTTTTTCGAAATCATTGAAGAAAAAACCCTTGAAATAAATACTAGCAATTATGTTGTATATTTACAACAAAGTCTCGATGATTTTCCCTATTCTTTTCAATGTTATGACGCCGGCCACGAGGAGGTAATTGATTTACTTTGCACCGGATACCTCAATTAAAAACTATAACCATTAATCGAACGGCCCGTCGAGCCAACCGATAAAAGTAATAGCAAACTCCGCTTTTTTTACCCTAAATAAACACTTTGCAACTTTCTACATTATACCTACATCAAATTTGAAATTAATATTTTTCCTACAAGATAAACTGTTTTTATAAAAATACAAAAATTATAAAATATCTTTATAGTTATTTAAATACGGTAATAACACTTATTTTTATCAGAATTAAATTTAATTTAATATACTTACCAATTAAAATAATACTGCATACTAATATTATAAATGTGTCTGTTTAGATGGATGGATGGTTGTTACAATATATCTGAAGAACGGCTCAACGGATCTTAATTAAATTTGGTACAGATGTACAACATAGTCTGGAAAAACACATAGGCTTCTAATTTGTTTTTTTTACCGCGCGGACGGATTCGCGGGCCACAGCTAGAGATAAATTAAAGAAATAAATATGTCCTTTTAAAAAGTTTTAAGTTAAATATAATAAAGTATATTTTAAGACAATCAATCGCAGTCAGTAATCCTGTGCTCTAGAAAAGTATGTATATTTGTTTTGTTTAAATTGAACTAGTTTGCGAGTTGCTTGCATTTCATTATGGAGCGCAAGTGTGGCGGAGTATACTGACCCATTTGTTATCTGTCGCAACTGTTTCTGCAACTTTACTAGTTTTACTTCCAGCTATAGAGATATCGCTAATGTTTGTAACGGATATTATTAAGAAATAACTATTGAAAAATTGTTTTGCTACAGTGTACTGACCATAACTTTATTTATATTTTTCTTATTCATATATTGTGATGGGTTTTTAATTCTTTAAAAAATATATTAATATCTTTAGTTCTGTTATGTGAAATCAACGAAGAAAACAAATTTCAACAATTGTCTACCTTATGTATAATAAGTAGAAATTGGGTTTAATTTTAAAATTAATATTTTCGAGTCATAAGCTTATTTCTTAATAGGTTATATGTTCTTTAGATTTACATTAATTACTACTATTACATATTTATTAATAACCCGAGAATTCAAATCAAATCCAAATTATACATTGAGACATGACATTATTTACAGATACTTTAATCTAATCTGTAAAACGATTCTTATCTCCATTAACTAATGCAATTTCAAAGTTGGAACGCATATTAGCATTATTTACAAATATATTTATTTTTATGCAAAAGCAGAACTAACTAGAAGTGCTTGTACATATTTTAAAGGCGGCCGCAAGTACTAGGTGCAACCGAAATAAAATATGTGCAAAGTTTGACATCACTTCGCCTTTCTTTGTTTCGTACGACTTTGTTATTGTTTACTCCTAGTTTTAAATTAATGTCATCTTAAAATACATTATACAACATGCATAAAATTATATTATAAAAAGGAACGCAATAAATAACCTATCAAATTGTTTATGTTATTTTATCAAACACTAAATTTTTTTCTAGATATTTTTATCTTGAAACTTTTAACTCTCTTAGGAAATGGGTTTAACTAACTTACATCCATAAAAATATTTTTTGGTATTGGATAATATAGTTAGAATTACAGACGAACATTTTTTCACCATAAATCTGTCTTATTGAAAAGAGGAATAGGCTATGAGTAAGAGTGCGGATTTTGCACTTATTACCTTAAATTGAACGCAACAAAGTTAACTGCAAAGTTTCGATTAGAGTTGAACTCTATTCGAGAGTGACTTTGAACGTAACACAAAGCTGGGTCCGACTGAATCTCGCTAAATACTTGTCAGAGCGGGCACGGGAGCGGGGCACAGCCACTAAATTGAATTTCCGCGCGAAGACCGACACGCTTCGAGACAGTCGCTATAAATGGAGGCTTTCAAACTTTCTCCATTCAAAACTCGTTCAATTTAAAGTGATTCTTTACATTTATTTAATTCATGTTATACTTAATCTTCTATATAAATAAAACAGTTCACCTGTTTCATTAGTAAATTAAAGCTTCAAAATCAATGTTCTCTCCTATGCTTAACAGTGGTAGACGCCGGTAAGAACGTTTGTTGTACAAATGGGCAGGCTCGCCTGATGCAATACCAAAATTTTGGTTCTTTGTAAAGAAGGGATTAGATTGATGAGAGGCCAAATATAAAACGTAAATATTATCTTAATGTACGTCTCCTATTCCGACCATTAAAGGTACGCAACGTATCTGCAGCGGTCACATCGCCATTTCGGCGAAGTCGGGTGGCCGCTTGATCCTTTGCCATCATATTATATAAAAAATGCTCCTGACTTTATGATACATTTTCTTTTATTTTCCTTGTTGATATCTTTAATTATTTAAGTTTTGTGCTTAATGTAAGTCATTTGATTTAGTATTCAAAACAAAGTAGTATAAGAACGTCATGAATCCTAAGTTATGAGGCTGCGGCTTGCGGACTCAGAACTATTTAAATGGTTTTGAAACGCTCGCTGAAAATAATAGCTTAATTCACCTACACTAAAATCTATTATGCACCTTCATAGCTTAAATATTAAAGTGGTATATTACGTATAATAATAAAAGCGACGGTGGTTCAGGGCACTTGCCTTGTAATCTGCAGTTCTTGTGTTCGAATCTCGTCGTGTACCAATGTGTTTTTCGATATCAATCCGTCAAATCAAATCCGACGTTTTTACGATGAATGAAAACATCGTAAAAACGTACTACATATATCTGCAAAGAATTTCAAACATATGTGTGAAGTAAACCGACCCACACTGGGGCATCGCTGCTATGGCCTAGTCACCCCTGACTTAGGGTAGGCTCTGACTAAACAATTTGTACAATATTGTAATTTACCTAGATATTCTCAAAAATTTCGAACAAATCTCTAATAATTGCAATGTCCAGCTAATAAACTATTGCAGTTTTTTATATTCGATTGTTAATAATTCACAATTTAACACTTATGTCTGTGAAAATCATGATTGTCTCGTTTATCACAACCGCGGCATAATTTATTGGCAACCGCAGCGTGCAAAATTTGCAGCTTTATTTTACAACCTATTATTTGATGCTTTTTATATAAAATTAATATCCTTATAAATTTTAACTGCTCATTATATTAACTAAAATAAGCTCGGTTTTTTTACACTTAGCGCTTTGAAGATTCGAATTTCAGTAGTTAAAAAAGTTCTCCTATTTTAAAAATACAACAAATATAATATCACTTTATAAAATTACGAGTAGTTCATTTAAAAAACAAAAATGTATTAAGGAAAAAATGCAGGAAGTTTGAAGTAATACATTCTACATGACTTTGAAATAACTGAATTTAATTATTATAAAAACAAAAATGCGTAATCTTAGTTCTAAATAGTAATCAGTTATATCGCCGTATTCTATAACGATGTAACTTGATTAAACATAACGAGCCTTCATTGCGTGAATATTAATTACATGAATGTATAAAATCTACACAATATAATTCGTAACAAACCTTAAATTTATAATATCAAGAAATGTTATATTACTTCTTTCGCGCTTATTTTTACTACAATAAAATAAACCAATATAACGCATAACTCTATTTCTTCTGTATGCATCTTTCTATTTACTAATAATAAAAATACTAAAGTTTGGATGAATATTTGTTTTGATGGATGTTTGTTACGTGATATCTCCGGAACGGCGCAACTTACCAAGAAGACCAAATAGGCCAAAAAGTTTTTTTTTAATTTCACGACGAATTGCGGTCTTCAACTATATGTTCATAACATAAAACGGATTTTATAATATAGTGATAGTGATGTACGAATTTGTTTGAAATTAGCATATTTTAGGTAAATTCTAGTCATTATTTGAGTATTTATTACATCCATAATTTAATTTATTAGAGACCGCAGTTTGTGGAATGGATGATTTAATTCTGCATAATCGCGTTATCGAGTACGTATTTAAATATTAAATTTAAAGTTATTTCATTGGCTTTTTTTAGTAAAAACTAGTAATAGTGATAATTAGTACTATCTGTATTTTATCAAATCTTACTAATATTGTAAATGCGAATGTTTAAATGTATGGATGGATGTTTGAAGGTATCTCCAGAACGGTTAAACGGATCTCGATGAAATTTGGCATACATAAAGAATATAGCGTGGAAGAACACATAGGCTTCTAATTTTGTTCTTTTTTATTCCGCGGACGGCGTTGCGGGCGACAGCTATTTAGATTATAAGATTAGAAAGACCTTCCAATTGTAGATCAATATTAAACTAAACTTTTAGAAATAAAGGAACTAATGCGGTTTCGTTCCACAAACATAATTATAACTATTGTTATTTCTACTGCCATTGTTGTAAAGTCTTTATAAAATTTAAAAAGGATATGAAAAGCTATAATGAAGCAAATCTAAATATTATTTTTTGCTTTACAGTTTTATGAGAACAATTTTACTAGAAAATTCCATTCCCATATAAACTTTGCAGTGCTGCATATACGTGGCGTGGATAGTTTAAAAACTTCCTTAATTCCGATCAACGCATACAGAAGTTTGAAATTAAAAGTCGCATTTTTATAGACACGAACAATCTGTAATTAAAATTACATTTTCTTTCAGCGAAACCTTACACTAACGATAGATCTGGAGTATTTGACGGTTTAAATTATATTTTAATTCAAGTGTATATCCTACTAGCTGTCGCTCGCGACTCCGTCCGCCCGGAATTAAAGAACAACTTAATAAGTATAGCATATGTGTTCTTTTAGACTATGTTCTATATCTGTGCCAAATTTCATCACTATCCGTTGACCAGTTTCTAGATTAACAAACATCCATCCATCCATCCTAACTTTCTCATTAATAATATTTGTAAATAAGACTTTTATTTATACACAGTGAATAACGTGTTTTTTTTAGCTACAACTTTTTAAGAAAATAGAACCATTTAATCATTTGTGTAGTGTCTGTAATTGGAGTATTTCTTTCGATATTATAATGACACCAAATTAAGCCATTCATTACGTATGCTGCGGTCTCTAATAAATTAAACCATGGGTGTGATAAACGGCGCAATTACGACTTTCAACAATGAGTTTCGTTAAAATTATACTTGGAAGTAACAACAATCGAATTATATTTACGACATCAAGATACGTACTAACATAAAACCTTTCCTACTATTTGTGTAATTTTTTAAAAATTATTAGCGGATTTTTTTTTATTAATATTTCTTGTACCATTCCCACTAAGCTCTACGCTTTTGCTACGATATGGTTTACGACAATAGTCGAATGGTGGGATTCAAACTCTCGAACTCGATCGGAAATGCGTACCCTTAACCATTAGGCTATTGGCTCTTCGAATTACCTTCTCACATTTGTTTGTCTAATTTGAAAAAAAAAATTAAAAAAGTCAAGAACATTTTAATTAATTTTAATTTACTAACAGATTTATATAGAAGGTTAATTCTGAGTGTGAATACTCCTAAATAACTTAGGATAGGACAACTCGATCGGAAAATTCCTTGCGGTTATGGACCTCGTATTTTGATGTACAATAGTACCACAAATATACTGGCAAAGGTAAAAGGGACTGAGCCCGGAATTTCACCAACTGGAAGGAATTTTCTTACTTTGATTATTAGATTCTTGATTTTTTTGGATACTTAATTATAAAATACTAACTTTTAATATGTAGAAAATTACATCAATTTCATCAAAGAATTAAAAAGGAAGATTCAAACTGTTTGTAATAATTTTTTCTATATTTGGCCAAAATTGAACATTATAGGCTCTCGTGTGAATCGACTGTATATTTGTCGTTACTGAAAAATCCCAGATTGATAAATAACAAATGATATTAGTAATGTAGACAATTTGAAAATACAGCACCCTATATTGCGAGAATTCAGAAGTATTTTTTATTTTAGTTTATGTGTGCATTATTAAAATATGAACTTTAATATACGGTGCAAAGTATGGAGTACAAAAACTTGTAAAGGTAAATGAACATAAATGACTACAATTTAATTCCTTCATTGAATCTGGTATTATGAAGTGTACTCGGTCAGAATTGTACAGCCTACTTTCATCCTAACATCAAGCATAATATTTGAGTTAAAGCTTTTTGTTCGTTTCCCAAGCTATTATACGAAGTACTTGGTTCGCAATCTATCTAGGCTTTAAGTGCTTTAAAAGTTTTCAATGGCGTCTGTTTTATTCAGCATTCCAAATGCAGTTCTTCCAAATCAGTTATGTTTGAAGCATAATACCGAGTGTTGAGTTTGAAGCGCTTATTTTTTTTTAACAACGTAATCCGTTTTACTCTTGTTTGTTTAAAAAAAAATATTAAACATCGCAACGTGTTAAAGAAAACCTAGAAGACGAGGCTAGTTAAAGTGTAAATTCATTACCCTAACTTCCTTCATATTAACAGTAAAATACCACACTATTCCAGAACAATACGTACAAAATAAATAAACTTCAAATAACTCACGACGTGAAGTGGAAGCTCTTTTACTATATAGAATTTCTAAAGACAGCAAAGGAACAAGTTTTAAAATTAATTAACAGCTGCATGTTCTAAAGAAAGTCGGATCGAACTCTATATAATTATGCTCAGTAATAGCACTTTTTTAATTTTATATAGATACTATTTTAACAGTATGGGCGCTTGTTTGACATAACAAATTTATAACAGCCGCATTAATTTTTCACAAAGTTCAAAAATTTCGACCACCAGTATAGCTTTGAATGTTTAAATAACACACATTATTCTTAAGCATTAACCCAATATTGGAAATAAATAATAGCTATAATTTCATTTCGGGAACAGTTTATCTAACTTCTAATTAAAACAAAAAAAAAACATTATTTCTTTCTATCAAATATGTTCATGCATTATTTCGTAGCACATTGTAGATAACTGTAGCAGAAGCGTAGCGGAACAACTCGTTTTTAACAGATCTATGTTGTTTTATTCTAAGCGACGTTTTTGGCCGTCGGCGTTTACAAATGAGCGCTTTCTTTCTACAAACGCCACACTTAGTTGTTTGTGACAATTGTTACTGCAGTAAACCGGTTTATGGTTCTGTATCCATCTGTGAATAAATGCGTTGTTGATTTTTGAAGAATTTGTTTGTCTATTGTTTTAATTAGTTAGAATCATTTAGATCGAATAGCGCGCTTTCGTTACCAAGTCAAGTGTCAGATTGATTAGTAAGGAGACACGGATAAACGTTGTCATTTTAATAAGGCTAGTGTCGCACCGATACACCGGCACAGTGTCAGATTTTCTTCCTAACAATTGTAATGCAATACATTGAGATGTCCATCAAAACAAAACACAACCATGATATCATTGTTTGCAGTGAAATTAATCTTTATCTTTTGTATGAACACCAAATAACAATTCAGTACAAACGTAACAAAGGTGACCAAAACAATTTGATAACAAAAGATATTTACATTATCTGTAAATTGCCCAATCCTGTTTCATTTGACAAGCCATTTACCTTAATATTAACATATCTTTGTATTTTATAAAGTAAAATTAGGCCTCGTGTTTGGATATTTTGACCCTTAAATTTCTTTTCCTTAAAGTAAACTTACATTCAATTGGCTATAGATACAATGGAAAGAAAAATTGGGAAACCTATCTATCATCTTATTTACTCGAAAAAGTCGCGAAGCAAAGAAAATGTAAGTAACCGTAATACTTATTTACGATCGTTTTTCTGTTTTTTATCTAAAGTAGGCTTAAGTTTTCATAAGTCTTGTTTTTATAAACATTTAAACTCATAAAAATGTAACACCTATCCAAAAATTACTAGATAATATACTTTGTAAGGGAATAAATTACTAAAGTATAATACTGCCAGTTTCTATTTAAGATTTTTAACTTTCTTTTATACATAAAAGTTAATTTAAATATATTAATTGGATCTTTACTATTTAATTTCTGCTTTCGCAACTTTCTTGTCATGTGTACTATATATAAAACTCATGAATTTGACCAGACAAAGTTTAATAATTGTCTTAGGCAAACCAAAAAAGATTTTCAACTTTAAGTTTTTTGAATACCTTGTTGATTATATAACTTTATTCAAATATCTCTTAATTCTACATTAATTAAACTTAATATTTTCTAGTCATACGAATTTCAAACCATATCATCGTATAATCTTAATAAAGGTTTGAAATAAGCCTGTATGCAATTTATTAATTTCAAATGTAATATAAACGTAGTATTTTTATCTATTTATTTTCGTAATATAAATCAATACGTATTCAATAATTTAAAAGGTAAGGTTAAATGTAACATTCATATATAAATTGGTATAAGTTTAACCAGTTTAATAAATCCTGAACGTTAAGAGTACTCGTAGAACTTTTAATAGAGATAATTTGATTCGGTATTCAAAACATCCGGAGTTATGAATTCAGAGTTGGGTAAACGGAATTTATGTAAAGGTGGGAATAAATTATTTATACAAGTATTATATTGAATAATTGCTTATGTATTTTGATAAAGCATATAAATAAATAGCAAAAATGGTTCTCGAAAGGTTCTACGATAGGATTTTTTGAAGAAAAATGTTGAGAAGTTCTCGAATCTTTCATCATCATCATAATCAGCCTAGATTTATCCACTGCTGGATGTAAGCCTCCCCCATCGATTGCCACAATGCCCGGTCCTGTGCCGCCCTTTGAATCTTTATTCGATTCAAATAAAATAAAGAATTAATGTAATCGAATGATCTCTGTAAAGAAATATCAATAGAACGTAAAAGTTATACCCAAGCTATATATTTGTACGTTATTCTTTAACGCCATTAGGTTGTTTCGCTAAATGAAAGCGCAAAAGCAACGGAAGCAGTTTATGACAGATAACAAATGAACACAAACTGCAGCGTTCGGTTCCTAGTTATTTCTTGCTTTATAATTGATGTTTACAAGCGTTGCCTAAATGGTTATAGTTCTATTGTATATAATACTAGGAATAATGAGTATTCTTAAATATAAATCGCCACCCGTACCCCAGGTCTCTGAAAATTAGTCCTAAAAATTGTAATCTTAACTACTGCCCGATTTAAAAATTAATACTTACAAAGAAGATAGAAAATTGTTAGCCTGCTATGTTCTTAATTTTCTTTTAAATCTTACTAATATTATGCATATATATGGATGTATGGATGTTGATGTTTATTAGAAAAGATTCAGTTCTAGAGATATAGAACTTAGCCTGGAATTACACATAGGCTACTAATTAAGTTTTATTATAGTTGCGCCCTGACAGAGTCGCGGGCGACATCTAATACCTCATAGGATACTTACTACTGTTGCCTCTTTAGAACAATATAAATAAATAAAATAATTGTCACTGAATATCACACGATATTAAGCGCAAAGAACTAAATGTTAGACAAACGGAGCTAAAAAAAACATTACCGATGTATAACTCGGGTATTTGCATAATATCCATTGTATTGAAGCTGTTGCAAACAAACGTAGAATGTTTTTTTTTGTTAAAACTGGATTAGTTTCCTTGTTCGGTTAGTACAGAGTTCAATTAGGATTTACCAGTTCAATTTCCGCTTGGCGGTATCAAATAAACTATTGCAATCTAAGTTTCATTACGGACTCTAAGCGTAATTGATTAAAAGTTTAGTTGAGTGATTAAAATTAATAAATCAAGGTTCCTATCAACTAATTTTTAGCATTATGTATATGTAAACTTATTGAAATGAACAATTTTACTAATTTACTTCTTTCTATCTTAGTGATATAAATGCGAATATTTGGATGGATGTTTGTTTGAATGTCACAAGAACGGCTGCATAAATCTCGCTGAAAAGCATAAATGTATAAAATAGTTCTTCCAGAACACATAGGCTACTAATTAAGATTTTTAATAATTTCGCGCACACAGAGCTGCGGGCGTCAACTAGCGGTAAAGAATAAACACCTTAACCTTTTTTCTACAGAAAATAAATAAAAAACTTAATGTTAACGAAATGTTAACCTTTAACAATGGACAGGGCACTTAAAGTTAAATGAAAAATGAATCGCCATTTTCACAATTCTTAATGCAAAGTAAAATTAAGCCGGCACTTTATTTTACTTATAATATTTTTAGTCTCAACATAATGTTTCCATGACAGTAATAATACAAAAAGCCTTTATAGATGACAAAAAAGAGTTATACAAGTATAGCTTGACAGGGAAAATAATAACTTACAAAAAAAATTGGAACTAATTAATTTACTCATATCAGTCGCGTTATATACTGTAAGACCATTGAAGGAACCATGACCTGATTTTATTATTCTCAGTTACGCTATACTACTATTTTATTGACTAGTTCCCCCAACTTAGTTTAAGCACATACGGCAGAATATTTTTAACTTCACGACTTATTTAATTCTTTACAAAGCATGTTGTTGCTCGTTTATTTTTTTATTATAAGTAATAATATATATGCAATTGATCTAATGTTCCATATAACTCTTACATAGTGCTGGCAAAGAGCGATTTGAAACTTTTAATGGACCAATTTAGACTTCTATTGGCAACGGAAACACAACTGAACTTGAATGCAATTTACTAACTTGCTATTTTCAAAACGTTGTCTGCGTTTGGAGAAGTAAAAATAAACGCAATTTTTACTAATAAAATGTAAATGATTTTACAAAAAAAAATATTATCAAAGAATCATTTTCCAAAGATAACCTGTAATACTGACTTTATTAAAATAAAAATAATAGAGTACTATATAGGTAAAATATGAAATAAATTTTTATTCTTCCTCTTATTATTAACGCTTATTATAGCTCAGGAAGCAGCACTTTATATCTTATTAAAAGATTAATTATTTTTACTTTACACCACCTTAAACTGGTAAAATAATAGATGTTTTCAATAAGTCAATTTAGCGGAAAATAATTCAGCAAACATCGTAAGCAGAAAAATGTCTTATTATCTTACAAAATTTCCGTATATACTTAAATATTTTGATATCTTAGAAGCAAATTCTTCGAGCGTATATTCTAAGAAAATTCAGATTTAAGATTCAAGCGTCTAAGTTTAGCAAATAATTGCTGCATTGTATCGAGCAAATTTCCCTTCAAAACCGCAACCTCTATGACTATGAGGGAGCTACGCTGTTAGCGGTATTTGCATTATACGAGTAATAGCTTGTTTCGTAATAACCTGTATATACTTCAATATTTAAACTTTATTATGTTATTACTTAAAATATAATATATTTCCATATCAATTAAGAATTTTCACCAGAATGACAAGGGAGTTTTTCTCGTATAAGTAAGGATAGTTTTTTATATTCAAGCTATTACCCGCAACTCCGTCCGCACGAAATTTAAAAAAAAAACATAATTAGTAGCCTATGTGTTTTTCCAGACTATGTTCTATATGCATGCTATATTTCATCGAGATCCGTTCACAGTTCCAGAGATACCTTCATCCATCCATCCAAACTTTCGCATTTATAATACTAGTAAGATATGGGTACGTAAGTATGTAAATTATTTTGTGACAACCTAAAGATTAGATGTTCTCCTATGTCATATGAACACAATCAGTTTGCTTTGTTTCTTCAAAGGTTGACACCTTTTCTTTAAAATATGTTATTAAGTTACATATTCAACTGTTCAGTGTACATCTTACCAGAGGTATCGTCATCACTTAGAAATTCTAGACCAGTACAAAGACGTATTCTGTTCTACTATTTATGAATCCGAGAATTCGAGGAACGGAATTTGCGATTGGTGACGTCATTTTGATCATAATTGAGTTTAGCCGTTATTTTTAAACTTTAATTTGTTTCGATTTGTCCTTTTTATTAAAAGCATTTTTTTTAATTAGGATTAGTTTCCTTGTTCGAAGTTCAATTAGGATTTATCAGTTCAATTTCCGTTAGACTACAATGTGGAATCAAAATATCTAATTGATTCACTTTAATTTTTAACATTTAGTTAATTTGGCGTAAAATTTTTGTTGCTGTCACATACATATTTATAAATTTAAAAAAAAAATATCATAGTAAAAAAAAACATCTTTTCGCAATAAATACTGCAGCATTCAATGATTCTTCTCTACATTGTAATTGATGAATGAGTGACAAAGAAAATTTATTAAAACAAATTTTATACAAACCACAGACAATTTTAAAATTCTAATGTTTAAAGGTCTGGTTAATTAAGTATTATTTTACTTTCATTTCAGCAACAGATGTTAAGACGTTTTTTTCCTGCGACAAATCGAAGTCAATAGCGTCCCTCAAGTGTCACTTGCAATCGGTTGGCAGCACAATTAGCAGAGCCTTTTAAATTCAGACCTTATTCCTGATTGCCTTTGTTTTTTTAACTCTTATTGAAATCGCACTTTTTATAGACCTATTTAGTTCTAAATAAACTGTTAAAAGTATTTGTAACATAAGGTACTCATAAGTTTTAAGGCTTGAAATAATAATTGTTAACATAAAAAGGAAATGTATTATTAATAATTCCCTTGTAAAGAACACCAAACTCTAATTGATAAAGATGCAATATACGAGTACGTTAACATGTTTTGTATGCAAAATACAGTTATATCGACCAACTGTTGACAAAATTTATGATATACTAGCTCTCGCACGAGACTCCGTCGTCGCGGAATTAAAAAAACTGAATTACTCGTGTTCTTCCAGGCTATGTTCTACATCTATACTTAATTTTACCGAGATCCATGCAGCTGTTTTGGATATACCTAACAAACATCCATTCATACATCCGTCCACACAAACAATGTAGCATTAATGAGATATAGTAAGATATTTTTTCAACTGTAACAGGGAATTAAAACATAACAATCTCTTTTTTTTTACCTTTCACAATAGTTAATTTGATTTTTTATACGCAGAAATTCCTTCATCACACGAAAGCTAGACTATGGCAGTTGGAATTGCCAATCTGCGGTTGTATTCTGTGACATTGATGTCGTTCTCGACCAAACCTATTCCAGTTATAATTAGTTTAACGTCTCTAGATCAGTTATCGGATTGATAACATCGTTCAGACATGAATATTTATTTCATAGTATTTCAATATACCAATTATTCGATATGTTACACGATCAAAACATTTATTTTTCAACCTTTATTTATTTATTTATCATACTCTTAATATAGTACATTTCATATATAAAATTAAAAAAATATACAAAATATATTATTTTAAAAAGAAAGCACCACAGGCTGCGGAAACCCATGACTCAAACAACCAGTGGTCAGGGCTGCAGACCGGAGCCTTCTCACGATGCGTGCGGTTTCTAGGATAACTGCCTTTTGTATCTGGCCCTTAATCCAACTGTTTAACGAGAGCTTCTTAAGATGTTGGTCGAAGCTCTTCGCTATCAGTCTATGTTGGTTATTACTACTTCTCTCTTTACGTTATAGAAGCAGCCAATGCCAATTTAACTTAGACTTAATAAACACGAGACGTAACAATAACCGTTGGTTTCTTATACCTAAATCATGGTATAAAACATATCGTCATGTCTGTCATTATTTTTAACAAAACAGATAAAGATATATGATTTTAACGGAGATTTTAGTCTCAAAAACCCACGGTAAGTTCGACGACGTAAACTTTGAACAGATGCTAGATTAGCATATAATATTTAAGTGTAGACTATTTTTAAAGGTAACGTGAATTAACCTAAATAATACTAGTACTAAGTGTTAATGAAGAAAAAACAATGTAAACAGTAAATAATAATTAATTAAAAATAACTATTAGTTAATTGAGTACTAATGATGTAAAAACGCAATTTAATATTTACGTATTCATAAGTTGGCCAGTTGGAAATAATAAATGGAATTAAAAATAAATTCAATTAGTTTATAACACAGCACAGTACTGTTTTCTACAATAGTACTAAGAAACACTCGCTCATTGAGCGCAGAATGAGATTTTTAAACTCATTAACTGCTTTTGCTTCGCAGCTCCAAACGTAACTCAAAACTATGAGAAAATTAAAATAACGTTTACTTAATTCATTACAATGCACTTTGTAATATACATACAGAATATTAAAATATTTTTATTTTATTATTTATTTTAATTTCGTATATAAATGAAATCTCTCAAAAGGTATGTCCAAAAGAATTTTAGCTAGAGCAAAAATTGTTTTATAGATGGTAAAATAAAATAACATTTCTTTGATGTAAATGGAAATAAATCTTACTAACCTTACTAATATTATAAATGCGAATGTTTACATGGATGGATTTTTTGATGGTATCTCCAGAACGGCTTAATGGTTGTCAATGATATTTGATAACCTTAAAGAACACATAGGCTACTAATTAACGTTTTTAAATTCCGCGCGAACGAAGTCGTGGGCGACAGCTAGCTTTTAATATTCTTCTGATCCACGACAGATGTTTTCTATGTGTGCAATTTTCATTATAGTTAACTGTTAGCGACATAGACTATTAATTTTCTAGGCCATGTAGAGAATTAACGATTACTAATGACGCCGGCAGCTTTGACAGACTGCCAGATAATTAATCTATTAGTCTCCACAGGTAGCCGATAGCTCTTTTACGCTAAATTAGCCCAACTTTATTCTACTTTATTCATATTTACGAGAACATACTATTTTATTTAATTTAAATTCCATATATTTGTTGCGTCTTCTGTCCATCGTCCGATAACATCTTTACCTAATTAAAATCATTCTATCTTATGTAAGTTTTCTAGTAAAAATACTATTTTTGTACATTTATTTTTCTTAAATAAATATTGCGCAGAGATTTTAACAGTTAGAACATAACTTTAGTTTTCAATTCACGCTTTATTGAACAACAGCGGGCTGGCACAATTGGATTGTGTTGCACACGACATTCCTATTAAAGCTTTACCGGTCGGCTCCCTAATTGCTCCATCTTGCGTTCAGTTACAACGTTGCCGTATATTATAAAACGTTTCCGAAGCAAACATCCTTTTTTCTACTTTCTACAGCAATGAAACTAAAAATAATTATGTTATTATTTAAAACAGCGATTATTGTTATCGGTTGATAACGTTTAATATAAACTACTAGCTGTCGTCCGCGACTCCGTCCGCGCAAGGTTAATTAGTAGTTCTAATTATCAACCTATCAAACTTTCTGTTCTTTTAGACTGTGTTCCAAATATAGTCTATGCAGCCGTTCTGGAGATACCTTCTAACCAACATCCATCCATCTAAACTTTCTCATTAATAATATTAGTAAGATAGTTGAGTTATTTTTTGGTTACATTTTTATTTGTTTTTTGTTTGTTACTGAAAGAAATAAGTTTACGTAAATGTTTATATGAAAGGAAAACGTTTTTGGCATGCACAGGATAAAGCAATTAGACAGCAAACCAATAAGGCTACAATAGATCCGTTGTACGTACGATTCAATTGTTCCTGCCTCGTGATATTCAATGGAGCAAATAGCACACACAATATAAAACCTTTGTGATCATAATAAATGAAAACAAACAGGAGAAAATATTCCTTAATTTTTAAATATTTATTAATAATCATTTTATTTTCCCTCTTTTTCCATATTATTGAATATCATTTCCTTTTTATTTCCCGATTGCTATTTTTTTAATTCATAAGGTGGCAAACGAACGAACGGCCACCTGAAATCGCTGAAATAGCGAAGTGACCGTTACCCATAGACATACGCAATTGCATATGCGTTGCCTACCTTTAATCGACGGAGGAGAAGATGCACTGAAAGAAAATATTTTCCCTGTCTATGCATCCTCTCATCCGGAAAGACAACTACCACTTCCCATCCTTTCAAAAAGTAAGCGCCTAATCACAAATAACATAGAGATTCAATTACATTTTGGCTAATCTAACAATAGCCTAGTCTTTGATCTCTGACTATGACAAATGACTATGTCCTAGTAACTCCTGACTTAGGCTAGGCTCTAAGCCCCTCATTGCGGCAATATGAGCTGATGATGATGATGAACAATAGTAGATCTCGCAACAACAATATTTGTTGGGTGTACGGATGAGCGGAGTTGATACGTGCAATACCACGATCACAGATAAAACATGCAAATGTTTAACTAAATAGTGTCTCACTGTATATTTTGGAGTAATACAGTAACTTTTTATATTCCATTGAATTTCTCCATTATTTTTTAATTCATTACTATTCAAACGTTTTATCATGTCGAAAGACGCCTCTGATAGAATTTTAATTCCGTGTCTTTCGAAGTGCGTCAATCAAGTGTCAATTGTTGATGGTGTCGACGCGACGGCCGCATAAGTCTTACGTTTCTTTTTGAAAATAATCAACGGAATTTTACATTCAGTGCTGGTAATAATGATTATTAGAAATGTAAATTGCAGACATTGTTATTAATGCTTTGGTAAAATATTATTGGCCAGATATTATTGGATATTTTAAATGAATTCACTATCGATCGATAGACGTTTTTCGATTAGTTTTAGAATAACGTAATATGAAATAGCTATTTCATAATATTAATGTTAATCAACTTTAATTGATGATAAGTCTTAAGTCATTATAATAAATCCTCAAACTTAATTTAAATGTTTTAATTAAATTAAAAAAAAACAGAAGTCAACTTTTTTAATTCGATTTTCCCGCGAAATGTTACGCGCTATTATATTGACGTATGAAAGTTATTAAATATTATTTATTTACATGTTGTAATGCAATTGAATATCGACCACTTCGCAGACTCCACATAAAAATCTGCAGACTGCAGTGAGAGTGCCATTCAAAAAAAAACATTGTAGATCAATGTAAATATAAATGAAAGACTGGCTGAATATTTTGAATGGGCTGCGAAATATGAAGCACTACCTGAACGGGACCATTCTTTATTGTTTGTATAAGTTAATTGTTAATTTTTATTAATTAACTAGCTGCCGCCCGCGACTTCATAAGCAAAAGGATAATAAAGAAGTCTTTAATATTGTCGCATACATCAGCTGCCTTCCCATTACAGACACCTTGATTTCTTTCCACGAACAAACGCGGCCTTACGGACAGAAATAAAAGTCAGACAGACAAACATTTTAAAATTTGTTTTTCCTATTAAAACGATAAGGTTTGGCTTTAAATAAATAATAGCGATTTCTCACTTTTGAATAAAAGTATATGAATATTAAGATAACTTAAGTTATTAAAAGAGAAGTTTGTTTAGTTGAAATAAAGTTGTGAGTTAACTTGGTTGCAAGTTATTATATATAGGTAGCACAATAAATCGTTTAAAGTCGAAAGTAAATAGTTTCTTTATTCAAATGAGAGATTTTAAAGTTTTATTCAAACTAAAAGAAAACTTATAAATCTAAAACAGTTTTTAAATAGTGGAGATTAACTAAAAAAATGTTTAACAGTAAATTTGGTCAATTGTTCCGTCGCGAATATATATCAAAAAAATATAAATAAACCAACAATGTTGCCTTATTATTTTCATGTACTAGCTGTTGTCCGTGACTCCGTCCGCACGAAATAAAAAAACTTAATTGGTAGCCTATGTGTTTTTCAGACTATGTCCTAAATGTATAACAATTACATCGAGATCCTTGAAGTCTTTCTGAAAATACCTTCTAACAAATATCTATCATCCGTCCAAACATACGTGTATTGTTCACGCCTACATATCAAACATAAGTCCATTGACAATATACAGATAGTTAATATCATTTTATAAAGACTTAACTCTTAGCTAAAATTGACTTGTTCCTAGTTCTACACTACGCTAAAATTAATAGGAGGCAGAGTGCTTTCCAGGAAAACCAGTAACGCTACTATTGGAGCTTTCAATGAAATTTTAAAAGCTTTATTGATCAAAATGATGTTGCATATATAAAATGTATATATTATAATAAAATAGTAAAGTATTATAATAAAATAAGTTCAAACTTTAAAGATAAATAAAATTGGTTTCTTTATAAAACAATGAGTTTATTGTAATTATATAAAATTGACTAAAATAGGTAATATCAAAATAAAATTGCGAAACAAACAATGTGCTTAACTAAGGCCACAAACCATTTTTTTGTGTGATTATTGTCCAGAAAGCCGCATTAGTTACAAGTGTTTTCAGAAACGGCTGGACAGATTTTGACGGGACTTTAAATTTAAAGTAGCTTATGTATGCACGGCTAAAATCGGATAATTCTTTTAAAATTCACTTTGACGAAGTTGCGAGCAACAGCCAGTTTTCTATAAAATGTGGCACAATAGGAAGATAAGCTAATCTATAATCTCAGTAATATACTGGAAATTCTACATCTTATGAATGAGAAAGTTTCAGCGGATGGATGGATGTGTGTTTGAAGGTATATCCGGAACGGCTAAAGAGATCATGATGCAATTTTACACAGATGTAGAACATAGTCTGAAGGAACACATAGGCTAATTATTTTTTTTAATTCCGCGCGGGCGGAGTGGCGGGCGAAAGTTAGTAAGAGTTATTACCGTTCCAATAATTGTTGACATTTTAAATGAATGTTTAAATTACACACTCATTTTTGATTGTTCACTTTAACGTTTTCAAACAATGAATGTGGTGCTGGTTCGTAGTATTTTCAATATGTTTATAATTAAATTGTCAGGGTTTAACAATACGTGTTTGTTGTTTTAGAAATACGTATGCTAATAATATGAATTTATTATAATTCAAATTAATTTTCACAGCTTTAAAGATATGTTAGATTGAGAGTTTTAAATTTACAGACCTAATAAATGCCTTGCGTATTTCTCACTTAGAAAATAGTGTACACTTATTTTCCAGTAATAGGGTGCCCAGATGGAAATAGGATAATCAACAAACTGGGAACCAATTACTTGAATCTAATGCAAACGAAGCCGGTGCTACTTTTTAACTGCTTCTTGACTGAATAATTCTATTTCCTTATACTTGCATTCATTGGTTCGAAAAAAATATAAAAAACAAAAATATAGCTTTTATTACATTTCAATGCAATGCCCGTGGCATATATACGTTTAAAATTGGATAAACAAAAGATAAGAAGAAATAATCCTTTTCTGCCTTTTCTAAAAAGGAAGGGAAGAAAAAAGATTCAACTCGAAAGAAGATAGAAAGGAAAAGGGAATCTACATGTGTAAATTTAAGGCAGTTAACGCACCCGTATTTTATTGCAATTGCCACTTCTAATTTTAGAGATAGAGAGGAGAGCCGTTTGCTCATTTTCTACCTTTTACTATAAGAAAAGGAAAAAAAGTCTATCTAAACATAACTACATAGAAATAGGTTTTGAGATTCACATTCTATAACTTTCGATTTCATAACATTCAATTTAAATTGTAGTAGCATTTTAAATTCAATTATTTATAACCCACTTATATCGGACTAATAAATCTCATAAAGCGAGTCTGTCTATTTCTTTGAACGCTGTAATAAGTTCAGAGCACTGTGAAGTACTGCACTTTAATATTGGAAGCTAAATCATTTTTACGAGACAGCCAAAGAATTTCATTCCGAACTCAATTTTAATAGTAGTTATTTTGTATTTAAAATACTAATTTATTATTAAACTTTAAATAGAACGAAACGTATAATTGAACCTTAAGTATGAGTGTGGAGAGGTACACCGGTAAAGGAATGCCTAGGAATAGGTAACATGATTGAGAAGGGGGTAATGACTAAGGCGACTGTAGATACAAAGATTTAGAGGAAGTAAGCTTGGTTCGCAGACCCTATATAAGTGGAACAAGATCTGCGAGATGATGATGGTTAACTTTAAATGGAAATATGAATACAATAAAGTTAGATAAATGTACCATTCGATACCACTCCCTCTTAACAGCTTCAAGCAAATTCAAGAAGTAAATAAATTATTAATTTCAAATAAAATTTGACTACAGGCTTCGGAACGCACCGCGAGCTTTGAAAATTATATATTAAACGATATTTAACAAACACAAAACTATATTCATTAAAATAACACTCAAAAAGGCTCACTCATACCAAATATAAGTTAAGGCGTAAATGGACCTCATAGGAAGAGGGTTGAGTAAAGTTGTACCAACTTGTTAACGTCTTTTGTCTCGATATTACGTCGTGTTTAGAAACTTCACTAATCGCGGCGAACGATTGAGTCATCTCTCGGAAGTTAAGGGGAGTCCAAAAGGACTCTTTGGGGCTCTCGCTCAACGCGATTGTATGCGAGCACGCTGAGTAGTTCCATCTAATCCATGAAATTATTGAGGATTTAACACGATGATTGAACCGTATGATTTAATTTCAATTCAGAGGCAAGATATTAATAAGTGATGGATAGAAAAGCAATTACGTCTTTTGTGTCCCGTGGGTTACAATTTCATATAAAAGTTAAGTAATAAAGAGTGGAAAGATTTAGTAAGTAATCTACATACGTGTTCTATAATTCATACATCATAACTTGGGAAAATTGTCTAGGTCGTTATCTAATTCTGGAGCGCGCTAACAGCGACAGCAATTTGTAGCTGGAGCCGAGCTCTGCAGAATTGTTCAAATTATCCGAACATCGACGGCGGAATAACGTGTCGCTTGCAACGACTGCGGCTTTGGGAATTTCCTTCAGGCATTCGCATAGAAAAATTAAAATTTTAATAAAAAAAAAACTCTTACTTACATTAATAGTAGGTATTCAAAAGCTTCTTCGTCCTCATTGTGTCTTTTTACCTTAAAATATAAAACGTAAAAGCGTTTAGTTCAGTAATTGCGTCGTTAACAAGTTTACATTTAGGCAATGTTCCAAATGTTTCACATTACCATCATTGTCTAATGCTTTGAAAGAATAAAGCAATATGTAAATAAAACTACAAACATTATTGTATATCCGTATTCAAAAACATTAAAAATAATTAGTCATTGCGTTATGTGTCTATTTAAATCTACCTTTATCTTATTTTATAATGAGAATAAATCTACTTTGACAAATTATTATAAGAAAAGATCATTATTAAGAGAAATTATCATAAGAAACGTATTCATTTTGCAAAATTAAAATAAGAAAATGAAAACTCTTACCGTAATGTTATAAAATAAAATAATTTTTATCGGAGCTGCAAGTTGTGACGTAGATATAATATGTAAAAAAACAAATGACATTGTCTTTGAATTTTAACTGCCACTAATTTTGATCATCAAATGATCACAAATTCACTCAATTAAAAAAAATCAATTATCCCCACACTATAGCTTAAAAGTTATGAAATTCCCAAGTTCACTAACGGCGGCGGCAATTTAAACCTCAAGGCAAACGCTGCAGAATAGTTTGAGTTATTCGAATATCGCAGCTTTAGTCACGATGCCGTCGTCTAAGATGATTGTGGCTTTGGTAACGTCTCAAATATTTGCTTTACCCATCACAAAATTCCCATACAAGGAATTTTCTTGGTATCCAGTGTGAGAATGCAAAACCTTCAAAATGATTTTATAACTATACATATTTGAATATACTTACGGAAGAAGTATAAGACAAGCAGTAAAGAAAGAAAGTAACTATTAACTAATTTTATAAAAAAGATTATTTATGTAAAAATATTTTTCGCCGCGAAAATTTGAAGTGAATAAAATTAAATTTTCAAAATAATTACAAGCGGTTACGTGAACTTCATTAGAATAATTCAACATTTTTCCGCGTCTAAATATGGCTTAAATTGGCCGAAACATTGTTAACAATTTATTAAGACCATAAATAAACACATGTGCGTTTGCTGTATCTCTAAATAATGGCGTGTTGCTCTGCCAACTGCAAAAAGTCCATTAAAACTTTACGCCACGATTATACCGTTGCAGTCGAAATTTTCGCTGCTAATCATTTAACTGCTTAAATTAGAAATCCGCTTACTTTGTCTGGCTTATACAACAGACAGTGCATTAGTTAATATATTATTTTTATCGATAAGAATTGAGGATTTAAACTAGTGTTAGCTACTTGTTCATGAGACTGTTTATTGTTTTCAGAATTAATATTACAGAATAATAAGAGTTTAAACTCAATCAAATTGCCGTGTAGTCAATAGTCAATAGAAAACGCCATCAAGACAAAATCTGCTTATCTGAAAAAAGCATTCGTACTAAAGTTTATTGGAATCAATGCTACTTAAAATCGTTTTTAAAACATCGGTGATCAAGATGGGCAACATCAGCGGGCAGTAGGCAACACTGACCAAGACAAACTGTCGGTTGACATTGACATAAAATCAAAATAAGAAATTGTCTTTGGATTGTTTTGGGACTGTAAATTGCAACTTTTTTTAAGAAGTATTCCTAAAACTAATCTTAAAATTTAAATTCGTTACATCAAAGTGAAGTATTAAAAAAGTATAATGACTTACGATCGTATACATAAATTTCTTTTGAGGTCCATTGCCAGTCGAGGAGTTATTGCTATGCCAGAAGTTAAACAAATCATAAACTCATTTACAGGTGATAGAATAGTTGTTAAAAATTAACAATGAGATAGCCAGGTTTTATTTCAAAATTAATTTGTTACAGAGGATGTCGATGTTTCTCCTAAAGATCTTATTAAAGACATAAATGAAAAAATACGACCGTTCCAACAAAAGATCAAGATAACTAATGATGAACTTACCTCAGAAGAAGTCGTCGTGTTTCTTTCTCTTGGATATGATGATGCCACTAAATCTCAAAATATATTCTCGGCTACTGAACTTGAGTACTTCCGAATCTTATTGGAACAAATTATGACCACAGTAACTCGGCAAATAACTGGTATACATGCTATTAATTTAGTAAGCAGTATGAAATCTTCATTTACTAAGACTGATGCACAGGTACGTAATAACTAGTATTAATTTAAGTTTTAATTGTAATAAAACCTCCTTGTTTATAGAAAGATCTTATGAAATTTTCAAATCTTGATGGCGCCGGACCGAAAGAAGTAGAGAGATTTAGTATTGCTGCATCTCCAGTTATTGTTTTTAATTGCTACATAATTAATTTGTTTGAAAAAGATCCAATTAGCTACTAAGGGGTTCACAAATATGGCTTTATTAATCTAAGAAAATTGTCCAAATAATTTCTAAATCTAAATCTTTTAGTTTTAAGGTTTAAAAATAAAATAAAATCATTCAGGATGTGTACAAAATTAACAAAAAAGTTTTACACACAGTAATAAACTGATTTCTTTTAATTATTCCAGAAATTACTCAATGTATGGTGTCAGATGCGATATTTGGACAAGGATGATGCCAATTATGCATTAGGTGTTCGAGCAATTCATGAATTTGAAGGTTACTTCCGTGAAAATATGCCTGATATTATTGAAGAATGCTGCCTTTGTAAACAGGTTGTGTTTAGGGTAAGCAATTTAGTTTTATCTATTTCAATATAAAGTATTTGATGATTACCTATTTGAATGCTTAGCTATTTGTTTTCTACCTCAAAGGTTTTACTGCCTAGTCTTTAAATCTAGCACTTGTAAACTTATCTATGAAGATAAGCATATACTTCTTGCTAATTTTAAAATATTGGAATGTTTGGGTGTACAGATGTAAGTTTGTTAGAAGGTATCCCCATAATGGTAGCATGGATTTCGCTGAAATTTGGCATATCTTATATGTAGCATATAAGATCACATTGAGTCGTAGGCAACAGTTAGTTGTACTTAGTCAAGAAATACAGCATAATGTTTAAAAATAACAAGATCATTGTTTATAGTAACATTAAAAATAATCAATATTTTCTAACTTCAGGGTTGTAACTGTCCCGCTTGTGGGGTGGCCATTCACACGCTATGTCTAAACAAATATTTGGAAAAGCTACAAAAATGGCCATGTTGTATGATTGACTTTAATCAGGCTCAATTAGACCGTTTGAACTGTATAGGGTGAGTAAAATTTTTATATGTCGGGAATTTTTTTTAGCTTTTCTTATAAATGTCTATAACTGACATAAATGCTACAGATAATTACGATACAAATATTGTATAGATTCTTTTCTGGACAATGCAGCATTTAAAAAAAATTTTACTAGACAAAGAAAGAAGAAATCCTATGTTTTTAGCACTCAAATTTAAATAAATGTTTGAAGTAAGTAATTTTGAGGTTTTACTTTAAAAAAAACTACAATATATTATCTCAGGTTTTCAAAGTAGACTGAGAGATGAGTTTTAAATTTTTGCGGCAGAAACACATATTTAAACTACCTTATCATCTCAGCCACACGCCGCCCAATGTAGGGCATAGGCCTCCCTCAAAGATCGCCACCATAATTGGTCCTGTCTCCCTTATCCAGGATACTCTCGCAAGCTAAATCAGGTCATTGCTGGACCTAGTGTGTGTAGGCCTGCCTTGAGGAGCACTAGTGTGTTCCACCAGTGGCACTAGAGGAAGGCCACTGAGGAAGTTTAGTAGGATAAACCATCATTTAACCTTTTTTTCCCAAGGATCAGGGTATCTTTGTTAGGATACCCTGCGAAACGCGCATACCATTCCTCTGGTGTTGCAAATGTCCAAGGGTGTCGTTGATCACCTCGGTGTTCAGGCCGTTCGTTTGCCCCCTTCTGTTATATAAAAAATGATTGTTTCCTCCATACCGAAAACTAAACCTCAACCTATTTCATAGGTCCCTCGAGGGTGACCTATGCAAATACCTATTTCAGACCAACATCAGATCAGAATATTATGTTCAATGAATCAATTTAAAAGTAACAAGACAATGTTTTTAACATATTTATTTTGTCAATTCCAGTTTGTCACAAAGTGTGCGTTTGAGAGAAACTCAGGAGACAATATGTGATGAAACTGAACCTCTTACATGCAGTTCTATGGATGTAGATGATGGCACACAGGAAATCATTCCAGAGATCTCACAGAGGATTACAAGGAAGAGGAAACGACCGGAATAGGGTACTTTTTTAATTTAGTTTTATTTTTAAGTAATATTTTGTGATTTGTAGATTTATTATGTGTTGATCACATGAATGTGAAGTGTTTGTTTTGTCTAAAATTAAAGCCATGTTATTTTTTTCATATTTCCTTTAATTATTATTTTTTATATTAGAGGTTAGGTTATGAAGAATTTAATGTTTTAAACTGGTCAAAGTATACTTTTTACTATTCTAAGCGTTATATAGCTAAATAAACATTTTCAACTTTCTTCCTCACAAGTTTTGCTGATTTTGGATAGAAATCCAATAAATATTTCCATTCGTCTAATTTCAAATATACTATATCGACAACAGTTCTTGCTCTGAATGAGAAAAAATGTTGTACACCAACAAATAGTCCCTGTAATTAATATTAAAATGATGCTTTACTTTAATGAATGTTATTATTATTATGATAGCTGATGGTTTATACTAGTTTTTGTTTTGATCAAAAGCTTAAACGGAGGTGACTTTTTAATGATTTTTAAAAATTTGCTAGTTTGCCTATGGTTTCGGTTCTTGTTTGGAATCCAGCATACTGAAAGCCATATAAACTAATGATTGCACTTGCCTGAGCTATGCCAAAGCTATCTTCCGGTCCCAGAACATCGTAAATTGACTCGGTTAAATTAGGATGAACTGTCAATACTTCAACCTAAAAAAGTTACATTTTTATATTTTTTTGTCTTAGAATTATTTTTTTCTAAACGTGGATTTTTGTTTCTTCTTCTAAAGGTTTTTCTTCTTTTCTAATTCTTCCAAAATGTTTTTTCATCTTAGATTTTAAATAGCAATATGTTTTGCACGTTTTTGCAGTGAAAACCGACGATAAGATAAAGATATAGTCTCATGATTTAAAATCTACAGCTTACAAAACACGTTCACTATTATCTTTACCTCTCCCCTATGTATAAAGTAGATACATTGATCGGAGTCTCCGCGTTGCACTATGTAGTTCCCAGGGAAGAAGACACAGTGTTTCATCCACATAACTAACATCCTTTTAAAGTCGTCGTCCGTTTTCTCAAAGATAACCGACTCTCTTATATGACTCCCATACACTGCTTGCATCACTTGACATCGTAAACGGAATGGTAATTTGTAAACTAACTCCGGCATCTAAAAAAATGAGGGTCTTGAATTATTTTCTACTCAATTTTGAGTATACTTTAATGTGTAACTTCTTCACATAAAAAGCAATAGAAATATTGTTAATTAATCTACCAAATTGTTGAGATACTAAGAAATAACTAAAGGGATACTCTTTATACATATAAGGCTCGGTGCAGACTGACCACCGACTACAGTTATCGGTGGCCACCGACAAGAAGTTCACACGATTTTTCATAAATATTGTTAGAACGTGCGGCCGGTGGTGGCCACTCGCTACGTTAACAAAATGTATAAAAAATATTGTGAATTGCTTGTTGCTGGCGGCTGTGGTCGTTGGCCCGTCTTTGCGAGCCTTAGTGTGAAGTCAACCAACCCGCACAAGGCCAGGGCGGTTGACTGTGGCCTAGTCACCCCTAATATAGGCTCCGAGTCCCTATGTGAAGACGTATAGTGATCTGATGATGAATAATCCTCACTTGTCTCCCCTGCTGTCGGTTCCATAGCTCGCATACATAGTCCCACATCTTGTTCATCTGGTGGTCACTAAGATCAGTGTCTCGTAGGCCGTCTTTCAGTTCGTTTATCTGATAGTCATATGCGATACGAGATGACGAATGTGCTGTTATCATCGCCGACATTTCTGATATTAATAGACCTGGAAACTCATTAAATTTAAATGTCGAACATAATAACCAAATGGTTATTTTGTGTATAGCTTGACCAGGAATATAATAAGCCACATTGCAAAAAAATATAAAAGTATCTGTGATGTAATAAAATGCCAATTAAAGCGCCCTCAGGCTAGGACTTTTATATTCTTGGTTAAACTATAATTTTTAGATATAGGAAACATTAGTAAAACTAGTTGCTATATACGGAACGTGTCCTTAAAGTTACGCTCCACTAAGAATTATACAAAAAAAATCTTTATTCCTTTTTTTTAAATGTGAAGGATTACGTTTCTTTTAAATATTCAGTAAGTTAACCTGTGCAAAATTTAATTATTATAATAACTATAATTGTTTCGATAACTTCAAAATCGTTTTGTGAAGATACATCCCCGGTGCCGGTTATCGTCAAAAGATTTATCATGTACCATAATGCAGTTATGTAGAGAGAGAAATACTTTCCCTGTAAAAACAAAAGCATGTTTTATTAGCAAAAACTCTAAAGACTAGTTGTCGCACGGGAATACGTTCGCAAGGAAGTAAAACTAAAAATTTATAAGTAGCCTGAGTGTTTCTCCAGACTGTTCTACATCTATGCCAAAATTCAGCGATATCCATGCAGCCATTATGGAGATACCTAAACATTTACATTTATAATACTAACATTAAATTTCTTACCTCTGCATATTGTGCACGTAAATTCAACTCTTCTTTGGACATCCAATTTGACGACTTGCAATGAACCGGCGTCAAACAAGAAAGCTTGAAGAATAAACAAGCGTTTACGTGTGATAATATTGACGCCCATATAACAATCGTGCTGTAAGAAATTAGAGAATTAAATAAATCAACTCCGCCTTTCCTTTCCTAAAGCGATCCCATCTTTACAGAAAAGGCGTTGGACCAAAAGTTTTCGATGCATCTGTTTATTGCGGGATTTTACATCAGGTGAGTAACTAATGCGTGTAAATCTTTATATCAAAGAATAAAATCATTACGTATCTTATACTTAATATATAAAATCAATTGCTGTCCGTTACTCTCGCTAAAACTCGAGAACGGTTGAATGAATTTATCTTATCTTGGTCTTGAAATGTTCTTGGAGGTCTATGGAAGGTTTAAAAGATGAGAAAAATTCGAATAATTACCGGGAAGTAATTAAGTTTTTTTGCATTACAAGCGAACGGAGTCGTGGGCGACAGCCAGTATTTAATAGATTTGTTTATATGCAAATATACTTACTTTAATTTTAAGAATAAATTTGCGGATCCAATGTTTATTTTCCGATGTTGTCTGTACGTGAAGAGATAAGTAATCCTGAAGAGTTGCGGTGTTCGGAGGTAACAAAATAATGCATTTTGTATGTTGGGGTTTAATTGCATCGCAAATGCTAAGTAACATACTGGTAGAATTGATAGGAAGTCCCGTCTTCTCATGAATGTTTTGGAAAAGTACCTAATGTAAATTTATATCATCAATCCGGTTAGATGTGAAGATGATTATACTGATGTTATTATTCCAATCCAGCAATGAAATCCAGTGCTGGATTACAGCTGAAACACGTAATCTCACACTCGAATGCAGTTTATCTGGTTTATTTTTCCATTTTTATACATTCATTTTATTTGATCGCTGGACTGGGATAAAATAAACTGGGCATAAGGTTGGAGTTAACATGTAACCTTGGGATTACTGCACTAACTACTACATGCACACATGTAGTGTAAACAGACTCCTACATTCCTTATCTTACTATGTAATTCCTATTTGTTCGGAAACACATTTTTATTGTTGGTTTCTGAGACAAAAAAAGATTTTGGTCTCAGGAACCAACGATGAATATTTCAATTGTTTTAGTACCTATTAGTTTACTTTCTTCGCATTTAACAATGAATATAGCAATTTACTTACATGTTTCGTACTTTCTTTGGATTCAGAATATAGTCGCCATATCTATTTGTATAACCTGTATGCATATCTAAGAAGATCTTGTATAGAAAAATAATATCGAACACAATACAAATATAAAGGAAATAAGCATTCGACATGAAAGCCATTTGATATATCAGTATCATGAAATCAATGTATGATAGGCACATAATAAAATAATCTGAAAAAGAAAAATATTTTATACAATCTTACTAATATTATACATCCGATAGTTTAGATCAGTGATTCCCAAACTTATTTTATCTACTGCCCACTTTGAGAATAATTTTTTTTTGGCGCCCCCATATTTTCACGATTTCAAATTAAATTAATTAATTATTGTGATCTATATATGTATATTAACGGAGAATTCTAAACGAAACTTTTACTATAACCCGCAACTTGAGACCTGCAGCGCCCACAAGGGACGTTATCGTCCACTTTGGGAAATACTGGTTTAGATGGTTGTTTGTTACAAGGCCTCTCCAGAACGGCTTAATAGATCTTAATGAAATTTGGCACAAATGTAGAACAAAGTTTTGAATAGCACATAGACTATCTATTAGGTTTTTTTTAAATTCCGCCCGGACGGAGTCGTGGCAGCTAGTTACAGTATAAAATTGTTAATAACATGCTTAAATACCACATACCCATGAATGTAACAAACTTCGAATCTGGCACAACACTACTGCGAAACCATCTGTAATTTATATTACATTATCTTACAATATTTATTTTAAAGATCTGAATTTGATATCTTACAATTGAATTCTAGGAATCTGGGATATCATGATACATATGCTAAGTCTTTATATATTTTTTTGTTTAATTTGACTTCTATTTTTTATTTAAAATAGTAATAAAATATGTCTGAGGATTGAGTCGTCGTGTCTTCTTTATAATGTGTAGGTAGTTTTTGGATCAAATACGAATTTTAACATACCTATGTGGTTTGAACAATAACCATTTCGCGGCTATATATTCCGTATTCCCTATTGATGAAAATGATCTTGAACCATGAGACTCAGCTATACTTTTATCTGGACTCTACAAAGTTATTGTCATTATTACTCTTATTAACCAATGTATATGTATATGTGCGATGAGTTTATCTGACCCGGTAACGGGGATGTCACGACTATAACCACTGTTAGATCTATCAGAAAATAGAGACAGTTCTAGTTTGACAATCGTAGAGGGACGGCGAGAGTTGTACTTTAGTTCCATTTATGATCACCGGGTCAGATAAATTTGTCGCACTATAATAATGTTCATAAAAACATACTTACATCCAAGTATATATTAACATCATTTTCCTCTTCCTCTCCTGATTCGTATGTTAAAGAAAATGGTTGAATCTAAAGACAGATACGGTCTTAAAGGTAAGCTTTCTGTTGTTATTTTCATACAGCGAAGAATACTCACTTCTACACTAGTTCTTTCCGACATAATAGTAGATAAAACGTAATCTTTGGTAGTGGAACTAAATGATTCTTTTACTTTTCTCAACACAGATGGATAACCCTTAAATATAATACGGATTAAGAATAATCAAAAAACTAAAATCACAATTTATCGTTTGATTCATACAGTTCATGTCGTCGGGATTTTGAAACTAACCTTTAAAATAGAATAAAATTCAGTTCCTGGTATACATAGTAGGTCTATGTTTCTAGATGCGACAACATTCGATTGTGTTAGGTATCTCGACGCACCTCGGATATTACCGAATATACCACCGGGTCCCATGCATGCTTCTACTTCATTGCTTTCTGATATTATGTCAACCTGATGATAAATATGTTATTTATTAGCTTTTCCCTGAGACTGTCCGCGTGGAATTAAAAATCTTAGTACTATGTGGTTCTTCTAGATTATGTTCTTCATGTATGCCAAATTTCAGCGAGATTTGTTTTGCTGTTCTGGAGATTGGTAATAATAAATATTCATGCATCCATCTAAGCTTTCGCATTTATGACATTAGTGAGAAAATTTAAGGACAGCAAAGTTAAGGCATAGTCCTATACAGAATACTCGGTTATTGTTACTCGGTTATTACTTTTTCTGCCATAGACATTAGGTAAAACTTGACCATTCTTTTAGCGCTCCTTTTACCATGTAACGTTGCCTTAAATGCTACTTCATTACAGTAAATGATAAACTTTATTATACATAAAGAAAAGAAAATATTACAAAATATTTGCTATCGAATCGACTTATTCTGGAGGCAAATTAAACTTATGACATCATCTTAATCGAAAATTTATAAATTAACAAGTTTCCGTATTAGTACTTATGCTATCTAGATTTCACAATGAATCAATTTTGAATGAGATTTTAAATGAACTTGGTCAGTATATAACGTGGGCAACAAAAATATATATTTTTAGCATAGAATTTATTAGAAATTATATTTTATCCAATATTAAAATCATAGTGCACAAGTGCGCTTTTTTAATGTTATAGAAGATTAGAGACTTTTTCTAATGTAATGGAAATTATATGGCGCAATTACATTTAATTTTAATCATCGATGCCAGATTAACAACCGACAATAATTGAAGACCCCTCTATTAACCTCTGTAACCTCAACCTTCAGAATATATTTCACGAAATTAGTTCCCATCAAGACAACATTTGTAGCAATAGCAAAGAACTGGTAGGACATTTGCGTTGATGTGGTCTCTGTTTTTATCAAAGAGCTTGAAAGGGTTAACGATATGAGTTGGTTATACCAAACAGTAGAAACCCACGAATGTACACATGAAAAATACATATGCGTTGTTTACTGAGAAATATCTTTACCTATAATTCAAGGTAAATGTACATAGCAAAAGAAATAGTGGCAATACTTACTTTTCCTCGGTAAATAATATACATGCTGGTGACAACTTCATTAGCTCTTATCACCATGTAGCCTTTTTGATAATATTGCTCTTGCAACTGTTTTGCAAAAGATCTAAAGAACGAATATTCCACGTTCTCGAACAAAGGTATCTCTCGTAATGTTTTCTCATACATATACAATACTGCATCTTCGTTTAAATTAGAATGTAATTTTCCAAGTATAGTTTGATGCTGTGGAAGAAAGAAACTGAGATATTTAAAATTTTCCATTCTGAACTAGAATAGATAGATATGTGTGAAGTCAACCAACCCGCACTTGGCCAGCGTGGTTGACTATGACCTAGTCACCCCTAACTTAGGGTAGGCTCCGAGCCCCTCGGTGGGGACGTGTAGTGAGCTGATGATGATGATGAACAAGAATATTGTCTTGATTTTTGAACTTACAGACCAACCGCCAGTTCTTTTCCATTGATATTTCCAATAGTCAATAATCGTACGTTTAAGGGTAAATGCAACTTTCTCTCTGTTAAGAAATAGTTCTAAATGTTTCACGTTTTCTTGAAAGTTTGTCACCATCTGATCAGCCATTGCTTTTAGTGAAGCCATTCTCGCGTAGACGTATCTGAAACAATATGGTATTACTTCATTATCATGAAAGATATATGGGTCATGGGTTTTCCTTTAATTTTGGTGTAGTATTTCACATCCTTATTTTAATAAAAAAAAACGCTTCTAGTGTTCTGACGAATCTAATACATTTTTGTTTATTAAGATTATGAGCAATTGATTTGAATTTATATAACTAAGTCATCTGTTATAAGGAGTGATTTGCAAGGAAATAAATTATATACAACAAAATTAAAAACATCTACCCACCCGAAGAAGAGAAATCCATGTACAGTGACGCAAATTGAGAGTACCATGTGGGTGGTATCTTGTGCTATGATATCACCAAACCCGGCGCCGCTAAAACTTGTAGCTGACCAATAATACGCCAAAAGGTACGCCTTCGCAGGCGTTAGGTTTTTTACTTTGAATGTTTTCGCTTCATCTAACCACGAACCTATCGATTTTATTATTACCTAAAGTTGATTCACATTTCAATCTGTATTAACTTATATAAAAGACTATAAAAACTCATAATATTCCGATATTATTATATAATGACGAGGATGTATTTTGAACCAACCAATTCATTCGTAATTTTGAAGTAGACATACATATGTACGCCATAGTTAATTATTTTTCGTTTAACATACAACATTAAAATGCATCTTCGATAAGCAATAACAACCTTCAGAATCTAGTGTTTTAAATAGTATTGCCAATCGAAGAAATACGGGAAACATAAATAGCAGATAATACAACAAAAACAGTTTACCAAGTTGACAAATCATATTTCCATCGGGATTATAAGTGGCCTCCATTAAAGGTCCTTTTGCTGCTAAAATCTCTATTCTTTGCTCAAACTCATTTTCATCCGATGCAACCACATATGTGCACGACATTGTTATCAAAATGGACGTATACAGATTCAAAAAGAAGACCGTTAACAAAGTGAATTGTACGACGCTCATAAGATATGCCTGAAAAGAAATACGAGTATAATAAAATGGTGATACAGACAAAACATTCAGTTAAGATTTGTAATAGATATCTAACAATAGTTCAATAATGACGGTTATATACGAAAATAAGGGTGTTTCGGTTCGGACATATAATAGAGCACACAGCAGCAGGTGAACGAATAGACTTCGATCAGAAAAGCACAGCTTACACAAAACATATATGTGAAGAGTGGTAGAACCCGATTTAACGTCTTCGCACGAATTGGCCAGGTTCGTCCGGTGAAATACCACCACCACACAGAAAACAGGCGTGAAGTGGAAGCAATTCCGCGTTTCGTCTGATGAGTGTGCGTCCCGGAGGCCTAATTTAGTCCTCTTTCCCTTCCCACCCTTTTCGTATAAGGAAAGGATGGGAAGTGAAAGTGGACTTTCCGGATGAGAGGATGCATGAAAAGGAAAAATATTTTCTCTCTGTGCATCCTCTCCTCCGTCGATTTAAGGTAGGCAACGCATATGCAATTGCGTATGTCTATGGGCAACGATCACTTCGCTACTTCAGCGATTTCGGGTGGCCGCTCGCTCGTTTGCCGCCGTATCATATAAAAAAAAAAATGTATGGAGGTTATAAACTTCGTATTATTTTCGTTAAAATATTTTCTTCTTGTTTTCTTTTTTCCAGTTTTAAAAGGTCAGATGTATAAAATTAATTGGGTTGAATATAGGTGCGTGTAATTTTTTTCGAATATTAACCACACATTCAGTATATGCTTTGTAATTTCACTTACACGTTTTAAAGCTCCTATAGATTCAGTCCAAAAAGCAGCGTATAATTTGTGTATTTGCAGAACATTAATCATTCGCAAAATACAATGGTACATATGATTATTTATATAGTGTTCTTCCTCTGTATGGTTCTCGTCATGTCTCGGTACGAAGATTTTCCATAATGCATACCAAGGAAAACATGTAAGGAAATCAACTACGAATGCGTTCTGCAATGAAGATACTGTTTAATTATCAACTCAACAATTTACGTTACCAAATATCTGAATCTTTTGTTTTGTAGTGATTGGTTGTTTACAATCAAAACTACTTTTTTTCAGTTATTTGCCTTTGCTTCTTCTACATTCATATATCTACGTATACGTGGTCGTCGGTGTCACCCGAAGAGCACTCGCTCTTAATAAATTAGTTGGTCCTTTGAAAGGAAAAGAACGGAACTATTATACGAGCGATCACTTTGTTGTACGTCGGTCTGTTTGTCTGTCAAGACCATTTTTTAAAATTCATAACTGACTTTTAAAGTATTTTGTTTTCCTCACTAATCTCCTATATGGAAGAGATTGATGCAAACATTTTGATCGACTAGATCAGTATTTCCCAAAGTGGGCGATAACGCCCCCTTGTGGGCGCTGCAGGTCTCAAATTGCGGGTTATAGTAAAAGTTTCGTTTAGAATTCTCCGTTAATATACATATATAGGTCACAATACTTAATTAATTTAAATATGTGAAAATATGGGGGCGTTAAAAAAATATTTATTCTCAAAGTGGGCAGTACACAAAAATAAGTCTGGGAACCACTGGACTAGATCTTACCGTTATATAATTTTTAGCAGTCAAATACGGATGATAGATTAATTGATTTTTGGCGCCATAAAACGCAACGTGCAACATCAAATATAGATCTACGTAAGAAATCATTTCGAACACTAATAAAGACGTATTATAACTACCGTACAAAGGAGCCATTGAGACAATAATCTGAAAATAAAAAAGTTGTTTGCAATATAATTTGTAAGATATTGATCGTAATAACATAACAACCTTCCAATGATGCGTATTAATGTATAATAAGATACTTTACCGGTATTAATAAACTCATTATAAAGGCCGAGGAAATTCGAATAATAGCCCAGGTCTTGAGAAAAATACCGTCCGGTTTTATTGCTATAGGCATTAGCAAGTACGGTGTTATTTTACTCAGGATTGTGAACTGATTGTATGACTTGAAATAACTCTGGTCCTTCTTTTTATAATCGTTGTAAACGTTAATGAATGAATCTGAAAGTAATACATAAAAAGGTTCTCTTTTTAATCTTAAAAATTATATCTTATATATAAAATTCTCGTGTCACAATTTTCGTTCCCATACTCCTCCGAAAAGGCTTGACCGATTGAAATTGATCTCATGAAATTTTTTGGGCATATTGAGTAGGTCTAAGAATCCGCCAACATCTATTTTTAATGCCCTCGCGGACGGAGTCGCGGGCGACAGCTAGTTAAGTAATAAAATTGATTATAATCAACATACTGTCTAAGAAATCTTGCAAAAAGCTGGTGATTTTCATTTTCGGGGCTTTCTCAGAAACATTATAATGTTGAAAATATGCTTCAGCGCTTTGCAATTTAGCTTGATCTGCGATCATTTTTAATTCTTCTGGTGACAGAAGACCATCGTGCTCTCTCATATCAGGAAACAAATTTAGCGCTGACGTGTATGCAACGTGACTTATGCTTATAAGCTGTAACAAATAATTATATTTCATTGATGATATCAGATTTCATTTATTTTATTTCCGTGTAATAAGGAAGCCAGGTCTATTTTTATAGACCTATGGGACTACCTGTGAACGTTCTAATTTCTTTGCTTTGACTTCGTTTCGGACTATAGTTGGAAGTCGGTACAGAATTTAATTATTATATATTTACCTTACAATGAGTTAACGTAACAACAGTATTGACTGCTGGTACTCCGTACAACATGACTAGCAAACCAAGATGGTTGCCGGGGCCTACGACGCGTTCCTTTTTTTCCTCTCTCATTGCTTTAGATGTTACTAAGCAATAACCCCTTTCGATAATATACAACTCTCTTGGTATTGTTCCACCGTAATAGACTATTTCACCCGGTGGAAGTATGACGTCTCTTGCCACTGTAATATGAAATCATATTTTAAGCATTCGCTGAAACTATCTTTAAAATAGAAATTGATGTATAACAATTTAAAAGAAGATAGTATGAAGTACAAGATATCTTAATGGCCTTAGCTGTCAGAATATCTGGAAGCATTATTACTGTGTCTTTTACAATATTCTTTTCTTACTCCCAGTTAACGTCTGTATGTACGCTTTATTCTTCACTTGAAAAAATTTAATCGAAGTTAAAGCTTTGAATCTCGCTTGGTGTAGAACCTTTCTTCGTAACTCCGATGGTACCACCGTTGTGTCCAACCAACTCTGATCTGTTAATTCTACCCCCTGTAACAGATTTAGTGTTATTAAATTCTTGATCCACATTTCCTTAGCGTAAGATTAATTATTGTTGAACAGAAAATTGTGAAACCATGTCTTGTATGTACTTATAGCTTTCCTTACCGAATTATATTGCCATTGTAATTCATAAAACGCCATAATTCTTGATTTAATTGCTCGATGCATATTGTTCTCCCTCATGAATTTATCAATTGTAATAATCACTTCTAAAAATGCTGTTTTTGTTCTGAAATATACTTTAATGTAGTTATTCGTTACTTAACATAATTTGTATTACTAGGATGTAAAGGCGAAAGAGTATAACTTAATATTGTGTGTTAAAATTTGTTGATTCAATTGACTTTTTACACTTAAGAAGCAAAGTTTATTTTATCAAATATACCATTGAAATTCACCATAAATCTATTTTACCTTGACCAATGTGTTACTACAGAAGAGAACTCCGATATGCAATACCCAGTAAGTAATACTCCGAAAAGACTGAGGAATGCAACCAGCCCCATGTCATGTTTATCTCCCGGAGAAAAATCACCGTACCCAACAGAAAGTAATAGAGTAGTCGAAAAGTATATCGAAGTTATAAGTGGAAGTTGAGTCTTGGTTGCACTGAAATTATTTTAATAAATTACTTTATTACACTCAAGCGTGTGTCGTAATATTCCAAAATGTAGTCTATGATACTGCATGTTTCAGTAAGATGACATTTTGATTTTAATAGGTGTTTTGGCATTGAAAACTCGTTATTTAACACATACCGCATTTGTATTGCCACGGGTTTTTGAATATTTTCTGTAATAGCTCTCGCGAACCAAGAATTTTGTGAGCATCGCGCTACGAAGCATGATTCCATATAGAGGATCACTCCGCACCAATAACATAACAGACTCACAAATGTGCAGTATTTCGCGATCTGAAGAATAACATACAAACATTCTGGGATTTTGGTACATTGAAAGATCAAGGAAATTCGACCAACAAAACTAATTAACTTTAATCAGTGTCACATTATGGTGTACCTTAATAAGAATCGAATTTGATAGCAGCTTTCTTTCCAGCTTCTCAAAGAAATAAGTTAAACGCCAGACAAGGCACAATTTAGTCCCTTTGAACAGATAAAACAAGTGTTCTCTATAATCATCGTAGTACATAGTTGCTGTATGTATTGTCACTATATACTCGAAAGGTATTAAAGCAAATATATCCAAATAAAACGATGGTGAATTCAATCTGTACTTTAAGATGCCTGAAAACTTTTTAATATGTCGCTTTTTTGTTTTCACAGCAGTCACCAATGAGATAAATATGTTAATAATCAATGAAATAGATGTAACAATTTCTGCATAGAATAGGTAACCCCCTGGAAAGCTTCGTTTGATTCCAATATAAAAAGGATATAGTATGCAAATATAGAGAACTATTAGTAACATGTATAGCTCCCAGTATCTTGCTAGATAACACTCGGATTCCAATATCCATGGGAATTTTGAGTTAAGACAAGTGAACGATGTAGTTCTCTTTTTTATGTGATCGGAAAGTATGTAGAGATCTAAACAATTTTCATCCAGTTCATCGTCTTTTGTTAAGTTCACTTCTGTTTTACCTGTTAAAAACTGCTAGTTAGTTCTATGTTTTTTTTGTCTTGTAAATACGGGATTTAAAGTTGTTAATTTCAATTACCTTGTCTATATCTTAATTTATCTTTTAAACATTTGATACTGCTCTTTTTACGATCTTTTGAAACGTAAATGTTCAATAAGAATTGATCGTCGCCTGTTTGATTTTCTTTTCTAACTCGACTTCGAGCTATTCTTTTTAATATATCTTTACGTATTTCTCCTATCAAATCTGGGTACGTGATCATTAATTTAGTAAACTCTGTCTTTCTTAGAATTTGACATTCTACGTAAGTTGCAGCTTTTACTGTGCATCTGGCTGTAAATTGTACAAAATAATTTTGTAAATAATAATCGTTGGAATTTAGGTATTGTTTTTATTAAATTATTCAAACTTTCGTCATAGACATTATAATTTTTTTTAAAACGGTTAAAACACTCACGTGTATTCGTCCGGTGGCGGCACCGACTAGTTTGTCAGGGAGAGACGGGCCGCGTCCGCAAAATATTACCAGTCCCAATCACCCTGATGAAAGACCCCCGATGGGATCGAAACTAGTCGATGCCGATACTTACGAACATACGTGAGTGTTTTAGCCTTTTTTATCTGTTTTAATCAGATTATATTAGTATACATACCTGGAATATTAAATATTAAAGCAATTTCTCCAAAGCACGTTCCTTTTGAAAATGATATCATTGGACTCTCGTCGTCTTCATCTGATAATAATTCTAAAACACCACTTGTAACGCAAACCTAAATTAAAACAAATACACGCTTAGAAATAATCAATGGAAAACAATGTAGGGTAGATCAAACAAATTTTACATGTAAAATTCACAAGACGCGAATACTTCTTTGCAAATAATGATATCTTATGTAATTACCATAACAGTTTTGTTCTCATTGTGATTGTAAATAATATCGCCTGGTAAAAAGAATCGATGACCCATTGTCACTGAAAGACGTCTTAAAAAAGCTTCAGGTAATTTTCTAAATAACAATGAACTGTAAAGTGGTACTGCGTTCAGATCATAGCAAATTTCCATTTGCAAAGGAAATGGAAGAAGCTTTAATAGTTTTGGCTTAAAAACTCCAGATTTCTCGTACCAAAGATCTTCATAATATCTTTAAAACATAAAAAACGTTACAATTGTGTTTAGTAAGTATAAGAATGGAAATATTATTGATGTACCTGATAATACGCTTCGTTGTAATTTCATCCATTTTAATTAATTTAAGATGATTTTGTATTTTCTGCAACTGCCTTACATATTTCGCACGACGTGTGGTTATGGTAATAAATTGGGAAGTCAGAGAACCAACAAATACTATGGTTGTAAGTAAAAACCCAACTAATATAGCTGCCGTAGCTGTGACTCTTTCAGCTGTAGTCACCGGGTAGAGATCGCCCAGAGCATTTGTAGTGAGAAACATAACAGACCAATAGGCACATATGAAGTACCAATCAAACGTAGTCTCCGTAGGTAAATAAACGGCCGCCACGGACCAAGAAGAACGATTTTTATGTATATCATAATTTCGATAAGCATACAAATACCATAGACAAGTCCAAGTATGAACAGATAACACGAAAAGAATTAGATATTGAACCAAAAATGTGGTCCATTGATTGCTACCTGCTTGTGTTGATCTGTCGTAAAAATATTCAATAATTCTGTAGACACGTATTGTCGCGATTATCGGCGATATTGTATAGAAATCAAACAGAGAATGATCTGGGTCTATAAAATAGAGAAGAGAATATGGAAACGCTAAAATTATATCTAAAATGACACGATATAAATCAGGCTCCATTAAATTTAGCGTTTTACGCCATTTTTTGAAGAATTTCAATCCAAAAATAATAACAACGTCAATAGCAAAGATGGCGTTCAAACTGAACAGCAGTATGATGATCCAAAAAGATTTTTCTAGTCTACGACAAAATGTATACAGACAAGATTCTAAAATATAAGAGACAAATAGAACAGAGAGGATAAATATTTTCCATGCTGGATTGCAATATATTAACATAACATATCTAAGTTTTCTGTTACTGTAGTCTGTTCGTGGTTCTTGTAATATCGCGTAAGTTTTTGTTGGTTTTTCTTTACCATCTGTCGGAGTTCTCGACAATCGCCCGATCCTTGGTGCAATTTTAAACTTCTTCTGTCTATCAGTTTCATTTCTGTATTTGTATACATCTAGTGAAGAATCTTCATTTTCCTCACCACCTGGAATTGTTTACAATTTTAACATTTAAAATTTTCAACTACATAGACTGTATTTCATATTATAATATTAATTATTAAAATCGAATTAACAAGAATAGATACTCACTCATTTTGTTTATGTGTTTATGTTTACATTAATTGCATTATTATAATTAATTCAACAAATACCATCAACTCCAATAACACAAATGTCTAACAAACGAACAATCTAGTAGGTTTATTCTATTAAAACCAGAGGTTCACTAGTTCGAATTTCAATCTGGAATGACACTTTGACGCACAATATGAAGGCTATAATGTCTAGGTTAACTTACTTCACTGATTGATGAGTGAAAAAGGTCACCTGATTAAATTAAACTTGTCGGTTAAGGCTGCAGGTACTCGTAAACGACAAGTTCACTTTTTCTTTAGAAAGGAACTGAAGATATGTATACAATCGAGCAATGAAAATTCTTTCATCTGAGTCATATTCTCTTTATGACATCAACATATCTAGCTTAAAACATAAACTTTAAAGAAAACTTAATAAAAATAGCAATAGTTCAATCTTACGATTCAGCTTTTAAATGTGATAATGTAATGGTATTACCAACTAAAAAACACATGGGCTTAAGATTCTGATCTCCTTTCTTTTGTCTACCAAGACATTCAAAAAGGAGCTATTCCTAATTTGAACAGATAATTGGTCTTCACTTTAAACTATCTCGTAAAATATTATATAATACTTATGTATGAAAAAAGCTTAAGTTTTCACAAAGATTTTAGAAAGTAGTTTCCCGTCGTTTACCCTAATAAGTGATAATGTCAAACGTTAAACCTTTGTTCGGAAGCTTCTAGATGACGTAATGTTTTCGACACAAGATCTAAAACGAATGCGCACGGCACTACAACCTACATACGCGGACATAACATATATTACGAATTGACGTCGTATTAATTTCGTATTGTATCCTCTGATCCATGACTGGATGATTCATTCGACAGATCAAGCTTGACGATTACGATACTGTCATCTTAATCATTGTTAACTACTTTTAACTTAGATTCGGCATGCAAGACATGAGCTCGCCTTTAAGGCAAAGGATTAAGCTGGATCTGGACCTTTCACTTTTTTTTTGTCTTCAATTTTCATGTCCTATTTCGGTTTACTAGTCCCCTATTGATTGAAGTTTGTCTGTAAATTTACAATGAAAGATTTTTTTTTATAAAACTTTATGCGGTTCTTTTTCACATTTACTTTAACTGTGTTAAATATCACGATCATCTGTCCTTGCGGTTTTCCTAAAAAGAGATATAAAGTTTTCGATTCACGTACTAATATAACTTATCATGATATTTATGTAAACACTAAGTCTAAGTACAAGGTTAGGGAAAACATTACATTAGTTTATTATGTACTTTTGTGCAGATTATTATGTACTAATTGAGCAAATTAATAATAAGGTACTGTACACCATTCTTAGATCAGTTAACCACTAAATAACGTGAGCCTGTGGTCAAGTTCTAGCTCATTTGTTACAAAAAAATAATATATTTAGGCACTACATACACAAGGCTAGATAATCTCTGATAGGCAGAGATTTTAGTCTCTAAGCGACTTACGCAATACAATGTCATAGAAGTTTGTAGACTGGTACCCGTCGCATCTGAAGCCATTCGTTGGCTGCCAGTTTCTTAAGATTGTCGAAAAAGTTACCATGAATTTCTTTATGGCGAAACAAATCTATACAGTTGACATTTTGTAGATTCGTTGCAGCGGTAAAGTCATTATGCCTGTACTGACCGAATATACAATTTGCGTTGACAATTCGATGTACTGTGTGCGAACCGCTACGCGAAACTCGCGATGGGAGGATCGAACAATAATACCTGAGATTTGCGTAGTATTGTGTACGACAGGCCTTACAATTTATGTATTAGAGTCCTGATTTTATTTCCATCTTCGTAGATCCAAGTTCCATAACTCATGGATAATTAGTCTGGTAGCGAGCTACCATAGAGGGCGCGGGGCCGCATAATCTCAGCACTTTTATGGCAACACTGGTCGGTCTCTGCGAAAAATGTTGACATATAACGATTTCGAATGTTTAAACTCGTTACACGTAGCATTAAATTGAACTGATGCCTTATGTAGGTTAATGTATATAAAATGACTTAGATTTTTTTTAATTCTTGTTTTTTTTTTCGTTATTTAGTTGATTTTAGCTGTAAGCACGTGCGCATTCGCTTATGAGGTTTTATTTTAGCTTTTAATTATAAGTAAATTAGTTAAATGTGTGTTACAAAAATACGTAAGCCTTTACCTTTTCAGATTATCAATATCATATTAATTTAAAAGAGAGATCCACAAAATAAAAAACAAATAAAAGCCAATAAAATGCAGTAAACTTTATCAAGACTTAACTTTTTATCTACATTTAACGTAAGAACAATCTTCATTTATATTGGTTTCCGAAATAGAGTGGAACTCTTTTAATCCGCTTAATTCGATAGATCGGCGAGCTTTAGTATAGGGGTCAATTATCCATTTATCCTTTTAACGGAATTGATAAAACGAAACTAATTCCGACGTTTTTAATTGACTGAATCGTAGTTGATACTTTAGAACGAATTTCGTGAAACCTTCGGTGATTATTTTAAACCATTGTCTTTTGTAGACGATACCACTAACCATGGGTTTCCGAGACACAATATTCAAAACATATTGTTACTACATCTCTGCTTCATCAATGATAATGACAGGTATGATTGTTGATATTTCAAACAGATATTTTGGTCTCAGAAACCAACGATAAATATTATAATAATATAAGTAATTTTAATAGCATTACTTTAATTTTAAATTTAATAAATAATACCATAACGCCAACCGCATTCTATGTTGATGAGAATTTTTTATTTACTCAATACATCCGATCGCTACAACTATGTTTTTCTATTGGTAAAAACCCGAGTCCTGACACTATGCATCTATTGTGCAAGCTAATGTTCAATTCTGATATCATATTAACAGCAAAAAGTGAAACGTGCATTATAATAATTACAGTGATTATAATTGAAGCTGTTAGCAGACCACAGACAAAATAATACATTTTACCATCGTCTATCTTAATAATATTATAAATGCGAATGTTTCGATGGACGGATGGATGTGTGTTAGAAGGTATCTTCAGAACGGCTGCGTAGATCTCGCTGAAATTTAGACATGTAGAACATACATTTGATAGAAGAACATATAGACTACTAACTTTTTCTGTTAATTCTGCTCTGATGGACAGACGGACGAGAGTAAATATCTATATACATCTTAAATCTAAATCTAATCTAAGTTTGTACATCCAAATATTGATTATTTATTAAATATGAATCAAATTATATCGGTAGTTGTAATTAGCAAAAATTAACGCGTTAAATGTATTTGTTCTATTATTAAATCGATATTACGTATAAAATCTGCTTCACGGTCGGAGGAATATAAAATAAACTGAAATATGTATAAACAATAGTCATAGATTAAAAAACAATCAAGGAAATCGTGATTGTTCAATGGTAAGTACTAATAATGATGGAACGAGAAATCTTTTTGCAATATAAAATTAATTAGAAGGTAACATTTTATAAAAACAGGAGAATATTAAATAATTGAAATTTTTTATACCTATTAGACAATTCTTTTTCATTCTTTGGATATTTATTAACAGAAAAGTACTATGAAATTTTCGATCTATTTTATTTATTAAATAAAATCCTATTGGATTAACCCATTTGTAATACATAGGAGTATTGTAAAGTGTCTTGTTTTTCGTTGTGCAGGGTACATAGTGATACATACTGGCTTGTCTCAAGTATGTTTTAACTAATTGATTCATGTTAAGTTACAATAAAATCTAATACTTATTTTAACGTCGTTGTTGTAATAGGTGATAGTCATGAGCGTGGCGTCTAGATGGCGACACCTTTGCGGCCAATCTCGTGCATTTGAAAGAGACAGACAATGTTTGTAGTCGAGTGCGAACGAGACAACCGGAGGTTATTATTACGCCTACACAGCGGACGGCAGTCGCACGCGCTTGAAAAAAACCATTCGACGAGAGCGCAGGCGCAGCGCTATATTCACCCACAACTTCACTTCGGTCAACTTCGTCATTTAGTGGTGACCGAAACGTCGATGTGTGTGGTAGTGAAGTTAACTTTTCTAACATAGATATCTCACATTAATAACAATAACCAGTAACTAAAGTACAATCGCTTATTGAACGTGTCTAAAGAAACATTTAACGTGTCAAAGTTACAGAATAATAATCAAAATGTGTGATAATAACAGTCCTTCGACGCAAAGTATAGCGGACTACTTAGCTCAGTTGCTCAAAGACAGGAAGCAACTGGCTGCGTTCCCAAATGTTTTCATGCACATGGAACGACTTCTGGACGAAGGTAGGTTATAGTCTAGTTAAGCTACATTAAATATGCCGCGATGCGCATTTACCGGCCGAGTCTATTGCGGATTCTTGTCATCGAGACGATCGTAAATTGGTGCGTCGACAAATGCTACAACGCACACGATATTAAGTTTATTTTTGTCTTCGCCCCGCCGAGTTATGGTCCAGTGGTGTTTGTAATGCGATCCTTCGTTTCGAAAAGCGAAGTAAAGCAGAAAGTCTCCCGTTGGTGATTTACGGACATTCGTTAAATAGTTGCAGTCGAAAGAGATCGGTGAAATGAACGCGGCAAACGGGTTTAATGTTCATTTTAGAGCGGTATTGGACAGCTGTCGGAGACGAATGTTTGTTTAGTGATCACTAGAGTGAATTGTGTCCGTCCAATGGAATGAGGGCGCGTAATGAGAAGGACCGCAAGTCCTGAACCTGTTCGTAGGGCCGCGGCACATTCCGCGGGTGGCCGGAATGTCGCCACTCATTGTAGGTACCGTAGTCATCGACCGTTTTCAGTCATACGAGATTTGTACGCAGCTCGACGCTGCGCAGCCTTGTTTTATGACCGGTCGCAACCAGGCCGCCAGCGACATGCACGTACCTACTCCTTATCGCCGCTACCGAATGGCGAACTAACTGCCTACCTACTCCGACCTGACACATTGTTTATGTGTTAATCGCATTAAAGATTTATGGTGCATTGATATATTATTATTTTTAATTGTATTCAGGTATCCCAAAAGATGTATTAGATACGTAAATGGAAAATTTAGCTATTCATTTATTTTAATGACCTAACTACTTAATTATATTGAATTCCATTAGATATGTTGACAGTAATTAAAAATAAAAATGTAGGTATTTAGCACTATAAAAATAGTGTCAAAGAGCTGTCTTATTTCCTGTTAATAATATTAACAAATAGGTACTGTGGTAAATAACAAAACCTACATTCAGATAAGAATAGTATATAGGTAGGAACGTACCACCTGTATCTACATATATCCACATTAGTTATAAATGTTACTAATGATTTTGATGAAAAAAAAGCAAACTGTTGGTACAAATAATTATTGAGTAATTTTTTATTTCCACGCCATATTGCTTCAATGAATTCCAAAAAAATCATATGGACCATAATAAGAAAACCAAATGTTTTTTTAGCTTTACATCTTATTTAAAACGATATAACAAAGAGAGAGAAGGATTTTTAGGCAACCGAGTATTGTTAGAAGTCATGTCACGTTCCTAACCCAAGCGATGTTGAGCTCACACCTCGTGTCATACAGCAGCGATTTAGTGTCATTTTTGCCGGAACGATTCGAGAATTTTAACACCGTTACTCCGAAATGGACTGGCCATAATTTCATTAATATGTATTTAGCGTGTAAAATAAATTACGTAGCCTTCCAAAAAACATATATTTCTTTTTCTACAAGACAAGCAAATCATGTGGGATTCTCTGGTATATTTGTGTATTGGCCATTTCTTGATGTGACCAATTTTATGATTTGACCACGACATGACATAAAGGAATGGATTCTTTCTACAAGAGTTTTATGCTGATGGAACGTGTTTTTAAGGTTTCATTCATTAAAATTTAAAATACCTTAATTTTAGTCTTTGGTAAAAAGTTATGATCGTCAAATGAATTTTATTTAAGGTAATAAAGTAATTCAAACGTTAAAAATCTGATATTTATCTCCATCTATTAATATTTTCGGACAATATTACCTTTTTTTTAATATATTCTAAACAACAAAATTATTATAAGTAATAAAAATAGTTAATAGAAAAGGAAGTAATAGTTCTAATATTAATAAATAATGTAAATTTAATGCAATAGGGGTGATCCACGTTTTAAAATGACCCAATTAATTATCCCGCATAAATACGACTGATGGCCCTTTAAAAAGTTGAGTTCTGAAGGGTGTTCGTATTAAAAAAAATAAACACATTTTGGTCATTGATTCTGATGTTACGTAAGTATTTAATTTATTTTTAAAATGGGTCTGTTTGTAAAACGTTGGAAATGTCCTTGTAAACGTTCTCATATTGTTCAATGTTTACTCGCATTTAAATTAGTTGCTTACGAAACATGTCACATGTACACGAATCTGCTACGATTGGTTACGGTCCAGTCAAACTGGTGGCTGGTAAGGCCTCTGACAAATGTAATAAAACAATATGATTGAACACCCCATTGTTATCATTATCTTAGTTGACAGCGTAGTTAGCTTCTCTAAAACTTGAATTTAATACACGCCTTATTATAATGACATGATACTTAATTTTTAACGATTTTTATTTTACAAATTATGATAAAAATCTTAGCAAACCCTCCATTTCCTAGTTTGTTGTTAATAACCCAAAGCAAAGCTTTAACAGTACGAACTTTTCGTAAAGAACTTACGATATAAATGACTATATGAAGTAAGGTCTTCAAAAAATTATTAATTTTAATATTTTTAACATATTAACCAGTTAATCTCATTAACCAGTTTCGGTAACATCATTTATCTGTTGCAAGTGATAATTCAAATGTCCATTCGTCATATTTATATTACATTACGAAAACTTGTTATTTTAACATTTAGATTTTTAAACGAGAGCTCTTGTGTTTCGGAATGCATGTTATTAATTAAATTTTGGTATTTCGTCGCATCATGAGTCATGCTTCCAACAATTGGATTATTGGGAAATGTTCTTATGTTGCTTGAATTCCATTAAAGTATATTAATTACAAGTTCGTTGAATCGAAGCAATTAAGGAAACTACATCTAATATTATAAATGCGAATATTTGGATGGATCGATGGATGTTTGTTAGAAGGTATATCCAGACCGGCTGCATGGATCACGTTGATTGGTATAGATGTAGAACAGCATGGAAGAACACACAAGCAGATTTTTTTTTCAATTGTAGCGGATGGAGTCGCGGGCGACAGCTAATATTGATTGTAATTCTATATCTTTAAATGATTAAATCATCTTTATCTCCATTGCTGCTGAAAATCACTATAATGTATTACTATTAAGATTAGCTATATTATCAATTCGTTTATTTGTAACCAACGTTTTTTAATCGCGTAATAGACTAATAATATGTTAAAATTACATCTGCATATTTAAAATCGATATCTTTTAACTTTTTAAATTCGATTTTGCTCATTTGTTTTAGTTACACGAATTTTTCTTTTAAATTAGTACTGGCCGTCGTGTCTGGTATTAAAGTTACGAGCGTGCTCGCTAGATGGTTTTATGGTTTATTTGACACGTTGCCGGTCCAGTGGGAGCGACTTGACGAAAATATCGACGGCGTGCTGACAAGCGACAGGCGTTGCGTATCGCGTTACATCACTGTTTATTATTGGAATCTTTTTTAATCGGGTGGGATATTCGATAATTTAATACATTGTACCGAACAAAACGCTTTTCAAAATGATCTTCACACTAATGGGAACACATTGTGAGTTAGAGTATAGGAGATAAATCGAAGTAGCCCCAAGGCTCCGGGGAGCATACTTTGAGAAATGCTCTTCTATGTTTTCAAAATATTTGTTAAATACGCTTAGTCCTCTCCTTACTAAGCAATAACTGTTGTAAGTTCGTACCAAATTCACATAAATGAATATAAATCAACGTACATAACAACCTATAAATAGAGATTTTTTTGAAGTTTAAAATTTTTTGTGAAGTTGAATCTCGCGTCCGTAATTTTTTTTTACTGTTCTAACCGATGATACAAGAATACGTTTACCTGACAGTTAGTGACACCTACCTATGTCAATAATATGCCATTTAGCTTTTTATAGTACAGAGTCCTAAAAATTATTGCATTTAGAGAAATAGAAACAAAAAGAACAATTTTTTATCATTTACAAACATACTGAAACCTTGAGTTTCATTAGTAATAATAATGAAATGCACCGTCTCCGTTTAGGGAATATTTATCAAAGTCCTTAGGGAAAAATATTAATGGTAGAGTAAGCAATAACATCTGTTGCACGAATGTCCTGGCCAGTGAAATACCACGACCATATAGAAGACACGTGAAGAGGTAGTAATTCCGCATTTTATATCACAAGTGTGCACGCCAAAGGCCTAATTTTGTTCTTCCTCTTTCCACCCTTTTCTAGTGTATATTGCGACAATTGAAAGGACGACAACAGCAGAAACGGAGTTGGTTTTGTTAGTATCCGCAACGCTAGTGGAAACGCATGTGCGCTTCCTCTAGCGTTGTCGATGTCCATGGGCGTCGGATCAAATAATTTAAGGCGATTCGTTGCTCGTTTGCTCCCTTCTATATAAAAAAACTGCTGCATTCAAAATTATAAAACTATTATTATTGTAAGAGTTCATCTCGCGTTGTTTACAATCACTGTATTCGATTGTTTGCATTTCGAAGATATACTAATCGTTAACTAGTTAACAATGTGGCGCCGAAGATAAACAAATACACAAATCAATCAAAACATAAATCATATTGATAAAACATGACATGAATCGACAATTACACGATAAAGGGACATCAGTGCGAAGTCATTCAGATTATTAAATTGTTATAGATTTTACTGATAGTTGTAGGTATGAAATATTAGATTTTCTGATAACTTTTTATCTTGTGCGTTAAACAAACTCATCTTCCAGATTACAATGTGATATCAGATAAGGCTAAGTTTAATAGCCTTTAAACATGATTTCTTCATTATTATTTTTAAATAGCAAAATGTAATTATATCAAGAAATTAAAGTACCTACTTGTTTATCACCAACAAAAAAATATGTATTTACTTTCATGACGAAACAAATGTAACAAAAAAACATTTTCGTTTATGAAGAATACATTTCGATTAATTCAAATTCACATAAATTTACGTTTAATATTGCACTTATAAGTGACCGATCCTGTCGATGTAAGGTCAACGAAGTACTGACTGACGCTACCATGCATGCGTCATAAGTGTTCTTCGTTTCTTATCTATCCCTTCAATAGTAGTAACCGAAGAGTACTTTCTCAATTCTAACAAGATCCTGAAGACTTACTTTTCCTATTGTTTGATTTTCATACTTAATTAAAGTATTTCAATTACTTTCCTCCTTAAGTAGCTGAATGCTACTGGGTTACTTTTATATCTACAAACAAAATTTATTTCGCAATTATGACATATTGTTGTGTGGGCTGGAGCAACCTTGGGAGTGGCGGGCGCGACCCTCCGGCAAAAGTGAGTCTTAGCAGGGTCATTATAAGACTGTTTAGTTCGCGATTAGGCAAGGGCACCCACGTCGATGACCAAATGAGGGTAGTCGTGGGTAGCGTGGAGGTGTAACTACCGAGGCTGTTCCAGTACCGACGCGTAACAATATGTGGGCTGCTAATTAAAATGATACGACAACAAATTATATAAAACAAGCCGGATCACCAAACCAAATATGGTCTGTAAATGCGTCACAGGCAACAAAAAGGTCGCAATCTTTTTCGTTTTTTTTTCTTGAACATTTTGTGATCTGCGGAAACAATGTTTACTTGAGTGCCTTCTTTGTTTCGGAAAGCAAACATTGAGTCAGGTTTCATTATCGTACCGACCTAGATATGCCGATGCACTACATCTTTAGAAAACTGGTACAAGCGAGCGCCCATTCTTCGGTCCGTTCCCACGACACCGCTCTTACAAGTATCTGCGGTCGATCTCAAACGATGTGATCGCTTAACTAACAAGCTATCGTTTCTATGAATATGACGGTCGTTTAATTTACCCTTACCACAAGCACAACGTATAAGCAATAAGAAAAAAGCGTTCACTTTAAATCAAATAAAAACAATACTTTTACGTACTTTTGCCATGAAGTTTTATCATTATTGAAGACACTATTTTTTATTTTATGAATTTGTAAAAATATGCGAACATTTTTGTTGTATTAAATGTGAGATCAAGATGCTTTATGTATGGAATTCCATCGAAATAAAGTGACCATCGGTCGTTGTACTTCAACGTATGAAGAATGCACGCTCCCGGGAAGGGCGCGTAGGCAGCTCAGTAATTTGAAATGAAAATCAATAGCTGTGGTACAAGGGTACCTACCTAAAGCCCCGTGGGTGTGACTCCGAGGTCTCGTAGGAACAAAACCGGCGCCACGACCACTTTTACATTACCACTTTGTGTAACATTGCGGACACCTACATAAATATAATATACAACCTTAACTTTTTTGATTTGTGAGACAAAAATTAAAACGAAAATTGCCTATGCCGCAAAAATATAATCTATGGTAAGGTTATGACAAATCTTTTTATGTAAGAGTTGTAAACCTATCCTGAGTATTAAGATTGCTTTATTCTTTTACTAACAAGCCTATAAACATGTGGCTTATGAACAGATGGGATAGTTTAGTCTACTGAAGAGTCATTTTGCAAGTGCAGAGACAATTAAATTTGGAACGATGTTTCTTAGCACTCTATTACTGGTGTTATCACACAAACATATAAAATAACGAATTGTATACGCTTATAAAGCCGCGTCATATTTCTGCATGTGACCCAACCCATTGCAATGCAGATACCGACTGCATCAAGACTTTCATTACAGAACTAGTTTGTGTGTATAATTAATGAAGTATAAAGCCTGCACTGTCCTTATTGCGTTGATTTAGACAAAGGTACCTTGATTGAGAACATTAAAATAGTCGTTTACAGTTTAATATTTATAGATCGAGACAAAGAAGGAATAGATTTCAAGGCTCTGAAGGGACTCGAACATCGATTAGCATAGTTGAATATTTAGTGGTGTAGAACTACAAGTAACTTGTTTTTAAACATTGATTAAAAAGTCTTAGGTAGGGATTTATGGCTCAAAAAGCATTAAATTTTCCTTAATGCGCGTTGTCAACTGTATGCGATTTGTTTTAGAGGATAACTTTTCGGTGACGTAGGAATTGATAAAGATTATGTTTAATTTTTGCGTGTATCTATACATTAACCAAATTTATAACCATCTATCTAAATATGGGTCCGTCTCAGTCCAAGGCATTTGTTACCAACTCTGGTATTCTCTTCCGTAACAGTTGTGCTTACTATATTTATTCTTTCAACATGACCGAACTCACTGAAGCATACCTCTTTAATATTAGTCACAACATTCCTTTTCTTGCAAGGAAAAGATGGCAAGGGAAGTGGATTTGACAGAGAAGACGCATAAGTAGGGGATAGATCCCCTTTTCGTGCGTCCCCTTCTCAGTCGATTCAAAGTTGGCAACGCATTTGCAATTGCAGTTGTCTATGGCCATTGCTCGCTTCCCAATGTCGACGAATTTAGGTGTCCGCATTTTTTTTGCCACATAATTATAAAAAAAATCTTCTAAGTTACTATAAGTATCTACGTTTTGTATAGCATATTTAATTTTATTTTCCATTTAACGTTTCATTTCTCCTTTCCTGGTAATAAATGACCTCCGCACTCGCCAATAAATGTTGCCAGCGACATAAGATTCCATCAGTTTGAATGTATTGAATAGAACGGTGCAAAACCATTGACCCACATAGCACAATAGCTGAATAAATCTTCTTGTTTATACAAAAAAGGTTTTAGTAACTGCCACTGGCGCCAGAGTGGGTGAACTAACTGGGTAATAGTCAAACGGTTCCCACTCAATTGATTAACGCAACCTTAATTCGATAAATCCACTTAATGCCGTCTTGCTATGAACATCTGCATTTAGTAAAAGCCCACGTATTAAAACAAAGTGTATACTTAAACGACGACTATAAATAGGGTAATAAGATGTTAAAAATACATCTGGTTTTTATGTTATTCGTCTTTTATTTTAAAAATTGTAGATAGTTTAGGTCCTTCTATATAAAGTTTTGATAATTTTTATCCTACTTAACGTGGGTTTCTGACATCTCTGAGATTTCTCTGTATAACACTTACTGTCTTCTATGACATAACAATGATAATATGTCTTAAACGTAGATTTTGTTCTCAGAAATCCAGTGTTAATCAGAGTACATATGAATCAGACGTTTTAATTTAGATTTCCTTATTATTTTGAATTTTAGAATAATTTATATTTTAGAATGCTTGCTTACATTACTTTAAAATAAACAAAGGTTGCGTTGTAGAACAGGAAAGCATATGGAAAAGTCTTCATAACAATCTCCCGAAATGTTCCTTCGGAGAACTAAAATGTGGGTATACATTTTAAATACGAATGAATTATTTCAGGCAATAGTTTTAAAATGTTGAATCTCTTGAGATGTACAATACGTAAATTTTAGCAATTGGCTATTTGCCAATCGGTCAAGGAATCTATCATAAATCTGCATTACTGAATTGATCGTGTATATGTTGTTTTTACTAAGACTAGTTAACAATAAAAGTATAAGAATTTCCTTAAGAGACGATGCAATGAAATAAAGTCCTATTAAAAAGTTAACCTTGTTTGTACAACTTTTTGACCTCAAATGAACATAGGAGTAGGGCTGGTACAACATTGAATGACAAGCAGGTATAAATTTTTTATTTAGAAGTTCATATAATACTTTTTATTGCTTGATTTTTACGACACCATTAATAAAATGCGTGGATTTTTATCGATATCTTGATGTCATCTGAATTGTATTTCTTGATAACTGCATTTTTATCGTAAATTACACTGAGGTGCAACAATATAGGAATAAATTTTAGGGTTAAAAATCTGGAATTAAATAGGATCTGAGTTCAAAAAGATTCAGTTATAAATATATTTGTATAAGACTTTTGTGGTGTATTTTAGTGCTAATAAAATAAGATAACGTGACTATAGATTTGAGCCAAATAGTTTTCTGCGTTTGTTAAAAGCAAATATATCATATTTACGTTTTAAATGCTTCTGAGTGAAGTAACGATTGGCCATTGGTAATAAAGTAGTAAAAATGTCGCTCTAAACTAAACATTCGGCTATGTTTTTATAACCTTGGTTAAATATTTCCAAGTTTCGTTCCAGTCACATTAAATATAATTTAATAATCATACTTTACCCGTGGGTATCTAATACCATAATCCCTATTTAAAACATATTGTTATCTCGATTTTATCAAAAATGAGAATGACAGGTGTGACAATATCTTTTATACTGAGATTTTTGCCTCAGAAAACAACGGTAAATTTGGCCACCTTTAATTCTATATATCTATATGTATTAATTTCATATTAATTGAAATTGAAAGTCTAACATTTCCAAGTGACATTGACATTGCTACTATGCATTTATGTGAATAGTTTAATTTAGTGTTGTAGAGTCCTATGAGAGAAAACGAAAAAAGTAGTAGAATAATGCGATAGAAGTGACCCAATGAAATAAGATATTGATGTAACGGAACGAATTGGATTTGTTGTATTATGTTTTCTTAAAGAAATTGTTTATAGTACGTTAATAATCCGCAAGTATCGATAACGCAGGTCCGGCCTTCACGCACGTCACTAATCTCGCCTCGACCGTCCCCTGCGCAAACGATTTCAATTTAATGTTTACATTAACAATAATATACGATGATCGTTTTTAACACTGATATATGGTAATAAATTGTGACAATATGCACTAATGTCAATCTTAAACTACTCGGAGTTTTGCCAAGGTAGGCTTCCGAGATGCATTTTCAACTCCGTCTGCACGGAATTAAAAAAATATATTAAGTAGTAGTTCTTCCAAATTGTGATCTACATATCTACATCTATGTCAAATTTCCGCTAGATAAATGCAGCCGTTCAAAATCTGGAGATACCTTTTTTTTATTATTTTTTACGTTTTATAAGCTAGCGCTTGACCACGATCCCACCTGGTGAAGTGGAGATTTGGTCAAAAGATGGTACGCGCTAGCTTAGTAAGTACCTTCTAACAAACATCCATCTAAACTATCGCATTTATAAGTTAGATGTAATTTTTATTATAAAACAGTATAGTTTTAGTCTCTTTTCTCCTTTGGAACAATCTTTTCGCTATCAATTTTATGTTTGTTGATTTATTAAATAGTGTGAGGATATATTACGATAGTTTTATCGATATTTAAGATGCTTGATGAATAACTTTGATTTAACAAATCTGTCAAACATGTTTGAACGTTTATAGGGCGCTTAACATTTATTTCAAGTACATTATTTGTCCGGGCCGCGGACGAGAGCGAAAGCGTGCCCGTGGTCCCGTCCCGATGCGTTGGAGGAACAGAGGGGTTTAGTGGGTATGCCTCCGCTATGGAGGAGAATCCCACATAACTACCGCGTCCCTCCCGGGGCGCGGAGTATGCATAAAGCATTCCCCTCTGAAAAAAAAAAGTACATTATTTGTCAACGGGGTTGTGGCTCAGTGAAATTAAATTATTGCATATTGATATTAAAATATTTTTTCATATAATTCAACTTTCTATATATGAATTATTGATTTCGATTTGCATTAAAACATTTCGTTATTAAAAATCTTTACATTTTTGATATTAAAATATGTTTTCATGTAATGTAACTTTCTATTGATTAATATTTACTATCAATTTGCATATAAATCTAACTTCTTATATAATATTAGTGTTTACATAAAATATTACTTCGTAAATCAACACGATTGACCATTATTTATTAAGACCAAAATCTCTGTATAAAAGATATTATCATCCCAGTCATTATATTTGATAAAATAAAGATAACAATATGTTTTAAACGGAAATTATCGGTCTCAGAAACCCACGGTAAAAGATTCGTTTGCTCATAACGTAAACATAAACTTTAAATGTGGTCTTAAATCAATGTATTAGCAAATGGCGTTCATCCAGATCAACTTTCTACAGAAACACGTAGGTGGTTGTGACCGGCTCAATTTCTCTACTGGCATATCGAGTTGGCAGTTTATAAAAAAACATTTTTTATGTATAAAAAATAAAAAAGAATATTTTCTCGATCTTTTTAAAAAGATCCGATTTTAATTTGAAGATAGGAAATCATTTAAAAAACACTGGTAATTTATTTTCTGGCGCTATGCCATTGTAGAACTCGATTAGACTTCTTCCGAAGTCATACTAATACAGTTACATTTTTAAAAATGTCTTCAAAAACATGTTTTTTTAGTGAACTCCAATGTAGTCTTAGTTATAGGACATCCTGTATATTTTTTACCCAATACAGTAGTTTACATTGTAGTTACGAAAATTCGCTTTCTGTACGTATCATCAATGGTATTTGGTAGCAACGTGGATCGCTAACAAGTAAACAGTTGTGTTGAAAGCGTCTCTGTTGCGCCACACGTGTGGGATGCGCCGGCGCCGACCGGCCGTCGCCTATACAAAGCTGTAAGGGTCCTCCATTCATTTCGCGTTTGGTAATTTACTGGCACAATGTTTACCCATTCATTCATTGTATTGTGCAATGACTAAACTGACCGACTAAGTTTATCCTACGTTATATGACTATTTAAATGAATTAGAGATAGTAATATTGTCAGGTTTTTAAAGTTGAATCAAACACGTGACGCCTCTATGAATGATGCTATCTGGCAAAGAGCAAGCGTACGAATAAACATAATTGCATGTGCGTTTATTTTTATGTTTAATAATAACGAAGGAGGCTATCATAGTATCGTTCCACTATAGTAGCACGTATTATAACATACATTTTTAAACTTGTTTGTATTATTTAAATCGACTTTTTAGATAAATGTTATCAGGCATAAGAACTATTCGAGACTGACTAAAATGCCATGCGCGATTCTATGACTCATCATGCAGAAGTCGGCTGCTATGTCTCCGTTTTATGATCCCGATAGATTGCTGTTATCTCGCTCTAACTTGCTGTACATCTAATGATGCTATGCTTTTCGCCCTCGGCCGGCTCACATGCGCCCGATTCGCCCACGAACGAACGTCATGTGTTAATTAAATTATTCCTACTTTACATCAATGGTAAATACAATTGCTTCGTGATTTCGATTTGAAATAGAAAATGAGTTCTTTCATTTTATGAAAATTTACCTAACCTACTCAAATTCATAGCCTTGTCTTAGTTATTAAAAAGTTTGATATTATTTAAAATTAAACATATTGATTTGAAGATACTCGAAAAGAACTTCACAGTTTGTAGATAAAAATTTTAAGCTTGCATTTTTGAGAGCAAATTTTAATTGTTAATAATATATATTAATTGTAAAAAATACATATATATTTTCTAAGTCACTTGATAAATAGGATGGAGAAAGTAGCCTACTGGAAATTTGCCAAATAACGAAATTAGGTCATGCAAAATGCGAAAATACTTGAGGCTAAGTAATTATACATCTTGTTACAATTTAACTGCGATCTAAAAAAAATACAACATGGAAAATCTTATTCTAAAATAATTGAGTTTTATTATTCGGGTTATATTAAACTTATAATTATAATATTAATGTAATAACGAAATCTACCAGCTGTAAAGATTAAATATAACGTTGAATATATTTTTAACATCACCAAAACGTAAAAAATTGCAGTTCAAGAGTTTATATTAAGGATGTTATTGCCAAAAACGTTGGTGCCAAGTTATTTATGATTTTGAACTATTGACTTTGACCTTAGACGTCATTAAAACATAAAATAAAGCCAAGAAATCTCTATTAAACTATACCATACTTGATTACCTACTCTTAAACGTTAGGGAACATTCCCATACTACATGACCTATTATTTTAGTTTATTCGACCCCTACCTCCCCTCGGTGACCACTCGTAGTACATGCCAAGACCCCCCCCTTTAGTTTTTACGTAGTAATTCATAATTATGATTTTTAATCATTTCATAGACAAAAATTTATAGCATAAGACTGCATGCATACTTAAATTACTAGTGAATTAAGTATTATGAAAAAAATAACAACTAACGACTGCGTGACTAAAATCCGAGCCACGGGGGTGTGACTGATCGAAGTATTTTAAGGACTCCCCCCCCTCCCTAAACGGGTCACGTAGTATGGGTACGTTCCCTTACATAAAAGTAATTTGTTTAAAAAGTTGGGGCAATTATAACACGATAAGTATAATATGAAACAGGTTATGCCCGCATGTTATTGATTGATCCTCCATTATATTTCTTTTAACGGTAACTTGTTATCGTATGCCCCGGCCCTAACGTTTAAACATGCAGTGCTAACATTCATTCAATGAGCAATGCTATAGTCGTCATAATATAATTGGCTCCTTTCTCCGGACTTCTTTAGGGATAGATACACTGAGTAGAAAGTTTTTAAACTAAATATTCTAACAAGATATGTTATATGGATGGATGGATCATCCATCCATCCATGCATATGTATGTTTGAAGTTATCTCCAGAACGTGTGAACGGATCTCGTTGAAATTTGGCATACATAGTCTGAAAGAACGCATAGGCTACTAGTTAAGTTTCTTTATTTCCGCGCGGACGGAGTCGCGGGAGACAGCTAGTAACATTCTGAACTTCATTACAAGCATACAGAGTAAAAATATCAAAACGGCTAACGATATTTTGTAACGAATTACACAGACGTCGTCTTAATTTCTTCTCAAGATATACGGGATGCATATAATTCGTACAATTTTGAACTTTAACTGTATAGAAGATAGTTTCAAATCTCTATGAAGTATTAAATTGGGGTTTTAAACGAATTAATTGGTTATTTTTAATGATATACCATTCGTATTTATAAACTAGAGGAACGTAGCAGTTGCGGATGTGTTATTTGGAAATGCTTCTACTGTAATATAAACTGTATACAAATTCGCGTCTCTGTAGTTATACATTGTAGCGATTTATATTTGTCTGCGAGGAAGCATTTACAATTGCAAACGTATGTGACCTATTAAAATGGTACAAAGCCGCATTTCTGAATGTTATACGATATTTAAGTCTACTTAGTTCACGAGCTTTTAAGATGGTTAACCAATCCGTAATTTTAAATCTTTGATCATTTAACATGCGGGTTGTTTAATGATTCTTTATTACTTTTTTTAATCTTAAAGTACAAAGTGTTGTACGTATAGAAAGCTTTAATTTATTTTTTATTTCTATAACGTTTCTTTCATTTGTTGTCACACAAACGACTATATATAAGAACTAGCTGTCTCCCGTGTCTCTGTCAGCGCAGAATAATAAAAAAAACATAATTCGTAGCCTATGTGTTCTTCCAGACTATGTTCTACATCTATGCTAAATTTCAGCCGGATCGGTTCAGCCGTTCTGGAGATAGCTTCAGACATCCATCCATACATCTAAACATTCGCATTTACAATATTAGTAACATGTTGTACTTGTTTAGTTATTGTCGTTAATAATAAATTAACGTAATTTACTTTGGTGATTTAATAATTAACTTTTATGTTTTTGTTTCAGGTATGTTTATTCCCGTTTGCGTAAAGCGACTGGTAATTACTTATTGTTTACGTATTTAAGAAATGAATAGTAATAATTAACTGCCTTACAACATGCCTTCCTTGATTGTATTGTTAGAGACGGTAGCGACATCTTCCGGTAACTGTTTACAAGATAATAGACATATTTGTTTTAACGTTATTATGCAATTATGATATACATGTTGCTATCTCTTTACCCCTTTTCTGTATCTCTCTCCTTTTTGAAAAAATTGAGACAACATGCTTTCATGTGACATTTCTGTCAGTGAACTCACTCATATATAGCTTATCAGAAATATTATCATCTGTGGAACGATGTTGTTAACATGCTTGCCAGTGCGAAGTCTTGTCGTTACTAAAATCTATGGTCTAACTTAAACGTTTATGTGTTGCCACAATCAAAGATGCTTTATAGATGCGTGAATAGTTTCGAAGATCATTAAATAACAGAACAATGCAAGGCGCGGTTACAAATGTAATAAAAATCACAAGATGTTCAGGATGGGAGTGCCTAATAGGTCTACGGCCCTAACCAATAGACCGCGGTGACATGGATGAACGCTTTTTTAAATGGCCTACTTCCCCTAAGACTATTTTAGAATCGTTTTATTGGCATTATAACAAAGTATTTTAAGTCTGACATTTAAATACATTTTTCCTTTTAATGATCCAACAGTCTACAAAACCTAATGTCAATTTAATTTTTTGTTTGAATTATTTAAAGTCGTTTTCAAACGCGCGCGTAGACAAATCAAAATAATTATGAAGTCTGTGGCTGCATGAATGAGTGCAGCGATGGCGGCCGAGCGTCGAGTTTTGTGGCACTGGCGAGTTGCAATGGCGCGAAGTTCCGCTGCTTCCGCCGCGCCCCGCACAAACAATCGCCGGGTTCGGGCGACCCCTTTACAATGTTCGGCTACTGATTTACTAGATTTAATTATCGTAATAATAATGATTTTTTTGTAATTACTTTAATAGTTATTGATGAAAACATTTTTCCTATATTGAAAAAACGATTTTATAAATGTCAAAGAATTGTTTCGACCTTAGTAGTTTTCTCTTTCAAAGATCTCGTTCTGTCTTACGCAACTCGAATGCGTCGGCGCGCGTTTCGTCACCGCGGAAAACGCGCTGGCCCATTAAATTGTTTTATTATGAACTCGACGCCATCTTGCGTATTTTTGGCGGGAGTTTAGGTGTTTATCCGTTGGGACACTGTCCAAACAGTAATTAGTAAAGCTGAAATGTATTTTCGTAGTTTGTCTCAGTGGTTTGCGTGAAAATACTTAGCGTTTTGTTCAAAACATCGTCTAGTGTTATCATCGCCTACTTCGGGTGTGAAAAGTAAGTCAAAAATGTCAAATCGTAGACAGTGTGTTGAAATAAGTATCGTGTTTGACACGGTTGAAGTTCAAGCTTTTAATTTGTCGCCATCAATAAAACGGTATGTTAAATAGATGGCAGTCTACAAGTCTTCCTGTTTTAGACAGTTCAATGACCGCTGTTCTGTCACCTTACAACACGTCTACAAACATTGCCGAGCGTTACCCGTCTCACCTGTTTCATTTTTCACTGTGACCGACGTGTCTCTGACAATGTTTTCATTCTGAATTATCTGAAGGTTATTATGAATGATCTTGTAGATGTACGGCTATGGAATATTTTTTGTTGCATCTTAATGTTTACAGTGTACTCATTTACGTTTTATATGTGCGCCAAATTTTTACATTTATTTCTCATGTCTTTAATTAACGAAAAGTACTATGTTTAGAAAAGAAAAAAAGAAAGATTTTTTTCTTAAAATGTGAATTTGCGAAATAAATTGCCACTGTTATCTTCATATTTGATTCGGTGTCATCAGTCCAAATGAGTCATCGGTCACCTTATGGTTGCCGTATCCACAGTCTTTCATAACCTACATTACGTACTGGTAACACAAGGGTCGTAAAGCGCCACACACTCTCCGTAATAGGCAATGCACGATCTGTAACAGGCCTACTTACATAGCTTTCCAGTTTCACACTGAACGCAATGAATTTCGTGAAGGTTAATATTTCAACTTTAATAATTTTCGATGCCAAGACATGATAGGAATTTTGGTTATTTTCGTTTTGCTTCTCTGATCTAAATTGGGTTTCACGTTTCGTCATTTAATATGGTAACGTTAATTAGTTATCAATATAATTAAAATCGAGTTTAGGGATATCTTAATTATAAATAATTACAAATAAAATGAAATGACTAATAACTACTTAACTAAAGTGACTGAAATGAATAACTGGATGAAAATATTTGAAATAAAAAAAAAATGATATATTAAAAATTATTCTGCTCTTGGACAAAGAAGGTTTTGTATGTTTTAGCATCGGAACGCAGCCGAATGTTTTCTTTTCGGCCAGATATTTTTATAACTGTGTTCCTGAAAGTTGAGCGTGGAATTTCTAAACGCAATTAAATGATTCCTGACTTGTGTATCCCGGTGCCGGGCGCGGCGTGTTGGCGCGGCGTGGGAGCCGCAGGAACGTCGACCCCGTCCGCGTTCGAACTATAAATATAACTTAATCCACGCACATCTCAAAACGAACACACTTTGACGCCAAATTACGAAAACTTCGAATGCATGACCGAGTGTTTCAACAGAGTGCGTGGTAAATCATTTTTCAATCCATATTACTTCAAACACGCATCCAAATATATTGTTAAAGACGTGTACTTAGAGTAATAAATATATTTGCGGTGTAAAGCGATATAGTACGAACATATCATGTTTTACTATTTGTGTAACATTTACAATCTCAAGCCGAGCTATGCAATAGTTTGGGTTGCTAATGTTTTGAAACTGTGTCTACCTGTTCGTGATGAATTTATATTATAGATCTGCATTTTGTTTTTTATCCCCAATAATATCATTTTTTTCACTTCATGATGATAAGACTTATGTACCAAATTTCTTTTTTTTTTAATTGTGTAAATCAATGGTCTTCTATTAATTTATTTTAATAATTATTGTTGTTTTTTTGACATCTTTGTAACACAATTATTAAAAACTCAACAATTAAAAGGTTATTTTAGCTTATTTTGTAGTACATGTTTTGGTTGACGCAAACAATATATTTTAGCTGCTCGTATTTTAACTGACGTCAGTATTAGATGCAGATAATGTCGTGGTCTACAGCCGGTATAATTTTATAAATAGAATAAAACAAACAATATATAATTCGCAACGTGACCGTTGCAAACGCGAGCCGACTGATACAAATTGTTTCGACAAAGGTCAATGCCACCTCCAGATGGTGATAACAATTGAATCAGTTCCACTTGCAACGAATTAATGTTCATTAAGAACGATGCCACGCGACAGACAGTCTTCTTACTATGTATTAATAATGTGACCACTATCAAACCAGAATCCAGTGGAATTGTGACGTCCAAATGTATTCTATTCTCTTTGATGACGTCATGAAAGGACCTGAATTTTGACGATTACGATTAATGATATTTGTCTAAAATATTAATATTACAATGCCATTGCTTTATATCGATTATTGAAATTTGAATCAGAAAAACGTATTTATCGAGTATAATTTGACAAAGTGCATCCCTTGATTTGTTTGTTTAGGGCTAACTTCGTTATTATCATATGTACTAAAACGTGTTGATGTCTAAGCGGAACTCGGTCGTCCCTGATAACTTTCCCGCCACTAGGTCAGTTCTTCGCGTCTCACTTAACGGTACAATCAGGTTGCCGACCGATGCCACGTAACATTTTGTGATTGCAGTTTTCATTGCGGTCCATCGATGCTTTCTTGTTAAACGATTCTCAACTTTACGCGCATTGTATACGGATGTAGTGAAGATTTTCAACAAATCGCCTTAAACTTGCTGATAACGAGAAATAAACAGCCAGTTCGTTTTTCGCTCACACGAATTTTAATTGAATTTCGATCCGTTATGTGCCGCTTACCAAATTGTAATCGCCGACCGAACAACGTACTTTACGAGTACTTTACAATCTATCAAAAAGGCATCTTTTAACTTTATTTTAACTTAAACAACTTTTAAATATATCGGAATTTTACTCAAAAATAATTGTAAAAGTTTTTAAAATATGAGAAAGCGAATATCAAGTTTACTGCTGCAGATGATCAAGTATAGGTTAATATAATATTTTAACACAATATTAATATTTAAATTTTTCGTTCATTTTTATTCAATTACGTGTTATAATTGCACTCTCAGATTTCTTCAATAAAACGTTGCATAATGTATTCCATTCTTTAATACACCAACAGTTTAGTGGGTGATCTTTCTTCCGATGTTAAAATATATCACACGCTGAATTTACGATTTCAAAAATGAGTATATCAGTTCAAAAATGAGGTTATCATGTTGCATGCAATTTCAGATGTGCAAAATCGTTTAACTTTTGTTTCTCTTTATTTTTCCTCTATCGAAACTATGGCCAGATTTAAAATTAGTTTCAATAAGTTTATACTTCTTTATAATATAAGAATTGTAAGCAATTTCGATATAACCAAAGACTATATTTTAACCGATTTCAAAATGGAGGAGGTTCTTAATTCGTCTGTACGTTTTTTTTACCAAGCGATGCTGTAAATTAGAATCTTGTAAGAGGCTAGTATGACATCATTTTAGGCGGTAAAAAGATTAGTAATAAAGTAAACACTTTGATGAATAAATTTATAACGTTATCTAAGTGCTATTAAATATAACGCAATAAAATTACGCGTCTACTTGTATTTATAGTGATAAGCAGTAATATCCGACCTGTCTGGATTCCCTACTTGACACTTTTTTTTTATGCATCTTTATTTATGTATCTATTTGTGTCATTGCCTTCAAGTCATTTAATTAATTTTAAAAATTTAACACGTAATGTAAGGAGGGAATAATAATTGAATGTTAACTGGAATTTCCTGTAACGCTTTTTGTGCATTAGTTTTTTTTTTGTTCTTCTTAAATCTTATTAAATGCGAAAGTTTAGATGGATGTTTGTTAAAAGGTACCTCCAAAGCATATAGAACATATTTTGAAAGAATTTTTTTTTATTAGCGGACGGTGTCGAGGGCGACTGCTATAATTCATGAATAATTGGAATGAGGAATAATTAAAAAATCGTCCACATTAAGATGTTAGGGTTGGACTAGAATCTCGATGGTAAATTAGATTCCTATCTAGTGTTAAGTGGTGACGAGGTCAAGAAAGCACGCAAGTCTCTAGATATCTATTCAGTTCAATCTTACCTTGAAGGTTTAATACAAACAAATTGAAAATACACGTAACGTACGTGTAGTTACGTATTATTTTTTCGTAATATTTTACATAATATGGGTCATAAATTATAAAACTCCAAGGGAATTTATAATTGGTCATTGACGTTATCAAATTAAGGTATCAGTAGCCCTTAGTGTACGAGTATATTACTACACAAAATCAACGCTAAGTAGTCACCATAAAACGAAAGTAGAACAAAGGGTGTGTAAACTAATGTATGTTGCAGATGCGCATTAATTAAGATCTATTCTCAATAAAAATGTAGGCGACTGTTCATTTATAATCTCGTATGTTTCTCAACTGTAACACACAGGAAGAGCCCGAGCAATGCTATTTTACCAAAATAGAAACACACCACGCGGGAGAGTTAAAATTGTAAGTTTTTTTTTATTTTTTTACAATTCCAAATTCAAATTGAAATCTGGAAGAATTTAATAATGTAAGTTGTACTAAAATCGTGAACGACTAAATTTTATTTAATATTTAAATGATGTCCCAATTGAATTTTATTCGAATTATTCGCATATGGACACAGTTTCTGGATAAATTAATCCAAATGTTAATTCGGTCAGAAGTTGTAAATTCGATTTATAAATACGAAATAATTTAAATTCTATAACTTTATTTTATGTTTCATAAATATTTTATACGCTAATAAATAAAGCGTAAACATCAAAAAATATTTATTTCTGGCAACACGGAGACGATAAAAAAGTATAAACAAGAGTTTACAAAATCTTTATTGTCAGTGCCTACGTGGATAGAACAGGTGACGCTTTGTGCGGCTGTGAATTGTAGGCTTACTTTTGTATTCTAAAGGGATTCTTATTCACTATTGAATTCTTAGTGTAGTGACGTCACTCGAGGGGCGCGCCGTTATGAGGTAATCTCTAAATATCCTTACAAGTGTAAGGGGTCGTTTTTTGTCGAGACTAATTTCGTAATGAATTCTTATTAGTCATTTATGTCGAAGTATTTTTAGCTGAGATATCTGCCACAGAGCATGCGCAGCCACATGTTTTGTGTTAGTAAATGTATGTTAATTATACATTTAAATAGATTAAAGGCATGTTACAATTGCAGGTTTTTTTTCTTTATAATAAAATATTAGCAATTTTTTGTTAATTTACTAATGTTGCTGTTGCCATTCCAAGTGAGCTCTAGGCTTGTGATACGATATGGTTTACGACAATAGTCTAATAGCGGGATTTGAGCTCTCCACCATGTGACCCTTAACTATTAGGCTATTGGCACTCTAAAGTGCAGTTAGTGTGAATAACATTTAAAGATTTAATACCAGCAGAATTTACTTGTGTCTCATGTTCAGGAAATAACAAACCATGTCCTGAATTAATAAGCTGAACGTTTTGAAATACGAACATAATTTCGTTACAGAAATAATTAATAGTTTATTAAAATCGATTTAATATTAATTTTATCTTATCGATAATAATTTAACTATATTCGTAAATCGATTTTTATTTTAATTGTTGACGTTGAATAGAGAAACGATATGTCAATTACAAGTTATAGAGGAAATGTTGGTATTTTAGTACTAATATTATGAAATACACATCATATTTTAATTGAATTCCGACTTTTAACAGCTTATGCTGTAATAAAATGATCGATTCGAATAAATTTAAACATAAAACATACTTATTTTGACCTTTAACATTTTACCTTTATTTACAAATACGATTTATTTCAACGTTTCTTTTAACAGTTTTTTGACAAGAAAAGAAGTTGTAAAACAAGTTGTGTAATTACTAATTACTCAGACAAAGGGACCGTTAGTTGCTTTTTTCCTTTTATTCTTACGCGTTGTTTACGCTAACACGGTTTAGTACTAGTTTCCTGTCAATGTTACTTTAACAATTAAGCAAATGGAATGTTCAAGTTAAGGCAATTGTTTAAGAAATGTACTTTCCAAATGACGTCATCTTATCAATAACATTAGTAACGGAGTGGCCGGAAAAATACCAGGATTCCATGAAATGTAGGCGTTAAATTGTATTCCATTATTGTCATCTCAAAGACCGGCAACACATCTGCGGTTCTTCTTGTATTGGGGTAACACATCGGTGTTACCGCTGCTCGTTTGCCCCATTCTCTTATTAAAAAAACACTTTGTCATACATCTTTCATACTTTCTCCATCTTATTTCCTTTTCCTACTGTTCTTCTTTTATTTACAAACTTTAAAAAGGAGGAAGTTCTTATTCAACTGATCTCTTCCAAGCATCGATTGATTTTTGATTGAATAATTTAAATATTTTATCAATTCAATAAGTGAAATTATTTAACATATTTATTCTTAACAAATGAAAACTTACTAATTGGGTCGATGTTGAATTCAACTTCTCGCAAAGTAATTCTATTTTAGGGCAGTGTCTGTTTATAAAATCGGAACAGCCGCGTCAGACCAGATTTCCAAGCGTTTGGTCTTAGGTACTACGAAATTAGTATTGGATTTGCAACAAACGAGAGACTATTCTCAACTAAGATAAGTTATCTATGCGTGACGTCACAAACTCATTTAGTTTAAACTGCCAAGCAGTACATAAGGAAACTCGAATTTATATTCATTTTAAATAAGTTAGAAATATAATATGTGTAATAAAAATATAACAATAAATTTATTTGAAACCACAGTAACCATAATAACTTTAAGAATAGAGTACTAAAGTAGGCAGTAATTATAAATAATTGTTTTTTTCGCCAAGTTTTATAACCTTTCTTCTCTTTTTAGTATAGTAATTCGTCCACGTATTGACATCAATAACTGGCTGGTTGAACTGTTTATAAACAAAAAAACGTACGTTCCATTAAAATTAAAAACAAGAACGCGTGACGGGTAAACAATGTGTTTGAAGAGCGGTGACAATGTGCGGCCTTGTGTCCACAGTCCACACCAACTGATCCCATTATCTTAATCGAGATACGCTGTGACACAATCCATTCGGAATTCTGCTACTACAATGCATTACGAAGGTGGACCCGGTTAAAGGTAAGCGGGATGATTGAGACGATAGCGAAATGGATTATTCTTACTGAGGCAAGACAATCTTAAGCAATACATTGCATTTAGGTAAGACTAAATATTGCTTCAATCGACAAAAGAGTAACGACGTTTTAAAAATTGTATAAACTTGTATCAATATTGAAATCATTCAACACATCTTCGCTTTTAACGTTTAAATGTTTTCACGTTTGGCAGGTACTGCATAAACTTATCCATGCAAATTGAGATTTCATGCAACCAACATTACTTGAAATCAACGCGCGTGTACCGAGCCGTCATGATTTGTCACAGTCAGACGTACAATGGAACATACATTGTATGATATATCACCTCTTGAGACCACCATTGCTATATGGGTAATACGAAACGTCCATCGTAACATCTTACTCTTAGAAACTTGTAGTTTTATAGAAACTAGTTTATGCAACATACCGTTAGTAAGTAGGTACTAGGAACTGTATCCATACTAATATTATAAAGCCGAAGAGTTTGTTTATTTAAACCCGCTAATCTAAGGAACTACTGGTCCGATTTAAAAAATTCTTTTTTGCTGGGTAGTCCATTTATAGAGGAAGGCTTTAGGCTAAATAACATTACTCTGCGACCAAAAGTTTATTTTAATTTCGCGCGGACGGAGTGCCGGGCGACAGCTAGTATGTATGTAAGATGAACGAAGTAAGGACACTAGTTGTTTCCTGAATTTTGATTAGATACAAATGTTTTATAATATATTTTGTTACTGAATAAAAGAAGGCTTACCTTTTAGATGTAAAAATAAAACTCTTTGTAACCTTATAAGGGTAACGTCGGACTGAAGTCCTAAGTGTCACCCACGCGTACTAATGTCCATAAACGTCATTATGGTCGATCTGACTAAGCCCGGCAAATCGCCTACCTTTGTTGGTGATAACTATAAGGTTCGCACTTGGATGTGGGCGATCAATTCACCTTCGATATTAAAAAGTCATGTAGGTGGTAACTTTTAAAAGGAAGTTTAAAAGTTGTAAAGTGTCGAATGATTTCGTAATAAGATACCGTGTGGGTAGTTGATGTTTGTTCATAAATCAGTTCTCCAAAGCTTTTGAGTCGGAGGCCAACGAGTAATGGTTCAAAACGTTGGTTATATAAATACAAAATTATTGGAAGAGTCAAAATGCTAAAGCTGTTAGAATTTTCATTGCAATTCAGACTTCAAATCAAAATTTGATTACTACCATTTTGGCAATTTGTATTACACATACATTATGGGAAATAATTTTCTAATAAATTGTCGAATTGTCCTTTTAAATTTTAGGATTTGACCATCAAAGTTTCCACCAATAAAAGGTCCGTTAATTTGTAGTACCAATCTCAATAAAAGATATGACTACAGACCCTATGATTATGATCGCCCGGTAAAAAAACTTCATTGTTCATCTTGTTTGATCTATCTTAAACAACAAAATTGCCGGTTATTTAATTGATATCATTTGTTAAAGTATAGAATTATGTTTTCAACGTAACAGACCTGTAATTTTGAACCGCAACATTGAGTTCGTCGAAATACTTTGAGACTGCCAAGTGAACAAGTAATAGATACTCATGTGAACGTATTCAAGTGTTCCATTTTTGGCTTGAAGCTATTTTAATGGCAATCAGTTTGGAGGGGCCGATTCTACAGAACTGCTACGTGCTTGTGTTTTTCTCATACAAAAATTCCTATTTTTCATATAAAAGAATTAGTAACACATCCATGAACTTTATTTACATTGCATGACGCATATTGTCTTTGGCCAAGCAACTTTTTTCGTAATAACTAATCCGTCTAGGAATGACGATTTTAACAAAAAAGCGATTGGCAACTAATCATTGGACCTTTGAACTTTTTGGCCATAGTACAAAGGTTTGTATAAGGTGATCAACGGGAGGTCCAACTCGATGATTTTCATTGCCTAATAATTTTTTTTGCTTTTCATATCAATATTATGACGTCTTGACGGTCAAAAGTGCCATAACGTGCTTTGTGTAAAGATTAATTGAGTGTTCGTACACTTTTGGCGATAAATAGATAATTGGGATTATGTTTGATCATATATAACTGATTTGAGACATAAGTTATTTATTTAGGATTTTTTAAATCGATTACTATTTTAAAATTAAATCAGTAGGGAATTCTTAAGATCTAGGTACATTGCTAGTTTCTTCTATAACGTTTTACACATACTCATGAATAAATCTATGTTTATGTCTAATTGGAACTACAAGTAATTAGAAGACGACATAAATGTTTTCACATTATTCATAGAAGAATTAAACGAACAAGGGAAAATTATAAGAAAATTTAACAAAGTTCTAACAAACAACAGATGGAAGCAAACAATACGGTAATAAAACTAACGAGAAAACCAATCATTGAGGTTCTTCGTAATTTTCTCATCAACGACAATGATGCAATCATAGTAACTTATTTAGCGGCGTAAGTGACGAGTAGCCGCCGGCCAAGGTTCTTGTTTAATTACAGACGACATGTGAATTTGTTGTCGTCAGGTTTATTTTAATGTCATTTTTGAATGACATTATCTTAAGATAAGACGGAGAAGAATTACTTGTGATTATACCAGTGGCTATATCTGGACAAATACTGAACGAACTAAACACTTTTCTTATTGACCTACTGCTTTCACGTATTTTGTCTAATTGAGTTTCTTAGCTTCTTCTGCAAGTCTTTTCCGTTTAATTGTGTCCCTACACCTCCCATATTATTCCTTGCAATAGTTTTAATTATTTATCTCGCTTACGTCGGTTCACAGAGAATTCTGCAATGACTGCAGACAATATGTGACGTCTACAGTAACATGAGTTAAATGTTACAAATGGATAGATGTATTTTAAAAGTTTAATTATTAGATCATAAATAAAGATAATAGAGGAGGTGGAATTTAAATGCTTCGTATTCGTAAGCAAATCTTGGGAGTTATATTTCAAAGGACAGCGTTAATCGACGACAACAATTTCGCGAGATTTTAAGCCGTTAATTATTTGAACGATTGGGAACTCGGCCAAACTACCGACGAGTGCTTATGATGGTGGTGCCATGTTAATGCCAATATAAATAAATGCTTCATATTAACATTTAATGCAACCAAATTTATCTTAAATAAACAATATAGGTAATGGAGTCGCATTAGACGCGTAGCAAGACAGTTCAACCATTATAGAAGTTCATCTCTGAAACCCGTATGAACTTATTGCATTGTTGTTGACCTTTTTTTATACTTATATATAACGAAGTAAATACGGTATGATTAATGGATAGCATAGACAAATAGATATGCAGGATGTGTTCACATCCTACTTTAAAGATCAAAGAATCTTTTAATCAAAAGGAATCTTTTGTTAGTAGGTTAAAAGCTGTTTATTAAAACAATGTTTAAATCGATATGTAAATTCTGTTTTTAATACTATAGTAGATTCTAATCTAGAAATTAACGACCTGTGTCTCGAGTTAGCAAATGGTAGCTGATTAAATTTTATGATTTAAGAATCTCCACTTGTGATGTTCTCAAGTAGTTAGTAAATGTAATATTCTAGCAATGATTCAACTCTTTGTGCATGTTCGGACTAGTAACAACAAATTTCCGCTATTTATCCAATGCAAATACGCAGCCTCCGAGCGAGCTTTGTTGTTTGCCGAAGGTTCGCTGTCACCGCCAGCCACTTAAGTGCAAGCTGAGTAGCAAATTTAAATACAAGTTATGTGACATTTCGTAACTATGTTACATGAATGTGTATTTCTGTGTATGTAACTCAATTTCTTAGTTGCTAACAACTATGGTATTTTTAAACCAATTTATGTTTTATCTTCAGAAATTTCACAAAAATAAGGGTATGATCCCCTTACCTTTGAATTCCTGTTTCAGTAATAACTTTATTAAGTACTTAATAGGGTTATAACCCTTTTTATTGAATCTTGGAAATTTGGGAATTCCTAGAGAATGGGCGGCAGCGATTTCATTTTTAAACCTTTGTTTCTAGCTGTTTTTCCTTTTAAAATGTTCTCATTAAAAAAGAAAACTCGTTATTTTCCTTATCCATGCATGTATATTATTTTTACTTGTTTACGGTAAACTTTGTGCCAAATTTTCAACACTAACTCAGCCAAATATAGAAACGGCTATTTGAGATTATCGTCGATTCTTCACGAGCAGGCAACGCCTCGCGTATTTGTCTTTGATGTCTCTTTTGATTTACAATGACGCTGTTTATGATGGCATTTCAGAATTGTTTTTGAAATGCACGGTTAATTCTCTATTAAATTTCTATGACACATTGCTGTATTCTTGGTAATTTATTACTTGTTTTATAGAATACTCAGAGGCTTGTGACGCATAACTACTACTGTACATTTTAAAATAAGGTCAAAATATAATTAGACTCTTTTATTAATTCAGATGGAATCTGTCACCCACACTCGAAGTATTACGTGTTGTTACGTTATTGTTTACAAAGCAATTGCTAGCAGAAGCTTTGCAAATATTTTTTGTAACATCATTTATGTAAAATGTTCCTCATATGTTCTATCTCTTCCATATGTCACGCTTGTTAATGACAAATTTATTTAAAAACTGTGTCATTGTATGCAATAATTAAGCTTTCTTTATAATTGTCTCTGTCACTTATATCATTCTTAGCGGTAGTTGTCTCGTTGTCTCGGAGAAAGTAAAACGAGTTTCGTCCGTCCTAAAGATGGCGCCCATTACGTTCTGCATTCTTATGTCGAGTTTTTACTTTATCGAAATATTTATTTGTTTTAAGTTCGCATGTAACATTGTGTACTTTTGTAAACGATCTTTGAATTTTTATCCGACAGTTTTTGATGTTTTTCGGTACTGTTGAGTTTGGTTTTGAAATGTTTGTTGGCTGCTAAGATTATTGCTATTTGTGATCGATGGTGTTAATAAATCTTCCTCAGCTATGGAGGCTTTATACAACTTGAATGGGTCGTATGTGGGAAATGTAAATATCAAAATTTCAATTTGTTTTTTCACTATCTTCGTATGTTTCTTATGGAATGTGAAGCTATAACGAATGATCATGTTTTAACAAAGCATTATTTAAACTAATTAAAACGGAACACGGCGGCCATGAAGTGTATTTACAAGCATAATAACATTACAAAGAGTTTAGTATTCAGATAGCGAAATGGATAAATGATATTCATACGGAACCCGCCGCGGTGTACGGTCATGATCGGATAAACAATGACTCGACTTTACTCGCGACCTCATAGTAAAATAGTATTTAAATTCTTCTCCTTCTCTATGCGGTAATAAAGAGTAAATTATTCGAGAGATAACAGCATTAGTAAAATCCCGTTCGTCTTTAGAAACGTGGAGGAAAAACAAATCTTTTTAAATTAGCTTATGTATAATTTTTGGGTCTTAAATTACCTTAAAATATCTGTTTAAAATCACGTCACTTTAATGATATTTATATAAACTTAACTCCGCATAAATGTGCGAAGGAAAATTGTTAATTTTATTTATTATAAAACAGTGCACCATCATCATGTTTCTCATCGGTTAAGTTTGTATTAAAATATTGATGATTCTATTTATCATATGCATAAATAGATTCATATATTTGATGACTTCAACATTGTTATATGAAAATCGTAATATCTAAAGTTAGACTGATGATCGCACGGACAGGTTACTGGAGTTTGCAAAAGTGTTTTACAAACAAAAACTGTGGAAAGAATGACTCGATTAGAATTTTTTTTAATACTGGAACATACACAACGATTTGTGTTTGTGTTTTTTTATTACATTTTTATGTTAACCTAATCGTGTTAGTTCGTCATCTCCCTGTCTTTATCCCACGCACGAAGACTCGGAGCACCAGTAACTTTCGATAAGCCATGTAATAGTCGCGCGTCAATTTCATACTTTTTCGAAATTCGTTATAGAATCGATTCGAAGCTAGAGCACTTTGTCTAACCCAGGTGTTGTTGAAATTGTAATGAACATTATGGAGTTATAGAATTCAATTGTCTTTGAACACATAATCGATATTCCTACACATCACACTAGATTCCAAATAATTAACAAAGTGATCCTATTTTTTCGTTTCGAGGTACATAACCCTAAAAATCAATGAGAGAGTTTGTAAAATGTCTTAAGAGAGTTTGTAAATGTCTTAAGAGCGAAAGCGACTTATTTAAACGATATCGATGTAATTTAATGCGTAACAAAACTGAGACTAATTGATAATGATAGCGCCCGTAACTGTTATGTAATAAAATAGATTATTAGCTTTCTCTATTTTTTATTATTTATTTGCTATGAGAATTTCCACGTGCCGAAAAGAAATCTATTCTTCGTTAATTCCTGCTGGAAGTTTACGAAATTTAAATATGAAAGAGAGAATTATGTGACAGATGTAAACGACAACCAAGTCAATTAATTTATCATAAAAATGATTCTTGTGGTGCGTATGTGTTGGAAGTATTATTCAATATTCGTTATATTATCATTGCTTATTATAATCTTATATACAAATTTCTCGTGTCACAATTTTCGTTCCCATACTCCTCCGAAACGGCTTGATCGACCAATATCTATTTTTAATCTCTGCGGACGGAGTCGCGGGTGTCAGTTAGTTTAATATAAATACTTTGATAAAGTTATGTACAGAAAACATAATTGTAATGTCAACGTCAAACTCTAATGACTATAATCTGTTGAGTTAGAAGTCAAATGTCATAATGTCGTCTTATTCCTCAAGCACCTGTTAAATCTCAAGTCGTGTGTATGTAATTAACGGGGACATTTTGATATAATTAATTAGACGTTATGTTTTACTGCGTGCTACAACCTAACTATATCACCTACCCTAATTTTTGTATCCGTTTGAAATAGAGATCTGTGCTTTTAGGATAGAGTTGTAATTCGCTTGCAGGTATTTAGCAGGTTTGTGCCGCGGATAAAGCATGGTCTACGCGTTTTAGAACTAATGTTTTGGCATGTAAACGTTCCGTGATTTAATTATTTCGCCGAACACGATTAACTGTAACCAATGAAGCATTCGCGATTCGTACGTTCACCCTCAATAAACCTAAATAATATTTATAACTAACATAACTTTTTGCTATATTGTTGACATCTGACGGGCATATTTTAGCATATGGCTACCGCTAGTTATTAATCTTTCTTCTTACTAAAATTATCAATGCGAAAGTTTAGATGGATGTATGTTTATTTGAACATATCTCCGGAATTACCCAACGGATCGTCATGAACTTTGGCACAGATGTAGAACATAGTCTGGAAGAACACACAGGTAATTAACTTTTTTCTAATTCTGCGCGGACGGAGTCGCCGACGAGTGCTCTTTACATAATAGCTCGTATTTAGTTATTTAATGTAAATATTAAATAATGATAGTATTGAAAAGTATAATTAAGTAGGTTAATCATTAAACATGTAGTTACTCTTCATTTGTCATATGTAAAGGTATTGTTGATATGTTTATTCATGTTGTATGTAAAATAAGAAAATGAGATCGCGGACGATGAATTCTTAGTTGTCCCGCATTCCTTGTCCATAGTCATGTCTTATGCATAACAAGTATAGAATCCTTGTATGAGATTCAAACATTATATAATACTATTTGCCCGCTACTCCGTCCGTGCGGAATTAAAAAAAATAATAGCCTATGTGTTCCTCCAGACTATGTTCTACGTCTTTGTCAAATTTATTAATCTAACAATCGTTACAGTCAGCTGACGTCTTCATTTGTGGTGTCTACATTACAAACATAAACAATTCAATACTTTTGGTATCTTTTTACGTAAAAGTAATAATGATGCATTGTACGTACAGACAAATAGTTTTTACGTAAAGCGATCTTAAATTAGGCTGCAAGACAATGGCTTTGGAGTTTCGAACATGTTGAAAGAAAGCCAAATGCAAAATTTGTGCGCACTGTAATATGTCCATAAGAATGCTTTGCTATTCTTAATAGCTGTTTATGACCCTGTATTGTAATATTAATAGCGTGTGAGTACAAGGGCAGAGTCAAAATGCGTAATCTTTACCACGGACAAGTGTGTTTATTTAAAAAAAAATCTAATCATTCATCAGTTTCCCAAAGCTGTTCTATGATGTAATGTTTTCGTGTGAAAATAATCTTTATTTAACACGTCTAGAATAATATTTAAGTGGTGTTCTAACTCGGACAATCACATACATCATGCTGCCGGGCGAAGTGACTGGCACTAGAATGCCGTGACATATGCCCACATTTTACTTATCCTATAAATTTATACTAATTAAAATGTTAAACGACTGCCGCGAATGTTTAATATAGCATTAAGCAGTGTTTATATTTAATGTTTTTATTCGTTTCACTAAAACATAATTTGCATTGATAAAAATATATGGTCAAGTTTCTATGGTAATAATAAAAGCCTGGCGACACTCATTTATCCGTATTTTGGTTGGAACCTTGGCTCCTGAACTAAGTTTCCCTGTGATTCAGTTTGGCAATATTCAAACTATGTTTGAATTTGGAGTGAAATTCGTAAAAATTAAAGTTCAATTCACAATCTTATCAACTCTTTCACGTTCGGAGACCTGCTTTAAAACATAACGTAAGAACTAATATAAATCCACTTACTCTCACGTGATTTGTAGTAAAAATAGTTAATTTATAAGCGTTTCGACTCGATCAAATTATAGTTATGACAATACAAACAGTATGTTGTTTAATATGAAATTTATTAAATATAACTAACAGTAGAAATACTGTAAAAAAATCATCTCGCTGTATACATGTAACCTAATGAAATAGACGACATTTAGTATCCATTGGTATTATTAATACTTGGTAACTATTCAATTATCTTTCTAGATCCAAATTGGTTTTCGTATTCAATCAACGCCATCTACATTTTTAGAATTGCATTATCGAATGATTTTCGGACACTAGTCTTATGTCTCATGTTACCACCGGTTGGACAGAGGCATACTTTTGAACAGCTATTCGCGCTCCCCCTGTAGCTCTCAGATTGAAACACCAAGAGTAGCATATCTTCTGGCTTCCTGTATGTTTCTTAATTCAATAGATTTAGTATACATCGACATTCTTTTACGCATGCCGTGGTCATGTCAACAATTTAATTTTCATTGCAAGCTGCTGGTGACTGTACCATACAAATGTTTATTATTATATCTCGATAACAATAACGTGATTATTGAATTACATTTGATGTCAGTGAATATTTGAATATTTTTTCCATTTGACAAAATCATAGTTTCGCGTTGGCGTGATCTTATTTAGAACAATTGGAGTTGTTTACTGATGAGGAGATAGTTCTATTGTTGCATGTCTAACGTTGTCTGCATTGTGTTGGGGTTAAATGTTGCTTGTTTGTTTGTACCAACTATTTATTGACATAAATCTATTGTTTCAATTTGAGGAACATTGCGGTTGTTTATTGGTTAGGAGCATAGTTCAGGATATAAAATGTTAGGTTACATTTATTCTTTGATATGTAACAAATCTATAAAGAATTCATAATAAAACAATGTGTGTATATGTTAAAGATATGATTCATAACGTTCTCAGTAATGTATTGTGTGCAAAATGTTTAGAAAACTTAATAGGAAATATAAATACTGAAAAGAAATTATTGTTATAACAGATTGATAAATGAAGTTACAACCATTGCAGTTGGCAACCAATAAAATCACATCGATTAGAAATATTTTCATTTCTTATTTCCGTACAAAAAAGGCATTTAAATAAATTTCGGCTAATAATCGTGAGTTTCTGAGATTCCCCTATAAAATATTTTGTTATCTCTGATTTGTCAAAGCTATGTTAGTGCTAGATAGCTATGTTTGTGCTTTATACAAAGACTTGGCTCTCAGAAACCAACTGTTAGAAGATTTTGCTAATTAAGAATTTTTAGAGGCGTCTTATTAAGTCTTAAGCGTTCGCGCATACTTGTCGTATGCCTACGTTAGATTTTATATAGTGTTAAATTTAATTTCATTAATTTTGTTGGTACACATTAAATTTTTGCAACATAATTTCAACATAAACTTGAATGTTATTAAAAATTTTACTGTTTTTCCTTTTGCTAGTTTGTTATTAAGGTTTACAGGCGGATGTTATAAATTTTGTATTATAAATCGAACTAAATGTTACATTACAACCGCGAACGATCACGTAGCCGCGACACAGCCGCCATCTTTGTTTATATTACGAACAACTAGTTCACTATTACACACAGCGTGTTTGTCTTGACAGGATAATGCTCATAAGATTTGAGGAAGCGTGTCGCATATTTGACAATAGACTTCTAAGACCTTGGATAGTGTCTTGACAATCTGTCACATGTCGAAATTGAGATGTTGTTCTCTTTTTTTCACTAAACTGTTCCTATGAACACGCCTATCCATGAAATATAGATTGCGGTTTGCATTAATCACTTACTGTTAAATAGAGATAATATCTTAACATTTAGCAAGCTACGTCGTTTGTAACATTTTTTTACATATTACGGAACTAACGGTTGAGTTATATTGATGTCGCCATGGGCAAGATTTTTTCGGCGCCCTCTTTTTGGTGTTAGGGCGAAGTCAATCAAAGATAGAGTATCACGGGTGCCGCATGCGCCCCTTTACTTCCGAATCTGGCGCCTAGGGCGCCTAATCATGCCAGGCGCCCTGGGCAGTTGCCCCACCTCGTCCTACCCTAACGACGCTACTGGTTGTAGATAAAATACCTCAAATCACGTAGTAGAAACGAGCTATTAGAGTTGATGACATATGCATCCATATTGTTAGAGTCGCCTCCGTAAACCTGTTCTATATTTACATGGGGCCCGGCCTCGCAAGTAAACCGTGAAAAATAAATATTAGACTATAAATCAGCTAAAATCGCCGCTTTACTACAACGCGTTTATAGCTGTAATAAAAGAACCGTCAACCGCGGCACGGTGTATGCAGAATAAACAGCACGTATGAACCACGGCCTGGAAAACTCGACCCGTGACTGTCGCATTTGGCTACCATTTCGATGTGTAGACTCTTTTTCCACGAGCACGACTATGACCGCGACCTATTTTTATCAGCAAGGCTAAGCCACGGGGCTAGAATAATATTAGTTGCGCGCTTAGAGGAATTATTTTAAATCCTCTAAGGTTGTGCGTAGACAAAATCTCGCGACTAGTAGCTTAGTGGAAAAAGAGTCCGAAGTGCTTTCATTCGTTTTGATATTTTGTGTCTTTTCTCTCCAAATTGTAGGTAGTAATAGTTAGTACCTTCATAATTGATGGAGATTCTCTTGCAAAGTTCACGTTATTAATTTACTAAAGGGTAAACAACGACTGTAAAGCAACACAAAAAAGCCACTTAAGGTTTGTGAAGCTGCCTTAAAATGTCCGCTCTTGACTTCTAACACATTACAAGTGCTGTTTTGAAGTAGGTACTTAAGATTGTTTAATATATTCATGTTTCTGATATTACTGTCATTAAATAAAAAAGCCGTTTCTTCGATAATAAAGTATTAAGATTAATCGAATGGAGTATATTAAAGGTGGGTTGGTTGGTCTTGCATAACTAAACGACTTAATGCATTTTAACATGTGCTCAACCAAGTGAATCACTGTTTTACTTATATCATATTCTAAAGAACAATTCGCTTTCGTTGTTACAGCGACCATCCGATTACTCACTATTATTTAATTTTTAGACTTAAACTTACCTTTCTCAGTTTTTATTTTGGTTTTTGTTTTGGCATGTGGATTAATTAATGTTTGTCAGGCCTAAAATTTTATAAGTTTTAAAATAATTCAAAAGAAGTGATATTTAATTATTTAAACCGTAAGCATTTATAAAGCTAAGAGCACATCCTTGACAAAGCACTTGATAGTGGAGGCAGGAAGTCTGCTCTTTTCAAGACTAATAGTGTTTGGTCCAATGGATGTTTTAAACGTAAAATGTTAAATATTGTTAGTCATGTAAATAGATGATTCTCATATATATGTAGCCCAGACTTAGATCCATAATTCCATGATGTGCCGTCTAACGTTAGTGGGCGTAAGACGTCACAGTAATTCTAATGACCTGGCTTCCTTTTGCCACACTTTTATATCATGTTTGCGCCATGTATGTGTTTTATGTATTGTAATAAATTGTTTTCTCTCTCTTTCTTTATTTCTTAATGTTAAAGAGTGTAGTGTAATTATTAAAAATTAACACATGGAAAACAATCTTAACAATTTCGTATTGAAACTTTTTAGAGATTATAAAAATAGTTCTACTAAACATAATTCCTTCTACAAAGAAATATTGATGTTATAAAAACTAGGGCGTGTCGATCTGTTCGTCTGGTTTGTGTAGTGTATCATTGTTTTAAGGCTACTGTGCGCTGGAACAGTCACAACCGCCCTGTAATTATCTGTCCCATTTATCATTTTGAAGTGGAATTATTTTACTTATTCGATATTTAAACGGCTTGGATTTTATTACTACGAGTATCCACAATTTTCCGAAAAGTTTTTATAACGTAGAAATAAAAAAAAGTTATTTTTTTGTTACTGAACAGTACTAGTATGGGCGTTGAGTATCTTTTATTTTTTCTAAATACTAGCAAGACTAAGTCAAGACGTCTTTTTGCTATCGCCGCACCCTTAGAGAGAACCAGTCTAAGTTGCTATTTATTCGACCTCATTCACCTTTGCTAGTGTTGTTAAAAAAAAAGATTTCTAACACTGTAATAATTACAATCTGTTGTATGGATTCTCAGACGGCGTGTTAAAGTTATGGTCTTAGGTTTATGAGTGTTTGAAACTTAGCAAGTTTGCGAAATATGCGACAACCACATTATTTTATTTACTTACAAATAGTTACATTGTTAGGTAATAAAAAACTTATACTATGATATTTGTTATATAAAATACAAGTATCATTGGATATTATTTACATTCTATGAATTTGTTAACATATTAATTCGATTCTTTAAATTGCCTGTTTATTTACTGTCATAAAATCATAATCTCATGTTATAAATGCGAATGCTTAGATGGATGTTTGTTAGATGGTATTTTCAAAACGGCTTATCGGACCTCGGTGAAAATGACATAGATGTAGAAGACAGTCTGAAAGAACACGTAGGCTATTTAATTTTTTTCTAATTCCCCGCGGACGGAGTAGCAGACTACTGCTAATAATAATATTAATATAATTTGTGTTCTTGACAACATTGTAGTACTCGTGGATTTAAAAAAGTTCTACACGTATAGTAGTGGGTACTGAAGGTAATAAATGTGACCAAACTCATCAAGCCTGATCTCCTTGAGCCGAATATCCCGCATTCAAGCGGCCACGTCCAAGACATCCCACCGCGTTCGCGCCGCTAACGAATGTGGGAACATTCTAATGTACTGACTAGCATGGTAATGCTCAGAACACATTGCTATGAAAGCGAATTAAAAACCAACATAAAAGAAGTGCGTAGTATGAATTTGGTTCCTTCCAGCAACTTATTTATTGATACCGAAGCTGTAAAGAAGTGAACTCTCTAGTTTTATATCTCATTATGGTACACTGGCATTACATTTGGCTTTCGCGTCTGTGTGTAATATGCATAAGGGTGGCCGCACACTGTCAGTTTTCATTTTATGGTAGGTAATAAAATTATTCTAAGGATAAAAAATAAGCGTGATTTTAAATCATCTGTGTTCCATGTTTGTGCAATTTATGTTTGAAATCGTTACGTGATTGTCGATGGTAAGTCGGAGTAGTACCCGCTCTTGCTAACTGACCGTGGCTTCATGCATCGCTTCGCGCCGTGAGAGAATTCTTTCCGTGTCCACATTGTTCTAATTCGTAGCCTCATTTGTAGTCGGCTTAGAAATTAATTTATGTTGTTCTGTTGTTTTTTTATGCACATGAAACCGGATATTATTAATTTATTGTCGATTCCCTCTCGATTAAAATCTATGTATTTCATCATGCATGGAATGACAAATGTAACGTTTACAAACAGGTTATCTTACTAATATTATTATAAATTCCTTACTTTGTTTTCATTGTCTAAACACGCGTATAAAAACATATGAATATCCCTTTCATTCTCGTTGAATAAATAGAGATAAGAATATATTTCCAGATGTTTTCCAGTTCGCAGCATTGATATCGTTCCATTTTACAATAATACTTTTCATATAACATTTGTAATGCTTAGGTAAGAGAGGCATTAAACGGTATTATCGTTTGATTTCTCCGACACAATGTTCAGTTATTACGGCGTATTAGCGCAGTTTGCAATGTGCTTCGTAATACACTCTAGTTTCACGCGCAGACTTCGACAACGAAAGTGATTTCGACGCTGAATCTATTGCTACACAGATTTAAATCTGTATTTATATGGTCATTTGAACACGATAAATTTAAACATTAGTTTCTATAGCTTTAATTAGATCTGACTACGTATTTATGTTGACTACACGAATGCAAAAACATCTGCGTTCTATGACGTCACCACAGAGTCTAATTAAATTGCTACTGTCTAGTGACAGTAGCACACAAAAAACTAGCTGGCCACCCAAATTCGCCGAAATGGCCAAGCGACCACTACCCATAGACATCCGCAATTGCAGATGTGTTACCTAGTTTTAATCGACGGAGGAGAGGACGCACAGAAATATTTCCCATTCCTATCCGTCCACCGTAATCTACTTTCCCATGGCAAGTGAAAGAGCCCTAAAATTAGGTCTCCGGAACACACAAAAAAGTAGTACGAGAAACAAAGTCTAATTAGACACGTAACTCAATAGTTGACATTGTGAAGTGGCCACAAAAAATGTCACGTGTCTCGATAAGCTAGGTTTACAAGTGATACACTGATCGACCGGCATTAAGTTACAGTAACTTGAATCTGTGGGATCGGTGACGGATAAGTCTTATTTTGTTTTATGTTTGTATTGTCGTTTTATATAGCCAATAAATATATTGTGTTATTGTAGTTTGTACATTGATTGGAAACAGCTTGCTTATAAAACATGGTATTTTCCTTGAATCAATCTATTATTGGCTAAAAAAAATACGATACTAAGAGTAAAATGTTACTCCTTGCATGTATGTGCATGGATGTAAATGAAGAGCAGGAAGAGAGTTAAAAACATTTAATTTCAATCTTATTAATATTATAAATGTGAATGTTTAGATGGATGGATGGATGAATGTTTTAAGGTATCTTGAGAACGGCTGCATGTATGTTGCTGAAATTGGGCATGGATACAGAACATAGGCTGGAAGAACACATGGGCTACTAAAGATTTTTTTAATTCCGCGCGGATGGAGCGGGCGTCATCTATCTATAGTAACTTCTCTATTTCATTTGCGATTTATGAAAATATTAAACGAAAAAAAAAACGTAAACACTTAATAATGTTGCAACCATTGATTTTTAAACATACAATACATTAAACAAAGAACAAATATACATATTTAATCTATTGTAATCCTGTTATTAAAAAAACATTTTTTTGGTTTAATCTCCATTATTTTGCGATAATGATTTTTAAGTTACATTAAACGCGAGTTACATCGTTCTTGTATGGTAAATTAAGTCATCACTTTGTGACCTTAATGTTACAATTATTTTCTAATAATCTGTTTCTTATGCTTCACATAAGGTTACAAAAAGCTCAGGTGGACAAATTAGGCATATTATGAAAATTGTATGTTACAAAATACTTGTTTTTTCACCTTTTTTGAATATGGTTATAAGTTATTTTAGGGAAATCACTTTTGAAAGTATTTGATATGTAGATTATTCTTAATTTCGATATTGCAATGTTATATTATTAATGCGAATGTTTGGTTTGATGGATTAATGTTTGTTAGAAAGTATCTACGGAACAGCTGTATGGATCTAGCTGAAATTTGGCATAGATGTAGAACATAGTCTAGAAGGACACATAGGCTACTACTCATTAAGTTTCTTTCGTCGAGTCTCGGGCGACACCTGGTTATTTATAAAGTTGTAAACGTGCTAAAAACTGTATAAATAAAATTTCACAAATTATTTCTGAAAGTCTCGGGTATATTAAAAAAAAAACAAACTAGAGCAACATTAATCAAACTGGACACATTCGTCTGCGGGCGGACAAGCGAAGGAACATGTAAAAGATCACTTGCGTCAAAACACAGCCTCCATTATGCTTTGTTTTTGTTTCAAAGAATCATTTGCCAACACAAAGGCGGGCCGTATTGTTCAAACGTCCGATACAACTTGCCTACAACATGTTGCGACACACGTCAACGTTCTCTGTCACTTTGTAAATTGTTTTATTTCTATTCGCTTTAAAAGTAGAAGCGACCTTGCGGTCAGTTTTGGTGATTCATTTAGATCAACCTTTATTTGACTACACAACTAGTATTGTACCATCCTATTGACTGGTTAATAGCTTGTCCAAAACTAAAATGAAAACTCTTTGCTAACACAAATATGTTTTTTGTGAACTAAATATAACTAAAGTAGAGAGTTCTTGCACTCTTGAAACGTAAGACAAAACACTTTTTAACTTTTTGTACGAATATCAAACGTATTTTTAACGAAAGACATAATAAATACTGTATGGTATAAACAAAAAGCGAACGATGGAGCAGAATCCTGCAATGTTGAAATCTGTTATCTTTTTGTATGTATACATTTAAAGGGAACCCTGCATTTAAGCAACCAACACACCGAATACAATATCGCCAAAATTATCATATTGTACGAAGAATAAATTTTAAGTAAGATTATCATTTAAATTTCTTAAAAATTTTCCCCAAAAATGCAAGGATTATATAAACTTCTCGAAAAGGACATTGATATATGTAAAAAGGTGACAATTAAACTTATAATCCGACGACGATCATTGCGCGGCTGTATAACGGCTCGAGTGAGCGACCGGCCTTATATGGCGTGAAAGCTCCTCGTATTGTCCGGTCCGGAGTACCCGTGGTGTGTGATCACATGTGTTCGATAGCGCCTCATTGGCCCCATATGTAACTCGCCTTCCATGAAACGATTCCTTGTTTCACGAATTTGGATATGATACGTTTGATCGTCTTCTTTTAAAGAAATCTTAAAAATTATTTTATTTTAATTGCTGTATACTGAATTAGATAATATAACTCCATTCCTAGGAACTTCCTTGATAATTCTGGGGAATAATAAAGAAAAAGAATGATGGATCTTGGTAAAACTTTCGACTCGATAATTTGGTGAATAACAAATTGTAGTAATAATCAAATAATTTATTGGTGTTACGAAGTTATCGAGTTTAACTTTATCAATCAAAATAGAAGATCACATAGAATTATTACTTATTTATGTTAATTCCTACATCGATTTCGTTGTGATTAGTAATTGGAAGCGCTAAATGAGTTCCTTTGTGACTACATAAAACATAATCAAGAGGAAATTACACAAATGAGCTGCGAATATCCCGTTCTGTTTTGAGTTTGAGTAACATAATTTATTAGTGTATTTGTCAAGGTTGCCAAAAGAGTTTTACAAAGAGCAGGCGTCAGTCTAGATCTGATTAAAATAACACGAACTAGAATTCACTAAATGTTGTCTTATAAAATGTTTTATTGCAAACGACATGGATATAAATTTAAATATCATAAATCAACTCAATATTATCCTTGTACGTAGTGCTAGATATTTTCTTAGTAGAATTTGGCAAACGACTATAATAATAGAAAATTGTGTCATCATCCGATGTCGAAAAGCCTAAGTAACACCTTTCCATACTCGAACTTTATCCAAGTAATTTGTATGTTGCATTTAAACTTCCAACCCGCACTGGGCCAGCGTGGTTGACTATGGTCTGATCACCCTTAACTTAGAGTAGGCTCCGAGCCCCTCGATGGGGACGTATAGCTGATGATGATGTATCAATATTTGTGCAGCCCTATCGGGCGTAGACCAAAATTCTCATAATAATTTTAATGACGATGGCGATACGAAGGCAATTGTCGCAAATATTCATCTTAGGCCGACTGATAACGATTTAAACTTTAAAGAATATATCCAACGTTGTTTACATGAGTACAAAAATGGTGTTTGATTTAATGTTCTTTATTCAGATTATGAGGTGATATGACTCAGACTGATATCCGGTGGAGTAGATGACCATATGTTTTTGCAACACCGTATGCATTTAAATAATGTTACGTCTTCCTTATACGTATAAAACTAGTGTATCCTACCTGGTCTACTTCTTCATGTTTCCCTTCTTTAACGCAAAGTTACATCATCTTTGTACCAGATACGAATTTGGATAAGCACACTTATGACTTTTGAAATACGAAATACATTATTTAACGTGTATTTCGAATACAGAAGCAGAGTTCTTGTAAGCCATCTTACTAATATTATAAATGCGAATGTTTGGATGGATGTTTGTTTGAAGGTAACCTCCAGAACGGCTGCATGCATCTCGATGAAATGCAGTACACATATAAACATAGTCTGGAAGAACATTTATGCTACTAATTATGTTTGTTTTAATACCGCGCGCTCGGAGTCGCAGGCGACAGCTAGTCTGATATAATATCCGAAAACTAATAAATTCTTGCAACGACACATTAAATTTAATCTTTCCCAGTAAACCGTTTGGGCGGAGATCTAAAATTATCGCAACTAATATGACAGGTTTTATCTTAGAAATTTACTGCCGCAGATGTTGTAGGCCACACTAAAAGTTTTTATTGCTTTCTTTACAGAAATAGCGAAAGTGCGAGCCAGTTTATTCCAAATAAATGGAGTCAAGAAGGAGCCGCTTATTCTACCAGAAGCCGAGGGTATTGTTACCACACTCACAGAAAAAGTATACGTCCCAGTCAAAGAACATCCAGATGTAAGTACCTTTATAATCATTACAATATTTTACACGTTAAAACATTTTTCCTTAGGTACTAAGTAGTACTCTAGTAGATCTCAAAGCTTGGCCAAAAGCGATCGTCTTCTTCATAAAAAGTTAGTAATTATGTAAGGATACCATGATAATGTTTTTCATGGAACGAAAATAAAAAAAATAATGACATTAAACTTATCAATGTAGTAATGTTCTTATATTAAACTATTTATCGACAAAATATTTATCAGCCAGTAAATAAATTCTAGCTTTAATAAAAATAATATGCAATAAAATCTTTGCCAGTCATCTGAGAAATACGTGTCTATGGTATTAAAAATTATGTGTTTTTAAGAGAAAGTCCAATATTTAAGAATAAAATATACATATATTTAAAAGTTAAGAATGCCGAAGATTTTATTCTAAAGTATTTTTTATTCATACAATAATAAATGAATATATTTATTTCAAATTGAACATTTAATAACGGTGAAACTAATTAAAATTGTTGTTGTTAAGCAATGGACTTCTAAAAGCCTTGTTTGTATGTCATAAAGAGTAAACAATAGACAGTTAATTAGATAAACATACAGCTTCATGCAAAAACCTGTCTTCCGTTTATAGATGTTGTCCAAAGATTACTTGGACTATATTAGTAATAATTTTAACGCATAATCAAGCTTTCCTGCTTTATTTTATATGTCCGTATCAAAGCGTGTTGCCCTTGAACTCGAATCAATATTCAAATGTGAAATACTCGATCACCTAATCAATGAATTGCCTTGAAATAACGGTACATATCTAGACCGGTGAATTTGAAACTGGCAGCGTACGTTATAAAAACAAAATTAAATCTCGACAACGCTTTACCCGTGCCCAATACAGCTATCTTAAGTAGCTTGCCTGTCATTCATTCGCATTTATCTTTAAAGGGTGTATTTGGTACATTACACTTAAGATCGAGATAAATGGCGCAGGTTGGTTATATCACATCGGGAGATACTGCGCCGTATAAATAGAAACGCAAGGTTGGTAAGCTTCTACATTTGGTGACTTATGTCAGGGTTATACCTCGCTACAAACTAACGTACCAAGTTAGACCTTCGACTTTTAACTTTCATTCATTGTGGTTTGTAATCACCATCTCCATAAAATAGTAACGAATTATAAGATTCCTATTTAGGCAAAGAGGTTGTTGACTTGTATGATTCATTTCTTACATCAATGAATGTAACTAAATCTCTGTTTGAAACATAAAAGACATCTGATTGCGACTGATGAGGCTTATTTTGATAACATGTTTCATAGCAGCACGATCTAGTGCCTACTGTTGCCTTCTAGTGGCCGAAATCTGTGAAAGCGATCTGTTTTAAACGTACTCTGTGATATATATGGTTGAGAAGTCACTGACCCGAACAAGCTTATGAAGAAAACAGACTTCTTGATAATTCTTCAAGCTGTTTCATTAATAAAATGTTTTTAATGTTTGTAAAAACTTAGTTATGATGGAATATATAGTGGAATCACTATTATTTTAACGTTTTAACTATTTGTTTATCCATACTTTGCATACCTTTTGCCGGAAGAATAACGTCTTTATGACATGCGATTGTTTATCGATAGCAAAGATTTAATTTAATTTAATTTTAATCAAATAATGATTAAATTGTAGTATAGCTGTTCCAAAAATATGTCTTCATCAAAACAAATTACTATCTAATTTTACGCAATCATAATTTCTTTGATGCTGACTTTGTTTATTAATTATACCAATCAATCTTTTCGACTTTAGTTGATTAGCTGTTCGCTGAGCGCCCTTAGATCTTGTAAAAACATCTTATGAATAAAGTAAAGGCCTTCTTGTTTAGTTCACATAAGCTTTAGTCGCTTGTTAGTTGACGATTGTTGGCGCCATCCGTGCGGCTTAGTCACACTCCTTATATGGTATCGGTGTTAAAACGCTTTTTCTACATCGGTCACTCGGTATTTTTTGTAAGAATTTGTTTCATGTTCCAACATTCATTCTACAGATTAAAATTCGGCTAAAATACGTCATAGTTTTATTATAAATAATCGTCATTCTTCGTGAGGATCCTCTTGATAATTGTCAAGGGCGGTAACAATAAGAGCATAAATCTCTACATTAATCGAATATTGAATTACCGATCAAAGAAGCCGTAAGGATGCATTGGCTAAGGAATGATTGCATTTAATGACTTCTCGGAACAGTTATCGTATTCAAATAAGCATTTTTCAAATCAACATTCAAAGAAGCATTAGCATACCTACTGACGATTGTAAAGACTATAATATTATTGCTTCTTATAATGATTAATAAAATGACACCCTCAAATTTAAAAAGTCTACTCTTTGAATGTTTGATGATTTATTTAGATATCAGAAAAATCAATACATAAGTTGATGTTTATGCGTCTAAATATTGCGCTTTTATAAACTCAAGATTGATGTCTATTGAATGCAAAAGTAAAAAATGCCAACAATAAAGAATAATTTCCGTCATACCAAGAACTGGAACGGGAATATTTACTTTGGCGTTTTATTCGATCGCAAAAACCCCCGTAACGTAAAGTAAACGGCATCTAATCTGGAAATAGAGCACACGAAATGCGTTTCGTATACCGAATACATTGCTGTCGAAACAATAGTTTTTAGGCCTTGCTAGTAGCGGCCGTGACTAATAATGAAAATGTTTTCTATAGCAATTCGACTACACTCATTCTCGCAGAAGTGATGCCGTTACGTTTTAAATATGTTTTTGGAACTGTTAACTCTACAAATACAAGAGTTATTGACGCCGAAATTCGTGTGGTATAAATTAATTTATTTACGTCTTTAGGAAGTTTAGTCAACAGATTAGAGAATCTGTTCATATATTCGGAATCTTGTTAAAAATGTAGTTAACTTACTATTTTTTAACTTTGTGACATGATGAGCTCAGTGTTAATCTTTTTTCTTCCTTTAGTATTCTGCAAATTTTTCTACGTGGCCTGTATTTATACGTATAATGAGATTCATATGAAACGTATATTGCTTTATTGAAGTCCAGAAGTGCATTATATTCTAGGAAACGTCAACTGTGATATACAGAATGTATTTGTAACTAGAACGGCCTTCAACAAACTAGATATATTAACATGTAGCTGTATATTATTTGCCTTAATAGAAATTACACACCAAATGTATTTGTCGTCGTTTGTGAACTGAACTCCATGTAGACTTGCTAAAGGGAAGTCGGGTTTATAGTACCAACTTGATGGGATATCTTGTACTTGTCCTACTAGTTTTGTTCAGTTGCATTAAACCTGTACAGTTCAGTACTAATCAAGAACGATTTAACATAAGCATTTGATATTGTATCATGTGGAAAATTTAAAACGCATTAATAATGTAAACTGTTTTACTTTGTCTACAATATGTTATAGCAATTTTATGTTTACTTGTTACAGATCTCTGTGGTATTATCTATTGAATTTAATTATAAAATTAAAGAAAAAAAAATTATTATTGTACTAAGGGTAAATTTGACAGGGTAAAGACAGTATCATCTTACTAATATTATAAATTCGAAAGTTTAGATGGATGGATGTTTGTTAGAAGGTATATGCAGAATCGCTCAACGGATCTCAATAAAATTTGGCATAGATGTAGAGTAGTCTAGAAGAACACAAAGGCTAATCAGGTTTTTTTTATTACCGCGTCTACAGGTCCACGGGTGACAGTTTCAGTAAAAAGATTAGGCATTGCTATATTTATTATGTCACTTACAATCAGTACATTCAAAGTTGAGTTTATTATGTTCTTCCATTCGAGTCGTCCGCGGTATCTTCACATCGCCTTATAAAATAACTCTTATTAAATCTGTCCATATCAGTCTGTCCCGTTATACTATTTTTTGCTCAGCTTGTGGACTCCTCGTTCAAGACTTAACTGTTCTCTCTCCTTTCAATTCCAATCAGTATTTAAGATGTGTTCGGAGTGTTTTAGTTACGCTCAAACATATGTTCGATTTAATGATACTGTTCAAGTACCAAACTTTATGGTTAGAGAAAATTGTTGAGCAAATTCCGATAGTCTTCGCATTTAAAACATCAGTGGTCTTATTTATTGTTCGTAAAAGTCATTCTGACTAATATGTTTTCTATTCACCGCTTTTACGTGGACTGTAATTGAACCAGGTTGATTGATATTTTTATTGCTTATCGATAGTCATATGCTGTCGAATTTGGTGCGCTAAAATGTAATGAAAACCATTTTAAATTCATACAGTTATTTTCTAGCAAAAACAAAATTGTTTTTATAAAATTATCACCAGATTTTGTAGTATTTAATCCTTCATGAATCATCGCAATAGTTTTAATTTGATTAAATGGAATATCGAGATAAAAATATGTTGAAAAATAAAATGAAATAGAGATTTTAAAATAAAAAGGTGCAATTTTTTAAACACTGAAGACAGATATAATCTGTCTCCCAACTGTGTTCAAAATGCCAATTTATTTGAGCTGTCACCGTGACATATTGCACTTAAAATCTGCGGATACCTATTTAATTTAGCGATTTGTTTTCGTTCTACACATTTTACTAGTAAAGGAATTCCCACGGAAATATTAGTTTTATACACTTTTCATTCTTGGTATCTTTATAGCGGAACAGTCACTAGATAACATTTTTGATTTAATATGAACAAATGGGTTTCGTGGCTTTTGCAGGTTACTTCAAGTATAATGAAAGCAACATTTTATGGCAAATTTTATTAACCGTTCATTTTTTTCATACTGTGTTTTGTATGCGAGTGTGAATCTTCCAGAATTATTGACAGTAGGTTTCCGAGACTAAAATCTCTGTATAAAACATATCGTCATCATTGTAATTATCTTTGAAAAATATGTTTTAAACGGAGACGTTGGACGCAGAAACCCACGGTTAGAGGGTCAAGCAAAAGGACCAGAGGATATTGTATATTTTTGTATTCGAACTAGGAATTTTATTCCTACTTTTTGCTGTTGTTTTCTGCTTGCACTTTTTTATGAATTACTTTGGTTATTTTCATTTTAAGTGTGAAAGTAATAACTTAAAATTCTTTAACAATAAATTTATTTTAATGTTGAGTAGAAATAATCTCGTTAGCATTTCGCGCAAACAAGCTGTGAGTACTCCATCATTCGCAAGAGCAAACACCAGTCGGTTCTCGCGTATGTTTCAAATATAAAATAATTTGAATCTAGTACAAGGATCGATTTTAGGTTATGACTTGCAACTGTATTTACATTGTTGATGTGTTTATACATTTGGGAATTTTAAGATGACGTAGAAAAAATCTGTGGATTCATGCATTTTCAGTGACAATAATCGAAACTATTATACATAACCAAGGTTTTTGAAGGTTGGATGAAGATCATTTTTTACGTGGCAATTTATATTTTTTTTCTCATTCAGTACCTGTTATCTTAGCTTTCCACTCTTTCCTTCTCATATTGTGTATTTTTTCATCGTTCATAAAAAAAACAAGGCGAATTGATCTTTTTAAAGTTGACCTAAAATACCTTCCAAGTCCTTTTAATGTGATTTTTTTCTAGGCGTTTGCGAACTATCTAGATTTTCGGTTTGTGTGCTAAATTTTGTAGTGATGAACATAATTTAATTCTTAAATTAAGGGGCCAATTCCAGTAGCGAAGCAGTATCTTATGACTGAAGTAGGTGCGGCGTAGGCGGGCGTTGTTTATCGCTGACATCGTTGCTTTGTATGATTTTTAATGAAGTTTTCTCAGAGCACGATGTTAATACATTAAGCTATTACTTGTGTAATGACCACCGCGTGGGAGACCTACTAATTTCCGTTACATTTATTTCTTGCTACGCAAATTGCCAGACGTAATGGCGGACTATGATTCATATTGTACTATTTTAGCATACTTCTCGAAAACTTCCATTAGGATGTATGTCGTATATGTTACAAAACTTTGTTACCTTTTGATATGACTAACATTTGAATGTATAATTTGTATTAGGCTCGAAATACTTCGTACAGAATATTGTAAATGGTCAATAGTATCAAACTATAGTCCTATTAAGATGTTGCAAAAGACATAATAACGTGATGTCCTTTTCTGTAGTTATTTCCTATCTTTATCCCACTCATGTTGGGTCGGTGCACAAGGTTATATAATTTCGCTTAATTTTAACAGCCTGTTTGTCGCCAACCCTACTTGGTAGCTATTTTCTTTATCATAGATTATTATTATTTAGCAAAATATAATTATAGTAGTAATATAAATTTTCCGAACCGATCAACTATAAGAAAAAAACCTCACGTTCCTCCCACATAATCTTAACAAATTCAAGGAAATAATCACGGAACTCACGCATACGATTTCCTTAATCTAAAGTCGTTACTCCCTAATCAGTATTAAATGTTCCAACTCAGTACAAAATAGGTGAGTAATTAAGTTACTTTCACTCAAGCACGACTATGTTTGTCAAACCTGTCACATTTATCACCTGACTGCATATTTGTACAGAGAGTGATAACGAGCTGCATACAATAGTTATAAGGGCGTATTCACACAGATGTAACACATCTTTCCTATTTGAGGAACGAACCTTTACTTTGTTTTGTAAATACTACTTACAAAGACATCACAAAGGCATGTTCGTATTCATTTCCATACTTTTACGCGTTTATTTTAGTTACCTTTTTGCCCTATTTTTCCATTTAATAAGTTAATCGCGTTTAAAGAGATAAAAATATTAAATCTGAACTACGAATTTCGGCATTTAAATGCTTCATTCGTCATTTCGTTCATATGTAAAACATGAATAGAAGGATAATCCTAGTAAAAATAAATTTTGGTTGCAAAATGTGCCATTTATAAGCGAATTAAAACTCGTTGTCTGAGCATAATGTAACTGTGTACGTGGGCTCTAAACGCTTATGCTAGTTTCACACCAGGGCAGAACAGTAGACAGACTAGTTCTACCCCGATGTAGCGCTTTCAAACGATACTGCACTGTCGTACTGTACTGCCTAATTCGGTTCTTGTGTGAAACTAACATAAGCGCAACGAGGTCGATTAGATTGGTTGACGTACATATGTCTGTTAACAGGTCACAGTACACTAGTAACCGACTAAATAAGGAATCCGTATGAAATGTCACCTATAAATATTGTCATTTAAAGACAAAATACTAAATTATTTATTTGGCTTCTTAGGAAGAAAATCATGTTATACATGTACTAAATTTGTCATGACTGAAATTAGTAAGTACAAAAGCAAAAACGATGTCTATTTTTCTAATTACGATAAAAAAAGAGGATTGATGGACGACGTAATATCGTAGTTTCATTGAACGTGTGAATAAGAAGTTACGTTTAGTGTTATCTACGATACCGAATTCATAGTTAAATGCATATTTACGTTGACTGTACATAGTTTCACTGTAGTAATGATATCAGGTCGCATAGCGGTAGGGAGAACAGGCGAGCGCAGTGCAGCGGGTCACGGGTCAGGAATCGCTCTGCCCCTCATCTCACACGAACCCTATTCTAAGACTATGTGTATAGTAAAATTATTGTTGAATAGCTGTCGCCCGCGACTACGTCATCGCAGAATTAAAAAAAAAACTTAAGACTTCCAGACTATGTCTTACATTGTTGCCAAATTGTATCAAGATCCTTTGAGTCGTTCCGAAGATACCTCCTAATAAACATCCGTCTAAACTTTCGCATTTATAATATCAATAAGATATGTACCGACGTCTGTACACGTATAAGCTTATAAGACTTCTTCTGCTTACAAGTCTGCTATCGAAATTTTATTGACTTCTAATTACACGGGAAAAATTTACCTGACTAAAAGGTTCGCTTATTATGGTTTTTGTTGCACTCTAGTTTGAAGTGCATAACTTCGTATAGTCTATTTTCATCACAATTGAGTAATCTTTGATCACCCTTACCATCCATACACAAACACGTATATTAATAGTTTGTGCAGCTTTATCCGATTAGTTTGAAACGCAGCTGGGCAGATCATTACAACTAAATTGATTTATCTCACACAACAGACCGACGTCGCCGTGAAATAAGTTATTGTTGGTCTATGAAGTCATTACGTTATGTTACAAAACGTTCAATCATTCGATCGTATGTCATTTTCTTAGGCTGTATTCTTAATATTCAAAGATTCGATGAATCATAAAGAGATAGACAAAGACTCTGTTTACTTATTACTATTACGAGTGGAGAAAGAAAGTAGTAAAAGTGTCAACAACTAGCTTACGACCGCGATTCCGTCCGCGTGAATTAAAAGAAAACTTTGTAAGTAGCCTGTGTTCTTCTAAAATATATTCTACATTTATGCCAAGTTTCAGCAAGATTCATTCAGCCGTTCTGTTTCTAACTGACATGCATCGATCCGTCCATGCATACATCCAAACGTACGCATTTGTAATACTAGTAAGATGTATGAAGATGTACCTTGACACTCAAAAGCATATGTAATTATAGAATTGTTCGTCACATTTTAAGTACATTTGAATCAGTGTGTACTAGGTCTTATATTCTATCCCAACAATAAAAGCCCTGCGGCCACAATAGGAATGGCATGTCGTGACCATTTGCAGAACGACAATTATCCTAGAATTAATCCATCAATCAATCGCAATACCGGGATTTGTACCACGCCTACAATCATCCATCTGACGCCAGTAATGATCGGCAATCAATAGAAGTCGATAGTTCACGTCGGTACATTCATCGTGCTACGGTGGATGTAGTTTTATAATACAACGGGTAAAAGCGGAGGGTAAAGGTTAAACGCCGGTTATAACACGACACCAAGGTTATAGTGAGAACCGATCATTTATTAAGAGGTGTTTTAATGAAAAAAATATGTTAAACATGTTTTTGATGACAAATAAATATTTTTATTTTTTATTTGTCTATCCTATTTGACTCATTAGGATTGATGGCAACAAAAACGTTTGTACAACAACGGTGTTTTTGAACAACGATAGTTAAAGAAAAGTAAAAGTATTTTGATTGATATTACTACTAGTTAAAACTTCAAAACACATTCAGGAAAGTGAGTTAAGTAAAATTATTGATTATGGATGATATTGAGAAAGCGTCGGTGGCTCAGGGATTTAGGCACTTGAGGGAGCTGCCTCGGCAGCTGACGCTGACGGGGTCGCGGACGAGAGCGAAAGCGTGTCCGTGGCCCCGTCCCTATGTGTTGGAGGAACAGAGAGGTATAGTGAGTATGCCTCCGTTTTGGAGGAGAATCCCACATAACTACCGCGTCCCTCCCGGGGCGCGGAGTATGCATAAAGCATTCCTCTCTAGAAAAAAAAAGAAGTTTAGGCACATGATTTGTAACCTGCAGTTCTTGGGTTCGAATCCCGCCATGTACCAATGTGTTTTTCGATTAACATATGTACATTTATCCTACGTTCTTACGTGAAGGAAAACTTCGTGATGCAACCTGCACATATCTGAGAAGAAATTCAAAAGATATGTGTGAAGTCAATCAACTCTCACTGGGCCAGCGTGGCTCCGAGCCCCTCGGTTGGGACGTATAGTGATCTGATGATTGATGTGGATTTTCATCAAACATTAAAGTATAAACTCTAAGCTCTGAATCCGTACATATCCAAATATTGTTATTATCTTAACTCTTCGCGTTTATATACTATAGCCGGAGTAACGCATTAATAACTTTCCGACGATCTGATGCGAGATATCAAAACACGATGAGTAAGAGGAAGGTGCAATGTTTGTGCTTTTATAAAGTCGAAAATAGCTGAAAAAACAAATTTGCCTTTAAACTGAATTCCTGAACAATCACAGCGCTGGTGGTGCGATGGACAGAGTTGAATGCAACTAAACTTAAAAACTACCACTTCTTTGGGATTAGATAGTCCACTTCTGAATATAAAACTTAAAAACTACCGAACGGTTACTTACAATTTTAATCTGTAGACAGAGTTGATATAAGGAAAACAGGAAAACGATAAAATTCCATATTGTTTTGTAAAAGCATCAATGTAGAAGTTGTGTACGAAGTTTTGTTCTTAATTTGGAATTGCGCATTTTTCCTTGTTGCTTGAATAAAGTCAGGGTGCTTTATTAGTTTTATTAATATTCTGTTATAACACTGAAAGTCTGATACGTGAACACGTTGTTTGTGTCAAAGTTTTCTGAGACAGAAACGATAATAAGGATCGTGTTACAGTATATTGAGTTGATACTGAATGCACGCACTTTTATGGACATTTAGGTAAATTACATTCTTTCATGTTTTTACATTTAGGGACGTTGAGTATTGTGGAGTGTGGCTTTCTCTTTAACATTTATTAAGTTTTTAACGTGCGATATAATACTTTTTAACAAGAACAATTGCTAAATTTAACGTATTATATATCAAGAGTTGCGTTGTTGTTTACGTAAAGAAACAAAATTGACAAGAATATTAGTAGTCTATCTGTCTTGATAAAGTCCTAGTAGTTCTATTTTTATTGCTGTTTGGATTGAAAAACATGTTTTGATGAAATGATGACGTCATATTGTTTTTTATTTCCTTCTCAAACAGTCTAAAATGCACTAAATACATTATTCATTCTCATCACAGTTCGTGACATATTCAAATGCATAAACAATAAAATATTTATTAGTGTTGCGGCAAATCTAATCTACCGCCTTTATTCGTCACCGTCAAGTGTTTCTGTAGGAGGAATAAAATTATATACCGAACGAGAATAAAGCTCGAACAAATGTTTTTAATAGCGTATTCGTCCTTCTATTCATTGTAATAACATTGGAGACAACATGTAGGTGGCTGATTGGTCATACGTTGTCAATTTAATAACCTTCTCACAAGTGGTTGGCGTTGTTTAACTCAATTTATGTTTGCTGCAGATTTGAAACTTAACTTTGCATATTTTTAATGTGAAATATACATCGGAGCGTCGGTGGCTCAGTGGTCAAGCACTTGATTTGCAATCTGCAGGTCCTGGGTTCGAATCCCGCCATGTACCAATGTGTTTTTCGATTTCCGATTTACATATGTGCATTTATCCGACGTTCTTACGGTAAAGGAAAACATCGTGATGCAGTCTGCACATATCTGAGAAGTAATTCAAAGATATGTGTGAAGTCAACCAACCTGCACTTGGCCAGCGTGGTTGACTATGGCCTAATCACCCTTAACTTGGGGTAGGCTTCGAGCCCCTCGGTGGGGACGTATAATGAGCTGATCATGATACATTGGAGAATTTTCTTGAGTAGTTCTTTGTAATGTAACATTCTTGTTAATATTACTTCTTACTAATATTATAAATGCGAATATTTAGTTGGATGTGTGGATGTTTGTTTGAAGGTATCTCGGGAACGGCTCAACGGATATTGATGAAATTTGGCACAGATGTAGAACATAGTCTGGAAAAAGACATATGTTACTTATTAATTTTTTTAATTCAATTACATTTATGTAAATGGTTTAATCTATACTTATTTTTCCATATTTAGTTAAATTAACAAAATTTTACTGTTACTGGTTCTCTTATTTTGATATTATGTGATTTTTTGGCATATTACATTATAATTTTTTTTTATGATATAGTCTTGTTTACTTAACTGTACCCAGTAAGTGCACAGTCAAGCAGGTAAGTGATAAATTACAGTATTGTTAGGTAAAAAAATCTTTAAATTAAATAATTAAAATTCTCTGCATACTTAGTGTAACCATCAATAATTACCAGTATATCAGCAAGGCGGAATGCAATTGATGTTTACCTATTCGTTACGCTATAATAGTACTAACAATTGTTTACCTTCATTTGTTAATACTTCAAATATTTTTATTCTATTTCAATTGTTTTAAAAAAATCTTCCTATTTGTTTTATCGAGAATACCACAATATTAAAATAAATTTAAAGCTACTATAAATGTCCTTTTGGATAAAATCACGGAACACTTCGACTCTAATTAAGGAATGGCTATGTAAATATCTATATATTTTTAATTTGCTGACGTTCACCGACAAAAAAAACTTAATAAGTGGCCTATGTGTTCTTCCGGACTGTTTTCTACATCTATGCCAAATTTCTGCGAGATCCATTGAGCCGTTCCGGAGATACCTTCAAACAAACATCCATCCATGCATCTAAATATTCGAATTTCTAACATTAGTAAGATTACTGTATAAAATAATATAATGAAATATTATGTAATATTTAAGTATACGACTTCATTCATTGAATGGTCATCCAAAAAAATTCGATGACATAATATTCATACAAGATTCAAGTATAACTCAGAAGGCCAGGCTAAATCAATACTTCAGCATAAATCGAGGCAATTTTTAATATTATATTTAAAAATTCTACGTTCGTTTCCTATAAATATTTGTCGATTAAAATAAACGGATGCTTCTACGTTGCGCCAAATAAACATAACGCATCCGAAACATTTCCACAATTTCATGTTACAATATTATGTGGGTTATAAATTATAGAACGATGTTTAAAAATGTTGATTAATGACGACTAAGAATTTGTTTTTACTACTCTGTTAAGATTATTCACTTTTTTCCTATCTTTTAAAAGCCGACCAAATAATATTATGAAATTTAAAAATCTTTTAAACATGTCACATTCAATTGCAACACATATTTGTCTACTAGCTGTCGCCCGCGACTCTTTCCGCGCTGCATTAAAAAAAACATAATTAGTAGCCTATGTGTTCTTCCAGACTATTTTCTACATCTATGCAAAGTTTTAGCGAGATCCATGCATCCTTTCTGGAGATACCTTCAAATAAACATCCATCCATCCATTCATCTAAACATTCGCATTTATAATATTACTAAGACTAGTAACATTAATATTCAAAATCAGACAATTCTATATTAAAAACACTCAATGAAATAAATATTTTTTTATTTAAAAACAATATTTATGGAAACCCCATTTAAAATGAATGAATTTTCTTTGAATCAGTTGACATTGATGAGCGATGTTTCAAGTCAGTAAACGTGACAGTATTTAAGAATGGGATGTGTAAATTTGAAACTTGGTACAATGTTTCAACGTATTTTCAGTGCAAGAAAAACAGGAACCCCTTTTTGTATTAAACATTAACTATCGAGAGAAAAGTCAAAGAAATGGGCGCGCAGCCAAGTGACACGACACTGTTTTAAAATGGCGCTGCGTTCGGTTTAATAGGGTTGCCAACCGTTCCAGAATTCAGGGGATACCAGGATTAATTTAACTCTTATTCTCTCAACCCACATTTTATTTATGTAAGCAGAAATTATGATGTTAAAGAAATGTTATTTAAATTAAAAAAAATATAAGACTACAAAAGTAATAATTGATTCTCAAAATATTAATTAAATATTTAACTAAGATTTTCTTCATTTAATATTTGTTTTATTGGTTTCATTCCAACATTCCAACGTATTTTATAAAGAGCTCTTGGCCCTTTTGTTAACCCTACGTCCGCTTTGCAATCGGGTTTAATAAAGTAGATGTTATTGACAGACGATGGCTATGTGGAAAGTTTTCACGTAATACAAAAGTATATAATTTATAATAAAATATTTAAAAAACCATCCCAAATTTTCGCCTAAAAATCTTAATTTACTGATTTATCATGGGATTTCTTACCTAAGGAATGTAGGGTCGATCGGTGCAAATTTACTTGTCTGTTCTGCATACGGAATTGGCATTCTCTTCTTTGGTATTGCATCGTTAGGTACATTGCAAGCTGTCCTATTTTTCCTGTATAAAAATAACAGCACGAAATTTTGAAACGCGTGTTTGGTGCATATATTAGTCAAAGTAGTGTTCTCAATATTACATCTAATAATGTTATGAAGTAATTAAGGGTTTGTTCTAAGGGACATAACCAAAAATTCGTATTATTTTTTAACTTGTAATTAAAAAAAATTTAAACATCGTTTGATCTGGTGCGGATTCCTATGTTTATCTAAGCCGTCAAAACAGACCTTTTATATTGTTGCGACTATAACGAGCGTGTTGTTTGGCTGTGTGCCAATTGGTCCATTTGACGGCACAACGCCGGAATGATTCCGGTTCACGGTTCGTCTACACCGGACCGAAGTTTCAAGCATTGGAATTGAGGTTGTGTCAAATGTACTACACGTTCTTGAGTTAATGGGCCCAGGAAACACGGTGCGTGCGGACCGTTGCGAGTAATTAATCTCGCGTCTTAATAGCATTCAGTTTAGTTCATTACGAATTAGGACTCGGCTCATAGCTCATTGCGAATCTTTATTTGAACTAAGACTAGGCTTTATTTCTTCAACATATAGTGATGAAAGCGTAATTTTATGTGACTAAACGCACCGTGGGCGTGCAAGTACATTTGGAGCCACCGTACACGGATTGCATAGGAGTCCGTGTTTGCCGGCCCTTACGAATCTGACTGTATGCAGTTCTAAGTAATCAATAAGACTTTTCAACATAGACAATCAGAAAATACCAGTGTTGGACATGATAAGTCGACTAAATAGTCAAAATTATCTTCAAACTTATTATGTAAAATTTATTGAATATTTTTATTCTCTTTTTACAGTTCAACTTCGTGGGACGGATTCTAGGTCCCAGGGGTATGACCGCTAAACAGTTGGAACAGGAAACGGGATGCAAAATCATGGTCAGAGGAAAAGGATCCATGAGAGATAAGAAAAAGGTAAACCGACTCGATAACATTCTTTGTTCCCGTCTTACTTTGCTTGTTAAACAAATACTTTGTGCAATCTACGATAATCGTACTAGATATGTATGTTTACTAACAATTTGTCATTTTTCATGCAGCTTTTGGATTTGCTGCAGGAAGGATTATAAATCTTCTTTGTAATTTATTATGGGTAAAAAATTTCTTCTTTAAAATGTTCTGTGTAATAATTAAAGTTCATTCAAATGTTTTAATATAAAAAGCTATTGGTTCTCATAGTTGAATAACCTTAACCCTCACTAGGGAAAAATCTGTATACAAATTTCTTTTCACAATTTAAATCTAAATTAAAAAGGTTAAAATATTGGTATTAATCAGGTTCCATAGCAGTTCTAATGGTTTATTAATTTCATTATCATGGAAAGTAACTGCTCAACCTTTTGTCGTTCAGTTTTGTTCAATATCTCAATTAACTCGTCTTCATTCCAGGAGGATGCGAACCGCGGCAAGCCAAACTGGGAGCACCTGGCTGATGACCTGCACGTTCTACTCACAGTAGAAGATACTGAGAATAGGGCGAAGATAAAACTCGCCAGGGCTGTCGAGGAAGTCAAACGTCTGCTTGTACCTGTAAGACAAAAATTATATCAGAAATTAATCACAATACATTTGGGACCCGAAATCAAAATTAATCTGTTTTAAATCTAAAAACTAAAAAAACTGTTAGACTACTGAAGAGTCAGTTCATAGTTCACAACTCATATTGGGCCAGCGTACTAAAATAAATCTTAATCACCCCTAAGTTAGAGTAGGCTCCAGTTTCTATTTGTGTTTGTATAGCTGACGACGATATGACTGTTTGTTGCAAGATTAGTAATCGTTGTGATTCATTTCAGCAAGCGGACGGCGAAGACGAGCTGAAGAAGCGTCAACTGATGGAGTTGGCCATCATAAATGGCACGTACCGCGACTCCAGCGCGAAGGCCGTCGTGCCCGTCAACGGTCAGTGCCTCATAAGTATGGAAACCTTTATGTTTTGTCACTAACCACTTACATTAAGAAACTAAGGCCCCTTTTCCACTAACCAGACACTGCACCTCACTGCCACACCTATTGTAATATGAATAAGGTGACTAAGCTAGTCATTTAGTGGAAAAGAGGTCTAATTGACCTAACAACAATCATCAACTTATGCTCCTTAAAGTTATGTTTTGAGAAAATGTTAATGCCAGTGCCTTCTGGGAAGATAACAGAATAGGAAAAAATGTAGGCAAATATTTTCTCTTGACATACTTTGAACATTTTAAATTATTTGTAAATAAATTTGACACATTTTATAAAATGAACTCTCGCCAACGCATAAAAAAATTCCATGATAGTTCTCTTCATCTATTCTGTGAAATTATGCTATCATAGTTAATTTTTTAGGACTACTTTAGAAAATAGCTTGTTTTACTTTGCACATCGCCTTTGGGTTTGTTGTTCTGAATTTGTGACTATTTTTAACAGATCTGAGTCATCTCTTGCACCGTTACGATGACTAACTAAATTGATTTGTGGCTTGTTACGGTTATTAATTATTAACATGGGTGACTTCATTTCTTAGTGGCACCTTGTTATTATGATTGTGCACCTTCAACCGATACGGAGTTTAGTATCCAGAGTTACATTTAGTGCATATACTATTCTTAATTTAAGACTTAAATTCTTAATTGAACAATTATTTCTTTGATAAGACCTCATGACCTCATGCTTCTATCAATACGGTCAATTACCATCTTTGTTTTTGATACCGCAGTATGTATATGTTTATTATTTATTTAAGACCATATCAATCTACTAGTTTGTCATTACCAACTTTCATGTCCATCCGCAAAGTCTAGTATAAGGTTAAGTTTTTTTTTAATTATATTTATTGTGTAATATGGAAAACTTTGCAACAAATCCCACATTGCTGATGCGTTTAAGGTGACTTCACAGCGGACGAGGAGTGGAGGCGCGTTGCTGCCGCAGCGGCGGAGACACAGCGTCTGTTGGCGCCACAAGGCGGCGTGGGCAGTGTAGCTCTCCGCACTCAGGCGCCGCTTGGGGCGCCCCTGATATTGTCACCCCGCATGTCCGGTCCTGGCGCCCAGGCAGGCCTGCTGAACGGTGGAGGTGCGGGCGCCGCGGCCGGGCTGCTGTCCCCGGGCGAGCCGGCGCACCAGCTCATCTACGCGTCTCCGTACGCTGACTACGCGAACTACGCAGCGCTCACTGCGGCCGCTAACCCGCTGCTCACGGCCGAGTACGCCGCCGCTGACCATACCGGTGGGTTGTTCGCCCGTTGATTACACACCTTTTGATAGCATCTCGTAATCGGTTGTTTGGTAGAAAGTTCGATTTTGTACGCTTTAACACTTTCAGTGCCTACTTGCCTGACGTGTTCATACGAAAAAATCGTAGCAGCAGTGAAAGTGTTAATATTAAAAGCGCACTTTTATAACATTTCTATTGATCCATTGATACATTTAGTGCGTTATATACATACATACATATTTTTTTATTATTTTAGTGTATTTTAATTCTATTCGCGTTATCATTCATTTGCTCTGCAGAAGCAATTATTTATTGAAGATGCTATCAAACAATACACTAATGGAACATTCACACGGTATCAGGTTCTTTTCAAATCAAAATTTAATTCTACAACTAGAACAAAATGTCGAATCTTATTGTCAAAATTGTTTTTTTTTGGTATTCACATTGCCAATAGCAATTTTTCTATCACAATTTTCATTCAGACACTGCATGCGTAAGTAAATTAGAAATTTTCTTGACTCAATTTTTTTTAATGTTGCATGCCTTTTACTCTGTGGTTTTGTCAGGCTTAGCTTGTCTTGCCTGTTTAACTAAAATTCAAATGCCCCATTCTACAAATTAATTCGAAAGTTAATTTCAAATTGAAATACAGATAATTAAAAATTTAAAAGTAATTATTTTAATCTGTAATCTAACAATGATACCGGCGATACACAGCAACTAACCGACTAATCCAAAATGGCGTCGAGTTTATTTGAACTGTGTGAATAAAACGTTTTGATGGGGTTACAGCGTCAAGGTATCTGCTCGCTGGCTTTTGACAATGGCCGCAATCGCACCAGACCACAATAAGGCACGACAGGAATCGACAATCTCCGTATCGTCTCCAACATTTATACCGTCCTTAAGTTCCGCGTCTGCGATCCGTTGCGAGGGGCGCCATCTACACTCATAAAAGCCATGCATATGCATACATTAAGATAATATATTTTATTTTAAGTACGACTTAGTCTAGTGACTCGAATATTTGTACCTTCGATGTTTATAATTTTAGACGATCTTTATAACCTACATCCGTTTTGTACAGTTAACAAAAAAATTAAGTTTATGAACAAACTAAAAAAAATATTATTTAGCAGATTTTTTAATATTTATATTATTTTTTTTATTTTACAAATATTTATTGCGAATTTTATTTGACCGTTGTCTCGTGTTAAGAAGGCATGGAAGTTGTTTCGTTATTTCTAGTTAAATATTTTAGTTTAATCATTTGAACTGCCAATAGAAACGTTTCAAGTTACCGATATTTCATATACAAAGATGTAGATTGTTTATAATTTTTATTTATTATATATTTTTTTTTCGTAGACAAAAATATTTAAAAACATATAATATATCTTTATAACCCTTGCTTGTAACATAACTAATATATTAACAATATGTTTATCAGAATGTATGTTTTTGAACTTAAAGTTATTAGTTTTCACAAACCATTGAAATCATCATCTTGCATGAACTATATTAGATTTTCTTTTGATATTTTAATGTGAATAACAATTCGAGTTTTTATTAACCACCAAAATCTCTGAATGACGAATTATTTTATATATTCGGCGATTACAAGCAAAAGGGACCAATTAAAAAATTTATTAAAAAATCCACATACGAATATAATATTTTTAACTATTTAATAACACTGACATTTTTTAATATTTACTATATACGAACAATTCTAGAACAATCTAGGCGGTTTATACGAGATTTTTTTTTAATTTTACGTTTTATCAAACTACAATTTATAATGTTATATTATTGATGGTAATTTATTGATTTATTTAGTAATTTTATAAATTTTTTTTATAATATTTATAAACATACCATAGATTTAAGTATTATTATTATCTTTGAAAGATTTATTAGTTAGTATAAAAGAGTGAGCTTTATAAAAATATACAGCCTTTTATATTTAGATATATCGGCAGAAATGCTGCTAAGTCAGATTAAAAAAAAAGAAATTAATAAACCAGCCATCGCCTGTACCTTGAAGGGATAAATACCCGAAAATTTTTCAGTAATTATTTTTTTTTCATAATTTTATTTCCAAAGCATTAAATTAACTATAAGTAAATTATAGGATTAAATGAGTAGACGTTAGTGATGCTGCCAAATTAAAAAAAAAATAGTCGCGTCAAAAAGTTGGCTTAGAAAAATGAAAAAGAAAATATTTGGCAGTGATAATATATTCGAATATAGATAAGATATTAAAAGTTTAAGAGATTAGTATATATGCCATTTAAATTTAATGAGATTACATTTCTTTCCAGCATTTATGGAATAAGTTTGGTCACCCAAAAAAATCCATACAAATTTTTTCAACAGTAAAACCAAATGCATATTTATTGTATTAAAAATATTAAAAATAAAATGTGAAATGTATTCGTGAGTGTACAATTGCAGTTTATTCTTCGAGAATGTTCGACAGATTTGGAGAATGTTGTGTGTAAAGGCAGATTATAATGTGGATGTGCCGCTAGGTGTGGTGCGGCGCGGTCGTCTCGCGCAAGTGCGGGAGCATCCGTATCAGCGCACCGCACTACCCGCGCCCTAATTCACGCAAACGCTCTCCATCCGCCATTTTATTGACAAGGTAAAAAGCGCGCGCGCACGCATGCTCTCGATGAATACGCTTGCAATTTTTATTTAACTTTTGTATAAATGTGTAACTTTCGTGTCTATCAAGTTAAATTACATTAACGCACTAGCTGTCACCCGTGACTCCGTCCGATCTGAGTTAAAAAAAAAGTTAGTTCTACATCTGTGCAAAATTTCAGCAAAATCCATGAAGCCGTTCAGAAGATACCTTCAAACATACATCTAAACATTCACATTTATATTATTAGTAAGATTATTAAATTTTCCCTTTATTTAGTTCTTTTAATTGAAAATCAAGTACTAAAATCAAATTTATAAGTTTTTAATTTTTTTTTTGAAATAAAGTTGATTTTGACACGAATCTTGCTCATTTATTGCTTAATGGTGTCCCACGACATATCTGTTCTTTAGTCACGCAATCTAGTTATTGTATTAGCAAAAATATTCGTCGGTAATGCGTGAGTGCCTTTGCTTTATTATCTCTTTGTGTCCTTTCTATTTATATTGTGTACTTATTAGATATTTTTATTAGTTAGTATGTGGATAGGATGTCTATCAAACATTACTTCACACCGGATCTGAAGTGACACTGCATAATTTTGAAACTGTGATTTTTATATTTCTTTTTTTTATAGATTTTTAGACCTGAGCATGTTGTGATGCAACTGAAATTTATTTTACGCCTTTTAAAACTTATTATACTAGTGTCATATTCAATATAAAATTTTGATATTTGTCATCACAACATGACTTGTGACACCTCGAGTAATGTTTTCGGGTACCATTTAGATTATTTTTAATGGAAAGAAGTATCCGATATACAACTTATTTATATATCTTTCTATTTGAGAATATTCCAATCATATTTCTATCAGATAGATCCACTCAGGTGCTATTCACTGGTTGTGATATCCTTCTTTCCTTAATTTTCGTCCAGTATTTGTCAAGGGAGATAGCATTTTCAGAAATGTGCCATCAGTCCAGTATTAAAAAAATGCTTATCCTTTGACTTATTTTTCATAATAACCACAACTTTTTTCATAGTCAAAATAAGATTTTTTTTAAATATGTAAAACGTTAAGCTAGTTGTTTCTTTGCCTTAGTTAATTATAATTATATTTAGGCTTTCGTATTTGAAAGTTTTTTTTTTCTTATTTTATTTAAGATGATTTGCACTTGTGTCCTTGTGGATTTCAAAACGGGCAGACGTATGCCGTTTACGTATTATCACGCTTCTTTACACGAAATTTGATTTTAAGTTTCAAAATGCTATTCTCATATTATTATTATTTTTATAAAGAATTTTATATAAGCTATGTTTGTGTAAGATATTGTTTAAAATTGTTGATTGTAAATATTAAATGCATTTTCAGAAAATATACATGCAATAAATTGTCTGAAATTATAAAAAAAAAGTGTTGAGTTTTCTTTTAGCTGATCGCGTATAATGTAAATGTAAATTGTACAATGATTAAGTTGATGCCGTGTAGTCATTAGGTCAGTTGTAGCCTCACACGACTAACATTCCACAAGGCCAAGTCCCCGTTTGTTCAATATTTACCAAGTGCACTATCATAACTGCTATCGTCACAATTTGCAGAATATTTGTAATTATATATCTATATTATATAAGTCACTAACATGCAAATATGTAATGAAATACGTCCACAGACTAATTAACAATTATTTAAACGAATGCTATTATATACAATTATTGATTATTATGTGCGATGTTTTGAATAACTTACATACTTGCATCTGGGTGCTATGGTTATACAAGTGATTAAATATACTATGCTTGTCTGGGCACTGCTTGACTACATGACTAAGCCACGATACATCGTCTGTCTCAAGCATTGCCCCTTTGGGAACTATTGGGCATTTAATCCTATATCGTAGATCATATCACACTAAATTATTTAACATATATTTTTTTTTCAACCATTAACTACGTAAACTAATTAATTAAATTTTATACAGTGTATATTAACCGGGCCGCAAACAGTGAGAATATAATGTCTCGGCACGAATGCCTGATAGCCTCCCGACAATTTTTTTTAATTAAATTATTTTATTGATCGATTTTTATCTATTTTTTTAAATTCCGTACACCGGTCATATCAATCCGAGATCACGTTTTATCGCTTTTATTAGCTGCATGTCTTTTGAACACATGTAAAAGACAGTCATGTGATCAAGGTCAAACGCGCTGCCAGTCCACTTTGACATTTAACTTGGTAAAGCGCTCCATTCATTTAAAATATTATAGTAATTTTATAGTTCGCGGTATCGGGTATCGGCAGCTTGAAAGCGCTGGAACTAGAGCTCGCGATTGAGGCTAGAGGTGTTATCGGACCATGACATTGTTGAACTAACATTCTGTTTTCTCTCTTCTCGTTAACCCCGCTAGGTGAGTGCTAACGGAGCAGTGGCACTAACAGGAGACGCGGCCGCGGATCCACGCCCCTGGCACCGCCATGCCACCGCAATGCCACTCGCCACCGCCGCGTAACCCTACCATCGGAACATCGATCACCGTAGCTATATCGTTGGGCCTTTCACGTTAACATATACTATGTATTTAATAGTCTAACTATTAACATTTATATGCCTGTTATGTTTATAACATAATGAACTTTATTAACATTTTATATTTGTGGCGAAATGGCACACGCCATCGACTTATTTACTTATTGTATCACTTGAACGTTTTTGGTTGTTACAATTTTAGGTTACCCGTGTCCTTTGACGGCGCTAAATTTATAATAGTTAAGTATTTATCATAAGTTTATAAGAGATCTTTATTATTCATTAATACTTACATATTTTTTTTATAAAATTTCGAATAATTGTTTGAAAAATATAATTTAGCGCCGTCTTTAAATTTTATTTAATTAATTCGCTGTTACAAGATGGCGGATGCTCTTATGTGTACTTTGTAGTTTAAAAATAGAAAAGTTTTTTTGTTTTTTAATTTAAGCACAACAAAAAACTAACATAATGTTATACTATACATGAAATAAAAAAAAATCATTTTACAGTTTTAGCGAGAGGTTAAAAAATATTCTAGGTTTAAATTATGATTTTATAACTTCTTTTTCTCTGAAAATATCTTAGCCTTTTCATCTTTACCTATTTATATTTCACAAAAATAAATCTTAGTTAAAGTCTATAGAATAAAAACAAGTACAAATTGAACACAGTCTATGGTAAATGCTGCCAACTTAACAACTAGTTGAAATTTTAAGAAGATGGCAACACTGATTTCACCAGCTAATTACGAAGAAACATAATGTAAGTATGTATTACAAGATGCTTTGCTTTTTCTATTCAAATAAATTAAATTTAAGTTACACTCATCGACTTATCAACTTTCAATCATATACAGCAATATATTTTCTAACCTCAAAGCCAAAGAGTAATTTAGGTTTTTTTATTTGAAAATTAAATCAAAAATTATCAAGGTAATGTCTTCCTTTTAACAAAACAATAAAGTTGGTAAGAAGATGATGAAATTTATAACAAGTGCATTATAATAATTGCATTATATTTTTATTTTCTAGTGCTTAATATTTATAAATAATAATATTTTGTGCATACTAAGTGCCTTATCATGTACAATGTTTTCACCTAAACGGTTCTATACAAATTGTTATACGCTATTTAAGTAAAGTTAGAAGAGATTAAATTATTGTTAACTTTTTTAAATGTTAATGAATAAATCATATTGAAATTGATTGAAAGGTATACAGCAGATATTTAATCTCGATATTTTTTTATAGTTTTTATTTAGATTTGTGTTTAGTATGAAATAGGATTGTAGCAATCTCTCTAGGGAATCTCTGGTAGCGTATTTTTATCAAACTGAAAATTAACCAACAAAATCTCTGATATTAAGAGTTACTATGAATACAAAATAACATGAGACTTTAAAAATCCTCTATCATTTTGCATAGATAATGACTCAGTTATCTTTAGATAATTTCACAATCTGAACTTTCCAAGGTCGCTATGACGTCATGAGGTTAAGTCCTATATTAATGTGCACGAGTAGGTTTGGAATTTGATATTTAAAAACTTATCACCGTTATTATAAGTTAAACAAGCTCAGTAAGGGCATTCAGTTTACTAATAATAATTTTTGGAGTTAATTCCAATTCAAATCTAAAATTGTATAAGTACGAACGTCACTTTTTATCAGTACTTTTGTGATTTTTTAAGGAAAATGAAGTTAAATTAAAAAAAAGAAAAATATTAAAAGTTGAGATTTTTCCGCAAATAATTCTTAATATGCGAGGAAAAGATAAAGAGTCTTGTTCACATCATCATCAGCTCACTATACGTCCCCACCGAGGGGCTCGGAGCCTACCTTAAGTTAGGGTGATTCTTGTTTACATACACAATAAATTAATTCGAAGATTTTTCTAAAGCAATAAGAATCGATTAACATTTATTAATATTAGTGCAATAGGTGTGTTAATTTAATTGATATTTTATTAGTCTCGATATTTTATCCGATGTAAAGAGTTACATTTCTTATGAGATATAACTTTTTTCGTCAGATGTCTTTAGCTCGTCGAGTATTTACATTTTATAATAGAGAGATCTGATATTGAGATTAAAAAAATTATATCACATTCTTCTAAATAAATATTTTATTATTAAGGATAGATAAAAATATATATTATTAGTTACGAGTTTGACTTTAGTAACGTCGCATTAATTTTTTAAATACTTATTTGAATTTTAATCATCTTTAATTTTAGTGTTAAAAGATTATATTCAATATATTTCATTTGAAGCAATTTAATTTCACAAACATTTAGCATCAATTTCAAGATTACATTCTCCGTCCATACTTTTAAGTACTTAATTTGTTGGTATTTCATTTCTGTTATAAAACAGACGTTATTGGCTTAAAATTTCGTACAGTTTGAAATATTATATAGCAACTACATAATATAATAATAATTAACGAATTTGGTTTAAATTGAATAATAGAATACGATATTTTATCACCACAATGTCTTCCAGACTTACTTCCTTTGTTACTTATCAACATCTATAGTGTTTATTAAAATCATAGTTTCTATTTGAAAATTAAATTTGACAAAATACACGATTATTTGCATGCAATTTTCTTTATTTTCTATGTTAAATTATTTTTTTCTATTCTGTTATATACTTTTACATACTTTACGACAATTTGAAAATATATTTTTGACGATAAATATATTCATTATAGAATACTACTCTGTACTTTTGTGTCTGAAGTTAGTTACAGTATGAGGATGCGAGAGAGACGAACTTATACACAATAGCTACGATAGAAAGAGAAGACAGATGACAAGTATTACGCTAGTTAGTGCTAACTTCAGATGTACAAAGTAAGGAGTGTATTCAAATCACTGACCTTTATAAATGGACTGGCTATAAGATTGAGTATTTTGTGCTTATTTGATTAACGCCATTTTGGAGTTGATGGAAGCGGTTTGTAGCGGTTGTGTGGATTCGAATTAATAACAAAGATATAATTAACTGTCATGTAACACACATGTCAACACGCGTGATTAAATCGGAACGAAGTAAAAGCTGAAATTTCATAGAAATCGCCTATCCATTTAGAGATCAGTGTTTCTAATGTAAACAAAATTGAAAATTAAAACACTTCTTTCTATTTTCTTGTACAAAAACAGCATTTACAGTAAAATGCAATGCCATAACGTTCGGTATTTAAAAATGATTAATTCTAACAGATTTTAATAAAAAGTTTGTGATGAAATCATATTAACGTACAAATCATTACAGTCTGCTATAAAATAGTTTTATAATAATGTTTCAATAAGATTTCTTGAAACATTTAAGTGCCATTTAGCGGACTTTGTTACGCCGTTGTTTTTTTTATAATTTGTACTTATTGTATGCATTATGGCAGTTCACTAATAAAGTGCCTTAAACTGATCTTTGTAAATATTTATATTATTATTATTAATTTTTTTTTCATTAAAGTATTACTTATAGAGGAAAATGAATTCTTACAATTGTTTATCGTAAATCAAATAGATTTATATCGACCTTTATTGGTTTTAGTTAAGAGAGATTGTGCATATTACTTATGTCTGTTTTGATGTGTGTTTAAGATTGATTTGGCATTAGTAAATATATTATTTAGAAAATGTACGTGTTTTTTTTATTTATGTTCCTGATTATATATACACTAGAAGTAATCAATGCTTTATATCGCTATGTTAGTAAATAACAAAAATTTGTAATTTCAAAAAATATAACAAAATGTAAGGGTATTCCATCGTCGGAAATTTGATGCTACTTGCAAATAACATATTAACAAAGATTACAATTCTTCCAAATATTTTTTTAGTATTGGGAAGAGAAGTTCAGCTCTTTCCTGGAATACTCCTGGAAATAGAATTTTGGAGATTACAAACATTCCTTAAAGGCCGGCTCTGGTGTTGTGGATGTCCATGGCTGTCGTTGTCACCTCAGTGCTCTCGCCGCTCGTATCTCTTCTCTTTTAAAAAAAATATCCAAACCTTTTCAATGTTCTAAAAAAAAGTGACATCTAGCGGTTAAAGTGTTTATTACTATAAACCTTTAACTTGGAGCTCACGTCAAAGTGCTTTATATCGTCGCTAGATGGTGCTATTCTGCTACTTATAAAAAATATTTGGAAATTTAAATGCTGCAAGCTCCAAAATGCTTGCAGCATTTAAATTTCCAAATATTTTTTCCAAGCAATCTTTTACACAATCAATAAATTAATAGTAAAAGTTCGTTAACAGATGTAAAAAAAATAAAGACAAATCTGCTAACCCCTTTTTTCTCGAAGTCGGCTAAACTGGGAAGGGAAACACTGCTACAGTAAATCCAAAGGACGTCACCAAAAGGAAAGCTAGATTGGATGTCGGGAATTACAATAATATCATCAAATTGACATTAATAAAAAAAATAAAAAACTTTTTTTTCCCTTCCAACCAACCAACTCTTGTTAAATCAGAATACAAACATATTTGAATACTTAAATTACTGTACACATTGATAAATGTAAAAGTACTCTAATTAAAATTTAACAGTCCACTATTTGAACGTTTCCCCGATGCCGGGAAATGGAATTTTAAATTCGCTATCGCATGGACGTCCCCGGGATAGGTGAAATAAACGGCATGTAGTTTCTGTAATGTATTTGTCATTGCATATACATACGTGTAGCTATGTATTGAGAAACGATGTACTGAATGGCTATTTTTTCAACAGTTCTTTTTTTATTTTATTCTTTTTATGTGAACTTCTTACTAGTATTATAAATTCGAATGTATTGATGCATGACCTTAGGTTTGTGCGTCTAAAATCTCTTTTTAAAACATATTGCTCTCTCTCTTTTATCAAAGATAAATAACGACATCTTTTAAACAGAGTTTTTGGTATCAGAAGCCCACAGTTAATGACCAATATTGACAACAGTTTTTAATCTATATGTTTCCATTTCCGGTTGTTTGTGATGGCGGACTGTAGCGTGTAATTATGCTGTATTCTATAATAAAAAACGGTCATGAACATACATTGCTCTTATTTACAATATTTATAATATTTGTTAGAAGACATCTTCATAATGGCTGTATGGATCTCGATGAAATGGCATAGATGTAGAAGATTATTTGAAAGAACACATAGGCTACTGATTTTTTTTAATTCCGCGCGGATGGAGTCACGGACGACAGGTAGTTCTAAATAACTTACGTTATATTTTTCGTATATTTCCAAATGTCACTTTGTCGGCGTTGTCGTCTATTATTAGTCCTGTAGTTTAGCATCGCCCAGTGATTACTTTTGATTTATGCATGATATATAAATGGTGCATAATTGGGTCGTTGTTTTTATTCTGATCGTTTAGAGACTGTGAGCAATAAATCTTCATGGGATAGATTAAATCTCACTTGATAAATGGAAAGCTCTACGAATAATTTTGTGTAGAGCTTGCATGTGTTTCTAATAACTCATTTAAAATATTGACTACGTAAATCCATCTGTAAAATGTAATTCAGATGAATAAGATATTAAATAAAGAAGGATCAAGGAATTGATAATATAATGTCGAACAATTATCATAAATGAAAAGTTAACAAATTTGTCTAAAAAAATGAATATTCATTTTTCGAAATGCATCGAAACTCGCGTAACCAAAAATTTACACAAATACACACGTCTGGCACAGGTAACAATTTTTTTTAATCTAGATTCTATCGCGCATTGTAATACACAATCACGTTACTGTTGCGTGAAAAACAATGGACGAAGCATACTGTTCAAACTGAACTACAACCCCGTACAATGCGAAGGCTTGCAATGTGTGTAGGGGCTGGTGGCTGGGGGCCCGCGGCTAGGGACTTGGGGCTAGGGGCAAACCGCTCGTAAAATTGCAGCGAGCCTTCAGGGGACCGTCTCAAGACGCCCGTGCATTCTTAGAGAAATAGTATAATCAAAACTAGCAGATAAAACCAATGTAAAACATACATCAGCAATTAAAAAAAAGTTAATGTAGGCACGTCGTACAAAAACAGTTCAACATTTATTGAAGAAAGTTGTACTTTAAATCAAAATTTTGATTATATTTTTACTGCTTTTAATCGAATTGGAAATCAAAAATACGTTTATCTCTCGGCATATCTTTATAATCTTGCAAAATACGTTCACAAATGACGTTCATTTGTGAAATTAAAATGTCCAATTAAGAAAGTAAACGTATAATTAGCTAATGGATAAATTGCAGTGAAAGGCAGTGAGTCAACCGAACTTTAATTTACCTAGAAAATGCCATCTTTAATTGCCTTATTAATTGCATATTTATAAGGCAATTAAAACCCCAAATGATCGAAATAAATAGAAAGGACGACTTTCCTATTTCATTTTATTTGAGGTTAGTCAAACTTGAAGCACCTTAAAATTTAGTATATACTGTATGTTTAAGAAATCAACCCGGACTTAGCTAACAGCGTGAGGGCGGCGCGGTCGTAAAACTTTCCCCCAACACTAGGCAGTCCGCTGCAATGCCAACGCCATTGATTTTCAATACTTTTACGAACACTTTCCTTTTCGATGACCATTGAAAACCCAGACAACAAACTCTTGAGATTAACTAAGATTACAAATAACAGTTTAAAAGGGAAAAGGAAGTTAGAAATAAGATACTAGTATCGTTCAGAGCGTACATACATTTATAAAGTGATCGTATGTCATTTTTTTCATCGATAAAGTAATCAGGTTGAAACGCAATCAAGCACTATACATTTGAAATAAAAATTCTGTCGAATTTATGTTATACCACCTAATTGATGGCTACGTCATAAAAAAGATAATATTGCGATAAAAAATACTGGCCATTTCTCACAGTGTCTAATAGAATTACGCCTCTTTCATCATTTTGGGTAATTTTACAAATGTTCGGATTATAACTGCCACTTCCCTGTCAAGTTTCATATGATTTTTTTTCAAAATTATACGAACTAAGTTTGTATTTTTATTTTCATAGAGTTCATATTAGATTGGAGGGGATACGAAGGAAGCGTAGATACCGGTAGGCTTTAGTCTAATTAATTTTTTTTCGCTTTACTTCCAGCCTTGATTAATGTCATCCCGGGACGAACGGCCTTAATTTTTATGAAAAATTTCCCAAGCGACCGATGCTCTTCCAAAATTATTTAGGAAAATACAAATTGTTTTTAATTAATCATTAATTTTTGTTAGACTAAAATTTAAAGAGATTTTTATATTTTAAGAAAACATAAATGAAAAATTATTTTATCTTACTAATATTATAAATACTAATGTTTGGATGAATGGAACGATGCTTGGATGGATGTTTGTTAAGCATCTTCGGAACGGTCCAACTGATCATGATGAAATTTGGCATAGAACATACTCTGGAAGAACACAGTCTACTAATTAAGTTTTTTTAATTGCGCGCAAACAGAGTTGTGGGCGACAGCTAGTATAAAATACTTCAATAATATATAGTTTTTCGTCAACTAATACATGTTAGCAACATTCATTAGTACTATCAATTTGAAATACTCAAGCAAGCGGTCGTTATCTTTACAGAATGTAAAATATCATTTATTTAATATCTTCCTAATGAAGTGCAAGAGTGAACCATCATTAACATATATGTAGCCCAGTACTATCGTCAGCAAAGATGTTTAAAATATGGAAGTGTCATGAGTGGTCAAGTCTTAAATCTTTAAATGAGCAATTCTTGTATATATAATTGGAATTTCGGAATCGGCTCCAACGATTTTCATAAAATTTAGTATATAGGGGGTTTCGGTGGCGATAAATATATCTAGCTAGGAATCATTTTTAGAAAATGTCATTTTAATCGTGCTTTATCGATAATCAACTGAAACATAAACTTAACTTTTTCTATCGGTAAGATCGCAAAATATTATTCATATTTCATCATTTTATTAGTAATTCGTACTTAAATATAATTTCCAAAATACACAATAAAAAAAAATACCGAGCAAAGCTCATCGGTCATCCAGATTTTTTTCATTAATTCCATTTCCACTAAACTTGTGGGATAAGAGTGAAAGATATGTTTTAGTATAGGTTTTTGAAGCACGTTAACCGTTGGTTTCCGAGACCAAACTATTTTTTCAAATAGTATAGGACAAATGAAGATATGTTCTATACTATTAGGAAGAAAATCCGACACTGTGCCGGTGTATTGGCCCAACACTAGCCTTACAAAAATGTCGACGTCTGTCCCCTCACTAATAATTCTGACACTTGATTGTAATTAATAATGTCTAAAAATACAAAGATTTTGATATCAGAAACCCATGGTAAGTTGGTATATTATGTGGCGTAACATCTATGTTTGTTATAAAAAAAACCTTTTTGTATTCGTTAAAACGATTTAAAATCTGTGCTAAATAATTTTTGTAAATATCTCAAAATATTAAATTAATCTGTTCTTTAATATTTAATTGATTCGTTCAAATGAAACACTACAGTTTGCTTTTTCATTTATAAAAACGTTTCTATTCAATCTACATCAATGTTTGAAACTTGTTCCATCTCAGTGCAGATTATCAACAAGATACAGCTGAAATTGCCAGTCGTCGGATCAATTAGCCGGTTGGATTAATGTAAGTAAGGTCCTCGCTTTTAATTAAAAACTTCCAAGATACTAGCACTTAGTGATAGTACAAGTTCTTTGAATTAAAAGTAAGATAATAAAATATTTAACGCTTCTAGTGTTATTTTTACTATCTTTAGATTATTCCATTTGCATTAACACATATAGGTGAGAAAATAAGAAAAACAAACTGCGACATAAACGGTTGTATCTTTTGAATGGGTTGGTTTAGAAGTTTTATTTTTTGTCAGCACCTAGCGACCGCAAACCTGAGCAATTTCAGCATGATACCTTCACGCGTTTTTGAGGAAAAGAGTCTTGACAGGACGGACGGACAACAAAGTGATCCTATAAGGGTTCCGTTTTCCTATGAGGTACGGAACCCTAAAAACAATGCATCTCTGTGTGCTTGGTGTCGAAGTTTATAAATAGCAATGTTTTTGTTAAGAAGACTACATTCTGGTTATCAGGAGCTAAATAAATAATATCATTAAGATACTTTTAAAGCAATTTCCGTTTACGACCGTCAATAAAAGATTGTTCATAAGTTTTTTTTTTTTTAAGGAGAAGAGGGCAAACGAGCAACGAATCGCCTAATATTATTTGATCCGACGCCCATGGACATCCGCAACGCCTGAGGAACTGCAGTTGTGTTGCCGGCTTTTAAGGAAGGTATACGCTCTATTCTAGTTTGTAGTTCAATGTATTAGAACTTTGTACCAAAGGATCTTAGTTTTTTAAGACATAAATATAAATAATATTTATTCGTTCCCGAGATATATTATTTATGTAATTTCACTGAATCATCTATAAAGTCAACGTAATGACAATTTATAAGAATAATTAAAAGGGAAGTTACGAAATTATTTTGAATTGGAGTCGTGGGCGATATTATTAGCTTCGAGAATATTAAATAAGGAATGTCTACGAAGTTTCCGTATTTCAAATCGTCGGTGTAAATTAAAGCTTTCCTGACATTTGTTGCTCTGTTTCACGCTTACGATTGACTTCGAAATTCGTTTTTTATTGCTGAAACGCTTGTATCGAAACATATCGCCATCCCTTTCATACCAATTAAAAGAAAAGAGACAGCAATATGTTTCTGTTAGTGTATTTCGGTAATGAATATTCTCGGTATTATTGCCCTAATGTTCTCACCTTTGCTAGTCGGCACGTGGAATGTCTTCTATTCTCATTCGGGGCAATTATAAATGTGTCATTTCTAATTAGAAACGCTTTGGATATGGGTTACAGATGTCACTCATGTTTTTAAAAACTTTCTATTCATAATTGTTTCTATTAAAATGGTAATAAATAGAAATAGATGCAACAAAGATGTTTTTAAAACATTTTTCGAGACTATTGTGTCTTTGACAAAAAATGGGTTCTTTTAGATATTTTTTGTAGGGTTCATTTTTAGGGATCTGTACCTCGAAAGGGAAAAAACGGAACCCTTATAGGATCACTTTGTTGTCTGTCCGTCTGTCAAGACACACTTTTGTGAGTTGTATACGATTAAGTTTTTTTGCAACACCTTTTAGTTTCTTTTCTAAGATCGAAAGTAAAAAAAACAAAAGATGCAGTATTTATTTAAAAAAAATACAAAATTACGGCCAGTATTTTATTACAAGAGAAAAAAAATATTTCTGCAGCTTCGTGAATATTCGGCCACAACATTCTACACAATTTGCAGTCATTTGTATGGGTAAGACAGCGTTGCTAGGAAACTTTCCCTTGCAGGGCCTTCGTCAAGTTTCATAGAGTGCTCCGTGACTCTCATACAAACGAGGAAGGAACCTTCCTAAATTATTATCACAATTATGTTTGTGTGTAGCTCCAGAGACTTTACGTCGTGTCGACTTGCCCCGACCGTAAAATATTCTATATTGCATCAGTATTCCACGCAGACAGGGTAAAGTGATTGCATATTTGATATTTTTCTTTTATTTTTCCATCTGACTTTTTCTGTTTTACTTTTAAAACTCGTTAAAATAAATCACATAGGTAGTGTGCAAATTTGCGTTATTATGGGCAGAGCTAATTTAAAAAAATTATAACATTATGTTTAGTGATATATTTAGTAGGTTATTTAATATTTTTAAATATGTAAGGTAAAGATTTTAGAGGAACTATATGATTACTGTTTACTACAGTTTTTTTTTTACGATCGATCAAGTTATCTTATGCGTAGTATAATAAAAACCGTGGATATTTTTCCTCAAAGGAAAATACTTTGACGTCAGTTTGAGAATGTTTCAAAGTAAACATTGTACTGCTTGTCTGAGATGCCACAAGTTTTGACCTGAAAAGATTTCTAATGTTTCTTGTTACAAGTTTCCACGGAGCACGTAGAAGTTTTTGTTGTTGTTTTCATTGCTTTAGTTTTTTGTTTTGTTGCAGTTACGAATACCTGAGGATAAATTGTTGTGCGATGAATTGAGTATTTTCGAATTTTTGTTATAATTTTGGCTTGCTTAAATCCTGTTTTTATCTATATATTATTTAACAGTGGAAAAGGGGCTTAATATATTTTTTACTTTTATTTTCGATCTGAAACTGCTTCACTAAACGAATAATAAACAATTTATTATATCTAGTTCAAAGAATAGTAATTTTAATTTACGACAATTTCATCAAAGTGGATTAAATATTGTAATTTAAATATTTGCATTATTTATGTAAATGCTATAAGCCATTTGAGGAAAAAAGAAGAAATCACTTGCAAAAATAACGCAAGTCCCCTTCAATTTGGTAGAAACTGTTTTATTACTCACAATCTGAAGTTTGATGTTCACGCCCTTTGTTTCCATCTAGTTTCCACCCCTTGTTTGAATGATACGTGTATAAACAATACTAACAAAATATTTTCTTTTTGCACACTTCGTTTTTCTGTACTGTACAACTTATTTTATCCTTTGTTCTAATCTTAACCTATACATAGACTCTAATACTAATTTGCAAGGATGACATTAATATCTAGTCAAAGTCTATCTAGAATGTTTCATGTAAGCGTCTGTGGCTCAGAAGTTAAGCACTTAACTTGTAATCTACAGGTCTTGGGTTCGAATTCCACCATGTGTTTTCCGATTTTCGATTTACATTTATGTACATTTTCTTACGGTGAAAGAAAACTATGTGTGTAATCAACCAACTGGGCCAGCGTTGTTTAGTATTGCGTAGTCACCCCTTTTTTCAGTGGGGAATGCTTTAGGCATACTCCGTGCCACGGGGAAGGCACGGTAGTTATGTGGGATTCTCTCCCCGAATGGGAGCATACCCACTAAACCCCTCTGTTCCCTCATAGCCATAATGTGGGACGCCACGGGATCGTGTTAACTTACCACCGCGACGCCCCACTGACCAGCCCGAGAATAGGGCTTCTCAATGCGCCCCCAATTGGGCGATGGCCTAGTCACCCCTAACTTAGGGTTGTCTCCGAGCGTCTTAATGGGAAGTGAGGTGATGATGACGACAATGTGTTATGAATCTTGTAATGAGGTATTATTCGTTTTGTACCAATTATTCAAATCCTTAACACCTCTTTTGTTTCTTTCTCATTCCATCAATTCCTAATATCGCAAGTAGCTCCAGAAATTTTTACTACTAATTATATTTAATTGTTTCATAAATGTCAAGCCATTCGAATACACAATGTAACTGCTATTACTACTATGTGTATGATTTCATCGATTTAGTGTAAACATTTTAATGAGAATTAAAATACCAATTCTTAAGATTCATTGTATTCAATTAGTAATGTTAGTAACCTCTTAATCATTAACCAATAAGTCATCAGCATATCAAATATCTATCAGAGTTTCGTAGCAACGCCAAGGGGCTTAGGGGCGAAACAAACGAGCAAATTAGTCCGCACAAGCCCGGACAGATCCTGATTGATGGATGACTACCCGCAGCCCATGTCTTACGTAATTAGCTTCCCAATAAAACCCGCCCAACCGCCGACCGAAGACCTTATGCGACATTTTATCTGCTTATGCTGCTATCCTAATTCTATTTAATGTCAACCAAGACCGAACATAGCTTTATGCATCTACATTAAATTGCAAGAAAATGTAAGCTCAGCAAACTGTTTATATTATCATTTAGTTCAAATTACAGTAGTACTATGGTTACTTGATTATTTAAACTAATAAAAATTATTAATATTTTTCATGATTAGTAATTAATTTCAAGGGAAAATGATGTATGGAATTGCAACTACAAAGGTCTAATTACTGTTGATGGATTGTCAAGTATAGTTTCAAGGGAAAAATAAAATATAGAGATTGAGATTGCTAGAAGAGATAATAAAGATTTCCCGTGGGTTTCTGAGGCAAATATCCCTGTATTTAACATATTGTTATCTATGTTTTGTCAAAGACAATGAGTGGGATGGCGATATGTTTTATACCGACATTTAGGTCTCAGACACCAACGGTAAGCCTCTTAGCACGTTTATTATTTGCATGTTCAAAGAACAAATGAAGCTCTTACGTGAAGACGCAAGTTTATGAAACAAATACTAAACAGTGTAATGTACATCTATCTTAATATCCTTTGATAAAAATAGTATGAAGCTGTCAGAACTTGGCCTGTTGAGTCACGCCCTTAACGACACCGACTTCCTTTGTTTGGTTTGTTTATAGGCAAGGAAAAGTTGAACGGCGCGATAGCATAAACTATTATTAAGCAGGCTGGGCTAAAAATACGAACGGCGAAGTGGGTTAATGACTTTCCTTTCAATACCGTCACCCCTGGCCGTCTTCATTCATGGTACATCAAATATGAATACAAGAGTTGGAATATTTCGGCTTTCGATTTCTTTTTTTAAACGTCTACTACATCGCAGTAAGGGTTAAGGCACCTATTTATATTTAGAACTAACAACTGTTTAATCACTCAAATAGCATTTAAGAAACAAATAAAGTCTACGTAGTATACTTAACGTAGCAATATAGAAACTCTTTCGAATTTACCTTTATGGCATCTTGAATCTTTTGCCAACTTGTGATTTGCATATCTCGTTTAATGTTACAATCAATTTTAAACTTTATTGTTATTGCTTTAAAGCAGTATTACCTGGGTGTATCTGGTAAGAAGCGGGTGTTATTGGAAATTCTTGAATGTCCGTAACGTTCTGCTGATATCGGATGTCGACGACAGTTCGGGCTCCGATTGGAGCTTCTAGCTACGTGCCTTCCTGAAACGTCGAGTTGGCTTTTGTTTTTTAAAATACGTTCCCGTCGAAGCTTACTTTTAAAATTTTGCGACTTGAACGTTTCAGTTTTTAAAATTCAAACGGCAACAGCTGTGCAGATAAAAGTACTTTATTCCGCAGTCTCTAATACTTTTATGGTTCATAAAATTTTGTTGTATTAAGTTTCATCGTTAACTTTAAGTTACATAATATTTGTTACCTATTAAGTAATTTTTTTAAGTACAATTTTCACTTTATCAGAAGCATTGGGTATTTTAAGCATCTGGTTTTGACGCATTAAACATTCGTAGACTTAAAATTGTCCATCAAACTTCGTTAACGTTCAATAATCTGTGTTTCAAAATTCATAAAGTGGAAAACATCTTTCGTCGCGTCGCAGGCGTTAGTAGACGTGAACAAACTAGTAAAGTGGGAAGTCTCATAAAACAAAGTGTCAGTTATTACATTAATAACGAAAGGCCGTGGAAAGCGCCTACCCCTTTTTGTTTATCCCCTGGGCCTGTAGGAACTTTCGACGTGGCGTTGTCGAAAACATTTCCCGTGGTTAGGTGAACGTATATTTTGTTCAAGAATTTCTACGTGAAAGTTAAAGGGGGAATTTAGACAAGCGGAAAATGACGACGGGTTTGGGTTATGAATACATTCTTTTGTTTTTATTTATTATATTTTATGCTACGAAAAGTGAACATTGATATTCGTTGCCGTTGTTGCGTAGGGCAATTGTGAATCAAAAACAAAATAGGTTTCTCTTCACCTAAAAATGTAAAAAAAAAATAGTGAATTTAATTAATTACAAACGAAAATCTTTACTTTGTCAATTTTCTTCAACTTAAGATATACTATTACAAGTATAAATTTGAAGAAACGACTTTTACGCTAAGAAAATTTCCCTCTGTTTGCGAATAAAGATTCAACAACAATGCGAGAGAACTTTGTCTGGTTTTCTGAATTCCATTCAAACAACTTGAAAGCTGATCTCTTGTTGCGATTCGTATCGATTGTATCGAAGATTGTATTTTTATAGAAAGCAACTTAAAAGTATAAGTTAAAACTGCGACTCAATACGAAAATCAAATATTACGAGTATCATTCGCGTAACAAATTACTGAAGTAATACTGTTATATTTTAATTGCATGTGATAAACAGTAGTGGATAATTTATAGAAGTACATGGATGACGGAGCTTTGCTCGGTATTTTTTAAATTGTTTTTTTTTGGAAATTATATTTAAGTACGAATTACTAATAAAATGATGAAATATGAATAATATTTTTCGATCTTACCGATAGAAAAAGTTAAGTTTATGTTTAAGTTGATTATCGATAAAATGACGTTTTCTAAAAATGATTCCTAGCTAGATCGATCTATCGCCCCCGAAACCCCCTATATACTAAATTTTATGAAAATCTTTGGAGCCGATTCCGAGATTCCAATTATATACATAAATATGCAAGAATTGCTCATTTAAAGATATAAGATATAATATTCACAGTAATTTGTAAAGTGCAACTTTTACTAATAATATGCGAAATTTTAGATGGATGAAGGTATTTCTAAGGTTCAATGGATCTTGATGACATGTGTGGATGTAGTACAAAGTCTGGAAGAAAACATACTTATTAAATCTTTTTTTAATCTAAGCGCGGATAGAGTCGCGGGTGACAGCTAGCTACAAAAAAAACACTATTAGATGCAGTGTAATGTTTCAAAACTTTTACCCAAAAAAGTTTATTTTCCGTAGATAAAATAAAATTCCGAATGTCCATGCATTCGATTTTCTTCTGCCATTTCCAATTCGCACGCTCCGGTCGCCCACTGGCGCCGGTTGTGATTTATTTTCGACCTTTTCTGCAAAAACTTCACATCGTATGCTGTTTTACGTCGAAAATCCGAATGAATATTTTTTGTTCGTCGCGAGAAGTTCGGATATTAGTTGGGTTTCAGAAGAAGAGCGATAAATACGACACAGAGTAATACAACTGATACTCTGTAAATGTTGATTAAGTAACCTTGGGTTTCTGAATCAAAAATCACCGTTAAAAACATATGGTTATCTTGATGAAGATATATTTTAATGTCAGAAACCCACGGTAAGTTGATTTTATAACAACCACTAATCTAATATTAGCACTCATCCTTACAACACTTAAAGTAATACGTATTTGGTATTATCAATAGAAATTTTATTAGGAATCAACTTGAATTCCTGCGACATATTGACATTATGCATTCCAGATAAGAAGTCCTAATTACCTATAATTAGAGAACCAGTTTCCTTCGCTAAAGATAAATATACGACTGTGTGCCAAGGCGAAATGTTTAACATTAAATTAAGTCTTTCATTCTATTACCCTTTGTTCTTGATTGTTATCCTAACATATTTAATTAGTGAATAACGAGTTCGAGTCTCACTCACCGTATTTTTTTACAGTCTACTAATTTTTTTTTTGCTTACTCCACATTACATTAAAGTACAACAATAACTTAACAGTGGTAGAGCCCGCTTTAACATTTTCGCACGAATATGCCCGGTTCGCCCGGTGACATACCACGACCACACAGAAGACAGGCGTGAAGTGGAAGCTATTCCGCGTTTCGTCTGGTGAGCGTGCGTCCTTGAGGCCTAATTTAGTCCTCTTTCCCTTCCAAACCTTTTTCTTATAAGGAAAGGATGGGAAGTGGAAGTGGACTTTCCGGAGGAGAGGATGCATGGAAAGGGAAGATACTTTCTTTCTGTGCATCCTCTCCTCCGTCGATTAGGTAGGCAACGCATATGCCATTGCGTATGTCTATGGGCAACGGTCACTTTGCTATTTCAGCGATTTCAGGTGGCCGCTCGCTCGTTTGCCACATTATGATATAAAAAAAATTAGTTCAAATTAAATATATATATATTTATTTTAATTGTGTTTTATAATGTAGCGAATAGATGGCGCTGAACCAACCAATAGACTCTTAGTAAGTAGGATTTTTTTTAAATAAAGGTTAGGTTATTAAGGTAGGAATACAACAGACAATCAATTAATGAATAAAAAGCTGTTTATTTCGATAACTACAAGTAATACAAACTTAACTTATGTACAAATTCATAACAATTACAGTGATTTATATCCGTAACATTTTCATTCGATTTTATTAATCTCGTAGTATGTATAGAAAAAATGTACATCATACATCATGAAAATTTCAGATCCTTTTCTTACTATGATTATTTTTTGGTAAAGCTATTTCTAAAATAATTAATATAGATCAGAAGTTATTTTCAGACAGTCCGGGGCGGAGAGCAGAGCAACATTGCGAAAATTGAGCTTCCTAAGTTGAAACCAAAGATGCGTCTTTTTTTATCAAGATGAAGACTAACAGGCATCCCGGTCCGAGTGAAACCTTAGGCGAATTTAGTAATAACATTATTTGGTTTACTTTATCATTATCTTAGTTAGTTTGTTAATATAATTGTGTATTTGGTATACTAATATTTTACAGTTTGATTCAGATAAAAGTTGTACTATTTTAAAAGCTTAGAATAGGATGAACTTAGTTTATTATATAAATGTTTCTAACAGGCCACTTAAACAGCAAAATATAAAATGTTTCAAAGCAAACTACTGTTGTTTTATAATAAAATATCTATTCTATCAATATCTTTTTTAATATTCATATTTTCATAAAGTAAATGTGTAAGATTAAAAGATATCTTAACGAATTGATTTTGTCTTATTGATAATTAAAAAGATGTGTTTTTATATTAAAAAAAAATCTCACAAAAAGGTTGACATTGAAAAAAAAAACATACAAACTTTCTTTGATATTTATAAAAATATACCCAATACCAATTAATATGTAAAAAGTAAAAAAAAAAACAAAATTCATATATTTTTTAATAAAATAAATACCTTAAATATTTTCGTGTTCTGATGATTAATCATTTTGTGTTTAACAGCTTATGTAAATTGAGTATTGATAATGCTTAGCCTAGTTACATAGCGCCTACGTGACTACATGGTTGTTGCATATTTATCTCACTATATCCGATGTAGATACATATTATATGTATTTCCCTTTTAACACAATAATGTTAAACTTATATAAAAACGGTTAAACACGTACATTCGTCCGGTGGCGGCATCGACTAGTTTCGAGCCCATCTGGGGCCCTTCATCAGGATGAGTGGTACTGGTATTATTTCGCAGACGCGGCCCGTCGCTCACTGAGTTCCACTCACCCTGATGAAGGGCCCCCGATGGGCTCCAAACTAGTCGTTGCCGCCACCGGACGAATATACGTGATTGTTTAGCCGTTTTTATATAAGTTTATTATAATGTCTCACGAAAGTTTGAATAACACAATCATGTTAAAGTAAAAATAAATAACTCATAACCCAGAATATTGTAAAGAGAGCAAATTCAAACGAATAGAATTTAGAGAAACTTTTGAAGTATACTTGTGTCTGCAATTTAAATAAACGAAAACTTTACTGATATAAAGAATATTTATGCCGTGAAAAATATATTTTATCATTTTCGAGTTTAAAGATTATCATTATTTGTTGCGAAATAAAACTGTGCTTGTTACAGCAGTGTAAATTATTTGCGAAGATTTACAAAACAATTTTATATTTAAGATTAGAAAAAACAAAAGAATAACGCACTTTTATCAAGAAACGTAAATTGGTGTACATTTCTACTTTCTTAACAGAATCATAATGCACTATAAATAGCATCCCAAATTGATTTTTAACAAACTTACTTCTAAACAAACACTCATAACGTATTTAAATATATGTATAGACATTTGATATGAATTTATTAATAATTTTAGTCGATATCATTGTTGGAGTAGACAGATGTGTCAACATTTGCTTTGTTATATTAGTTTTTTAATCACTCATTCTTACGTCATATTTTCAAATAATTTTAATAATTTACTGCCAGTACTTTAGTGTAGATTGTAAAAAGTGAAGTGACTATTAAATGCAAATATTGTCGCAAATGTAATTACCGAAGCGTGCGATGTAATTATTGTTTTCGTAAATTTGTATTTACGTGGACGGTTTTCAACTATATCTCTTTGACTAGACATATATTTCTACTTCGAAGTTTAGCGGGTGATGTCTTTGGCTCTTCATTCTAACTGTGACGTAAGAATAACCCACTCCTCCTTCAGTAATATTGGCGCTCGCGTGAGAGAAATCATTGTCGATTGCGGCAACACCCTGAAAGTAACCAACAATTAAAAAAAAGTCCGACCCTGATGTTACACTAAGAAGAATAATCCAATGAAATCTTGTCAAGACCAATATCCCCGTTTAAAACATGTTGTTATCTCTGTTTTATCAGTGATGAAAGACACAGATGCCGATATATTTTATACAGAGATTTTGATGTCAGAAACCCACGGTTTATCTTTAAATGTTGTATTAATATTGTAAATGTCACTATGGTTAAATGGATGGATGGATGTTTGTTTGAAGGTATCTCCAGCAGCGCTGCATGGATCTCAATGAAATTCCCTAACTTATTAAGTTTTTTTTTCATACCGTACAGACAGGACAGCGTCGCGGGCGATAGCTAGCAGTATAAAAGTGCCTTTTAAATAGTTTTTAATAAAATATATGTGTAAATTGATTGTAATTTAACAAAACGTCCGGCAATTTTCAAACAATGAGTATTACGATTCATATCGTGGTTGTAAATTCGAATGTATACGAATAATAAAAAGGAACGTGACTTTGCGTTTGCAATTAAATCGTCTTATATCATCAAAACTGCTATTTGCAAATGTCATTTGCGGACGGAGAAGGTCAACAAATCTTGTTATTGTAGTATACGCGGTATTATTAAATTATTAGCTAATATAAAAATTAAATCAAACTAAATATTGATAATTTTCTGTCGTATTACAACACAAATAGGCTTTTTTTAAATATATCTTTCGCACTATTTATAGAAATATTAGCATGTACAATGAAAATAGTCGAATAAAAATAAGAAAATAAATATCTAATTAACTACTTTTAGAACTTTCTCGAATATTCTAGCTTTTTGTTATACACAGAAATGAGTAACGTAATTTTTTGAAGAAATCGTTTAAACTAAACTTTTCTTGATACAAAAATATTATACATCTTAAAACGATTATTCGTCGTTGGATTTTTTGCCCAACAACGTTTTTTGGACAAAAATGTTTTTCTGGTTCATACCATTCACATTAATCCTAATTTGCAAATCACAAAAAGTTAAAGCAAAAATGAACCATGTATATTCGTTTACTATCATTGTAATAACTATGTAAATACATAATTAGTTACTTTGTCGTATATTTAACTTTAAATATGGCATGTTTGTTTTAATTATAAAAGATCTTGAGAATTTCCAGTTAATATTCAGTGGTAAATCCCATTTTAAACGATGACTTAACGGGTAAATAAACGCCGAAAACAAAAGACACGAGGAGCGTTGCAATTCAACTGTTTTATAAGTTAGTTTTCCTTATGACGTAAGTAGAAAAAAATTCTCTTCCTACAAGGTTTAACATTTTAGGTATAGTAAAAAAAAATTAAACCGTGAGTTATGTTATTTTATCTTGCTTAAGTGTGCATAATTGGAAATTGAAATTCTTTTTTGCCATGACGTAAGCTATAACAAAGATTGTAAATAAGTTGGCAAAGAATCAATAGGTAACTAAACAAGACAAATAAGGAACTAAGGGATAGATTGTATGTTAAATTAAATTATTAAAAAGTCAATACTATAAATAAAAAAACTTACCTTGATAATACGTTTCTCAGGATCACTATACGACAATGATTTTATTCGCTTTTTAAACGGTATCGGAAATTCCTTGACCCTTTGGTGGAACACCATTTTCCTGTGTACGGTATCACCCACAATCATATCGGAACACAAGACTATAGTACAAACAGTTAAACTGATCAATATAAACACAAATAACCGCATACCGTTAACATTTCTCACTATGAAGTTTAATTCTATGCGTTGCGAACTCGACGAATGACCGACGACAACTGTCAAATGTATATTGTGATAACCTCAACATGCGATAGTCGACACAATTCTGTATGAATACAAAAATTAATTCCATCTATTACTTTATCTTATGCTAAATTATATTAAATTTTAATAGCTCGTTAATTTTATCTGATGGTGATTTTTGTATTTTGTTTATTATGTTTGATTATTTTATCGATTTTGTCGGTCTGTATTGTTTGAAAACAATGGATGTTGTTGTGTATTGTTTCCTTTTCTAATAAGACGTGTTGTCAACAAAATAATTAGCGACAATAAATTGTAAGTTTGTAGACGAGTAATCTTTATACTTGGTTTGTACTAAATACATAAACTTACTTTTAAGAAATAATTTACGGGGTATTAATACATTCACGATTAAAACTTAATCGTAATTATATATATGTAAATAATAACACGTACTTTTTTTTGTTTTTGTACTTATATGATCATGTTATATGTATACATAACATAATTTTTAATTTAACTTTCCAGGAAATTCGAGGCCTGATTTTTTTTTCTTTTAACATTTTATTTTTGCGGACAGAATGATTAATAGCTTGTCATTCAGCTTCTACAGGGAACATTTTAAAACTTTTCCCTGACACTTTTAAAGATCCAATATTTAATAAACTTAAAACAATGTAACAAAAATTTCCAAAGTTTTATACGAAAGGATCACGACGACAACTCCCTTACACTTTCTTTGTAGAAATTATTGTTTCATTTTAATTTTCGATGGAAATAAATTTATCACAGACTAGCTGTCGCGACTCTGATCGCGCGGAAACAAAAATGAACTTAATTAGAAGCTTATCTGTTTTCCCAGATTATGTTCTACATCTATACCAAATTTTAGCGATATCTATACAGCCGTTCTCGAAATACCTTCAAACAAACATCCATCCATGCAAACATTCACATTTATAATATTAGTAAGATTTTTTCGTCACAAAATAGGTTACTATTGTAACTTAAATACAATGTAATCATTCCCTAATTATCAAGCATTTTGTTTGATATTTTTTCAAGTACAAAATTTAATCAAGAAAAAGTGAATATGTATATAGCCATTAAGAATGTATTTTGTACACATTAGGTATATTTTAGTGTACTTAAGAACTACATTATTCATACATAAATGAATTTGTTATGCTTCGGTAGAATTAATGAAGTCAATCAATTTAAAACCTGGGCAAAGCAATGGGCGCGGTGTTTGTGGAAAGGGTTAAATAATTATTTTAATTTAGATTTATCGTGTACATTACCACATCCCCCTTCGTGTTCATGCTATACGAGAACAATTGCAAAGTATCATTTCCTTTAATAAAAAGTATACGCATGTACATTAAATTATAATGCAATACTTTACTCAAAAAACACATTTTGTACTAAACTATACGTTTCGTTTTTAATTTACATCTATTAGTTTCAATTACGGTTATATTTTAGTTTAATATCTCTAAATAAACTAGCATTTAGTTAGACTCCTTATCGTTAAATGTAGCAAGTGCTTTTGAAAGACAGAATCAGGTGATATAAGAGTGGTACAGTCAGATCCATAAATATTAACAAAAGATTAGAAACATTTACAAGAATTTGTTTAAAAAAATGTATGCACGTTTTCGTCCATATGCTTTCGAATACATAATACATTATATTATTGGAAACTTGCATGCATATTTTTTTAAACCGAGGCCTGTACAGGTTTCTAATATATTGTGATAGTATACATATTCATGCAGCTGACTGTACATACGCTATTGAAACAGAATATTCTATATTACAAAAATTCGAATATTATCTCGCATAAGACGAGAATTAGGAGTAATAGAAATGTAAAAGTATATGAAATCTTGTTTATACTAGTTAGTTCAAAGTGTTTGCCGTTGATCGTATAAACCACATTATGCTTCTAAAACTCTCCGTATATAACTCTGAGCTACTATAATAAAGTAAAGGAATAAAGTATATACCTCTAGGCTTGAAAAGAAGCAATTGTCGAAAGGAATAGGTGAGCTATCTGTCTCCGGACAGCGACAGGGGTTGCGAGGCGGGTCGTAAGCCGGGATTTACCCGGGTTCATTCCCTCCTACCCGACGCTTTTCCCAGTATTGAGAGTCGATACTTTTGTTACGCGGTTTATCATTCAGTCGGCTTTGAATTTCTCCCTTATCAAAACAATGTTTGTTTGATTTAGGTTGGTATATCTGAGACGTATTATGTTAGCTTTCCGTACTTAATATTAACTTATAAGCATAAATAAATATTTTTCATCGAATTCTTGGTGACATTTTTTGGGAAATGTAAAACGTTCATTTTATATCTACATATTTTTCTAGGAACAAACGAAACAGCTATCACTTTTACTCTTTTATAAAATAAAAAATATATATGTTATTATACAAAGATAGTTGTTAACATATTTTTCCCATTTTAGCTGCAATGAAATTCATATATTCACAAAAATCAAACAAGCAATACAGTTCGTACTAAAAACTCCGAAATTCAAAAAATAGTCTAGTATTTTCCCCAGAAATCTCTTTTCGAACAGAATAAACAAAGGCCCGAGTAAAGAAAACTCACATCGACACAGATAAGGTCGAGAAAATCCTACCTAAAATCAGAAAATCCCGATCTCACCTAAGGCTTCTTCCACACGGCGAAATTATTTCATTTTAGTGAAAAGCATCGAGTTCTTTTAAATTAATAAGGTAACCCTATACATTTTAAAAATAAATGAATATTAATTCAAACTAAAAAAAAATCACTGAAATATTTATAAATTATATAACTTGGTATACGTCTTCGTAAAAGTTCCTTCACATTAGTGTCAACAGAAATTTAAGTGATAAAATATTTCTTTATTAAAAACAGATTAAAAATTCTGTCTTATTGTTAAACATATAATAACCAAACAAAAAAATAATTGAAAAGATAATAAATCTACGTGTTCGATTGCCCTAAATACATTAAATAAAGTGAAGCTATGGTTGCTTGCGACAGATTCTTTTTTCATTGTTCGTGTGATATATTCTTGCCAGACGAAGTAGTGTCTTCCTTTTAAATTCTATTTGAATTTCTGTTGTGTCTGTTACTTTAGGCTTTCCTTGACTACTATAGACTGAATATATTCAACTATTATTTTAATCTTTTTAACTATAATGCTACACAGAAATAACATATTTTAAACAACATAGCTTCAAGCTGATATATTGGCAGTTAGATTTGTTCAAATATCTCTAGTTTTGTCCTAAACTATGTTGTTACTAAGCATTGGTTTCTGAGACCAAAATATCTGTTTAAAACATATCGTCATCATTGTCATTACCTTTGATAAAACATGAATAACATATATTTTTATCGGTGGAATTTTGGTATCAGAAACCCACGGTAATACAACGAAATACTTATAGTCCGTCTATTCCTGTTCTGTTTTCACAACTGTTATAAATTATTACATTTTTAAAAGAATCGCGAATTTAAGTGCAAATATTATCCAAGATGCTATAATTAAGACGCTTTCAAGTTCCCATGTTGACTCTGCACAACGACGAGTTTAAACATCGTTAAGAAACTTACTTATCCGTAAAACAAATAGAATGCTAAATATGTATTCGATATTTAAGAACATTCTAGAAAAAAATTCTCCATCTTACTTCATACTAATATTGTGTGTATGTTTGTTAGAAAGTATCTCCGAAACGCCTGAACGGATCTAGCTGAAATGTTACAGATGTATAACATTGTCTGGAAGAACACATGGGCTACTTATTAAGTTTTTTGTTAATTACGCGCGGACAGATTCGCGGGCAACAGCTAGTTCTAAATATACAATTAAGGCCTTTATTTTTTGTTTGTCAATTCACTCACATTGGAATAAAGTGGTGCTAATGTTGCGGATATTTTTTATGAATTTATTGTATTTCTCTGCTTTATGTACTTTTTATGTTACAGTAGCGAAAAAACGCCTGCTGAATTGCGAAGCTGCAAACCAATATCGTTATCACGTTTTATTTTCAATACTCGATAACCGTGAAATTAACTCAAATCGGTATACTTTACATTTATTGGTCCACACTTTCTTTTATCCTGTTTTTGCTTTCTACACAATACCAATAAAATATCATTCAGTTAACAGCCAATTTATAACAAACTTTTTAAAGCTACTGGCCATCTAGACATAGTGCATTCGCTCCGTAGCGAATCGACAACCAAATTCCACAAAAAAATGTATTGAACTTTCGATAAGTCACGTGATTGTCACGTATCAGTTCGATAAATTTTTGAATCGCATCTAAACGAGTACACTTTGTTAAGGGGGCTGTTCTGATATCTAAAAGATGATTCGATGATTGCAATTCATCTAACACACTTTCAAGACTTAAAAGTGAAGAACTTAATAAAAGACATCGAAAAGATCTTTAAAGACAAAGTAAACGTAATCAGGGGCACTAAATGTTATGTCTCGTATGTCCTTTGATCATTGCACATATCTTATAAAGAAAAATAAAATTTACGCTTTTTTATTTTTCAATACATTTTCAGAAAATCACTCTCTTCATAACACGTGTCAATATGGAGTACCTTACTTTTCACTGCAAAGATTTGTTTAAAACTCTTTGTTTCTTCAATTCTCTTTTAACAAACAAAGAGCTATTGAACAGGCGTTTTAGTTATAACCACATATATACATAAGTTATAGTTTGTGTAACCAAAACCAATGCATTAGTTGACATAAAATATGTATATTCATATTGATGTTGGTATATAAGCGTAACTAGCTACCCCAGTATTTCAGTTAATCGAGCAACATCGAGCTACGTTGCGGCGATAATTAGAGGAATTCCCTGTTCAGTGAGTCACTGTGCCAGTCTAATGTAATCAAATTAACTATAGTACAGTTTGAATGTTTAATAATCCATATAGGATTATTAAACATTCAAACAGTTCTTTTTCATACAAGACTTTCAGTACTAGACCTAAGTAATTACTTCTATGTGACCTATTTGAGTGTATTTGACCTTTTTAACGAGCAATGTTTTAGTATTAATACATTCTAGTTTCATATTCAAAGATTGTTAGTTTAAAAACAAAATTATTTTACAAAATGGATATTTGTTATTTTTTAGTGGTAGTTCAAATGAGACCTGAGTTGTGCCCTATTCGGGCATGTCCGTTATTGCGGAAATGAAAGGTATTAATAATATGTAAAAGCTGACAAGTCAAACCATTTCACAGCTCTGTCAGCCCTTCCCATTTTCTTCAGCCGTTAATTTACAAAGACGATTCCGATTTACGACGTTAATAAAATTTCGACACTCGAAGTATCCTCAGCTAATGAGTACGGAAGCATCGAGCCGAGATCGGATATAATGATATTCACCTTCTTGGAAAATCGTTTCCTTTATCCTACACTGTGCGCGTTTACCGAAAATTTAGCGCACAATCCTTCGGTGCGCGGAGGGCGTTGCTATGACAACGAGACGGAGAGGCTCATGTGGGCTCGGAAAACTTTAAATTGTATTACCAGTGTGCCGAACGCAAATATCTTTGTGACGCTACACGGGCTCTATCACTCTTCTGCGAGGGATGGGAAGCGAATTTAATTTCTTAACTCGACTTCTTGTTTATACAAACAACGTAAGTTGTAACGTGATAATGCGAATTTGTTGCTCATTTATATCCGATGTATGTCATATTAAATTTTCGTCATAAATCAGTTTAACATTTATAATTAACTTTGAAAGTGGAATTTATGTCTTTTGATTTTATTATTTGAAGTATTATTATATTAAAGTAAGAGTTCCATTCACCTACAATAATCTTATGTTTTTATTCCATAAAAAGAATATTACTGTTTTTTTATCTATATTTTAACGACTTAACATCAAAAAAATTCAAATCCAAACAAAAAGGAAAATTCCCCCTAAAATTCAATCAGAAAGGCGTTATACAAAATTAAGATAATTAAATCGATTTATTCAACAAGGCTCTCACTGATCCCTACGAAATGGAATTACAGAGGCTTTCGGTCTCACGAAAATCCGATATAAAAGTAAGATAGGCCGTGGGACGTCGACTCGTGCATTTCCCCCGGAATATATCTCGTAGAGTAGAGAGCTAGCAATATAAACAAGACTATTACAATCACAACTATTGCCCCTATATTCTCTTAATGCGACTCTCGAAGTGTTCTCGCCAGATAAATTGGTAGTAATACTGTTAAATAAATGTAAATATACATTTCTTTATTACTTACAAACATGAATTCAATGATATAAATTAGAGTAGGCCAATGTTCAAAGATAAGAAAGTGATATTGTTGTTATTTGAACACGAATTTAACATTGGTACATCAGTATTTTATTTGATCTTGAAATTAATAGACTTTTATGTCAACTTTAGATATCAAAAATATCTTAGTAACATTTTTTTAGTTTTTTTTTATGCTACTTAGGTATTCTATGGGCAATTCATAAGACAATGTATACAATAAAAAAGACGGTTTAATTGTTTATCTTCTAGCCAAATCTTTACCGAAAATTTATTTATTTATTTAAATAACCTAAAAATTTATTTTATTTTACAATAATATATTATAATAAATGTTAATCGACTACTGACATTAATAATGCAACCAATTAATAATATTTCAGGGTCTTTAATTCAATTTGATAATCGTCTTTGTCACTTGAGAAGCAGTATTTTAAGATTTTAAGGAATTTATGAGCAGCAATTAATTTAAGCCTTCTCCTAGAGGAGTTTATTTGTGACTACGGATTGTAACTAACTCAATTTTCTATACGTATACAAATGGGGTATGTTAAAGAATTTTAATATCAATTTAAAAAGTGATTAAGTTAAAATCAGTCCAATTATATTTTAAATTAAACTATTTAAGTATTGTAAACATATAGTTTGTACTTCTAATTTTTTTAGTAGTGACATGGTACTTACGGACTGGTTCAAACGTCGCATTGAGGGTCCGGATATAACACCACCATAATTGGGGAGCGAAAATCGATGTCCGGATATCCGGACGGACGGCGGCCAAGCACTAATTGCCCGGTCCTGGCATTGAAGGACGCTAGGATTATTTCCCCCATATTGATTTGATGCCTAAAAGCGTATGCGAATTGGTTTTGTTTAAATATGTATGTACATTTATATTAAAAAAAAATTATGGAGCTATTTTGAACCATACATTGTGTTGAATTTGTTTGTCTAAAAATATCACAAATAATGAAAAAAAAAATGAAGCGAAATAAGCTTATTGACAGGTAAATTAAATTTATACGAAGAAATGAAAATATGTTTGAATTTTTTTTTAAATAAATGTATAGAAAATTATTCATCGCTTAAAAGTGGTTAGTAGTTTTAAGCTGAGATCAAACTATGGTTTAAAGGACAATTTTTTAAAGATTTAGGTTAGTGTCTTTCAAATAATATTCCAAATCATATAATATAAAATTAACATTCACGTAACTAAGTGTTGAATTATGCACTAAATGCAAAATGTTACTGCAAATTGTGATGAAAATTCGGAATTAGTTCCGGCGGGCAAATAGAGCCCGCCGCATTGATTGCGAGGGCACGTCCGATTTGGCCGCCACGGGCACTAATTGCTCGACTCGCTTCGACTATGATGAATGAGCGATAAGCCAGCCTGTCACGGACAAGCTAATCGATCCTTTTGTGCCTATTAATAGAGATTAGCCTAATATTTACGCTTACAAAAACATTAAAAACAAATGAAATACGATTTAATGTCAACGGGTTTATTAATCAAATTACCTAATGCGGGATTTATCATGAAGAAGTAAACGTAAATAGCAAAATAGTTTAAAAACTTATAATCAGATTGCTATTTTAATAGCAAGGCTCTTATATTAAGATTTCCGGAGACGCTATTAGTGGAAATATTTTCGACGATAAATTGCCAAACGTAACTCTCAGTTTAGCCTGGTACACGCAACTGGTATAAATCAGCTACTCCTAAGTATTGGCACTTTAACGAGTTATAAATAAATTAGTCTTTAGTACACTATAAAACAAAGAGGAGCACCGTGAGACTGCTTTCAACGTACGCTGAACAAAACTTGTCGAGTTCGGCAAGACTTCGCTCTTGGAACTTTCTCAAACCACTTAGCGATTCCACGTTCAGGGAGAATTAAATACCTGATGTGATTAGTGCTTTCAAATGTACGAATGCTATTATATTTAATGGTGAATGATATTTAACGCAATTGCAAAATCTGATAAGAGATGCACCTTCAAATGTTTTTTTCTTAAACGTGAACTATTGAAAGAAATAGCATATAATTTTTTTTCGCTTTAATTTAATTAGTTTCATTTGGTGTAATTTATTACATAAGAATAATCATTTAATCGAACAGAATAATAATAAATAAAGTGATCGTTTTTTTTAAGTGGTAACCAAAAATCTTTTATTTCTTTAAAATAACATAAAATAAACTATGTTCAAATTTTTGCGATCACGTCCGTTGAAATGTAGTAATTTTGAATGCAATTTATTTCACAAAATATTATTCGACATGCGCTCAAACGAGAATTTGTGAAAACAAAAGCATCATATTGTCATATAGTTAGAGATTTATCAGCTACGAACAGCTACGTTACTTACAACTGCTGTCAGAGAAAGATAATTCCATTGAATAATATATGAAACGGCAAATAATCCGGAACATTTTCGGAGCATTTTCACTAATTTGAGTAAGATATTTAAATAGCTTACTTAAATTAGTGAAAATATAAATGTCCAGTTAACAGTGGATTTAATTAATTTTAATATTCAGTGAATGTACAAAACATCAAAGGAAAAAGATGTACTCGTAGTTTTTTTTTCTAATTTCACAGTAAATCTTGAGTTATTCATTTTTATTTTTGACTAATATTGATAAATAACTGTTGCTATTACTTATATGTCTTAAGACATCGCTAAAATATTTAGTAAATATTTCATTTTGATAATTTTAGGTTTAAACGTTAGGTTTTCTCTGATACAGCTTTAAACTTACAGAAAAGAAACCTCAAACAGGATATTACCTTGAAAGTGACAGCATAACTGTATGGTATAAAGGAAGAATAAATAATAATTTCAGGTTTTAAAAGTTTTACACCGTTTAGTTTAGTTGCAGAAAAATATAGAATTTTAATTGGCAATACACCGAAATGTCAACGGAGTGAACAAAGCTGCAAAAGATAAAATAATAATACTGCACATCAGCCTACTTCTATCGTAAGAAGATTAAAGAAATAAAGACTGTTTTGTATATAAATTACATTTTTATTGATATGGACGAAGACTTATGACGTTTACACGTTTCCACGCATTTTTTTATTTTGTAATACTTTTTACGTAAGCCTTAAGTTCTTGCCTTGTACCAATCGAAGTATTGGATGCTATATCCACTATCCGCTAGGGGCTGAATCGAGACCCACTAAAAGCATGTTGTCATTTTCAATTTGCCGTCAGTGTGACACCGCACTCTAGCCTCTTTCTGGCTTAGTCAGCGGCTGATACAATTTGCCCCTTTGCGGACCCGCTTCGTGAACCAATAATATCGATGTGACGTCACAACAAAACACAATCTGTCGAATGCAAGTATGCGACAAGCATATCAGATGGCCTACCACGAATATTCGTGAGAACGTTTTCGTAACGTTATCGACAAAATTTGTATTAAAAATTATATACCAACACCGGGTGTAATGTACAATAACAAATTTAATAGAAATTGTGTGTCACAAATATTCATACTAGGACCCCTAGGCCATTAAGCGTTACGAGTTTTGTCGCATAAGTTCTGTCGGTAAATATGTCATACTAAGGAATAGTAAATGGCATGTAATAGACAAGTAAAAAGTTATGTTAAACCTGAAAAATATGTTTGTAAAATTGTAAAATTAAAAGATAATAAAACACCTTTAATGTGAATATAGAAAATTTATATATAAACCATTCAAGTAAAAGCTGTAATAAGAAACTTTACACAAATTAATTAAAGTAAGCTAAATTAATAGCTATTATATACAATTTAATTGTTTATACTAAGCATATATTCCAATATCGTAGTCAACATTTCTTCCCTTCTCGCTTTTGAGACGTATGTTAACGAAACTGTAGCCTACTCCGCCTGCAGTCACGCTCGCGCTTGCCTCTGAATGTAAATTGTCATACACTAAGATACTCTGAAAATCAAAATAAACACAAAATTAAATTATATATGTTGTAAAATATAGTCCCTATTGCAACATATCTCTGTATGAGAATATTAAACTTTAAAATCAATAAATGTTTTTTCATACTGATCTCAAAAAATATACATCATTATTCTAGTGTTTCTTAATGGGTTCCTGTTCCAGTAAAACATGAAAAAAATATTATTATATAAGAATCTTGCAAATATTGTAAATGCGAATGTTTAGATCGATGGATGGATGTTTGCTTGTAGGTATCTCCGGAACGGCTCAACGGATCTCGCAGAAATTTGTAATAGATGTAGAACATAGTCTAGAAGAACACATAGGCTACATAATAAATTAGTTTTTAATAAAGTGGTGGTAGTCGTGGGCGACAGCTAGTAGTCTTATCTTATTGTTTGATAGGCTAAAAATATTCAAAATGTTTTCAAAATAAAATAAATAACGGATAAATGAAGTTACTTAGAGTGAAGTTTGCAATAATTTTCTCAAAGAGGATATTACGTAGTAGTACTAGAAGATCGTAGCGCAAATGATAGTGTCATATTATTTAACTTTATTGCTCTCTATTTATCATCTTTACTCGGTATTTTATTTAAATGCACTGTTATATTAAAGTTCCTGCTCCAACATTTTCCTCTTAAATCATAATTAAACGGGTTGATTTTCTAGTATTTCTGAGTTTTATTGTTTTAATATATTAACGTAGAACATGTTTAAAAAAATTGTAGGTTTACTATGGTATGAATTATAATAAATAATTTATGTTTCAAAATAATAATCTTATGATATTAATATTATAAATGCGAATGATTAGATGGATGTTTGTTGCAGGGTATCTTCAGAACTGATAAACGGATCTCCCTGAAATTTGGGAAAGATGTAAAATTTAGACAGGAAGAACATATAGGCTTCCCATTTTTATTTTTTTAATTTCGCGCAGACAAAGTCGCGGGTGACAGCTACTCATAACATAAAATATTTATAGACACAAAATTGTTTCAATTTACAATTTTTTTTTCAAATTTATTGAAAGTTATATAGATTATTTTTTTCTTTTATTACCTTTATTTTCTTTTGATCTTGATTGGAGTAAAATATATTTTCGACTCTTCTCTTGTACGGTATTGCAGGATATCTAGCTGCTGTGTGATAAATCATATCTTTGTTGCTGGAATCGCCAATAATTAAGTGTTCGCAATTACAAAGAAAGAAACAGGCCACTTCTATTAAAAGTATCGCGTTGATTTTCATCGTTAAAATTTAAAAAGTTAAATTTGAATTTAGAACTGGTATTGAAAAGAGGATTTATTTGAATTTATTGTTACTGGACTTAAGGTAACAATTGAATTCAACTGAACTAAATCAAATAAAAAATCACTAAGACGTTTAAACGCTATAAACCATCTCTTCAACTGATTACTCTCTTAATTCAAGTCGTTCAATACGATTTGTTTACTGTTTTGTTAGCGTGTTGTTGTTTGTAAGATGTATCATCCGAATTTACATTGCCGTATGTGTAAATATCAACAAAGTAACATTTTTCTAGAGTACTAACGTACTACAATTGTAAAATTAATAGTTTATCTTATACATAAAATTCGCATCACAATGTTAGTTACCATACCCCTCCGAAACGGTTTGACCAATTTTTATTAAAAAATTATATGTATATTTAGTAGGTCTGAGAATTGGGTACTATTTTGAATCCCGCGCGGACGGAGTCGCGGTGACAGCTAGTAGTTAGAGATTATTTTCTTTTCTTTTATAAGGTGGCAAACGAGCAAGCGGTCACGTGGATGTGCTGAAATAGCAAAGCGTCCCCATAGATATCCGCAGTTGCAGATGCATATTGCATGAATGTAATAAAGGTAAAATATATTGACTATTGCAGACCTAATAATTTTATAACGTTGTTGTGACAAATTCCACAATTACCTCAACAATATTAAATGAACTTAAAACAGAACATAATTAACTTTTCTAATTCAAATTTCATAGCAAAAATCACACCTTATTCCAATTGCCTTTCGTTTTTATAGGGAAGGGTTGCAAGCACTGATGCAGACAATAGCCGACCGGCATTAACCACCGTAGGAAACCGTGGCTAGCGGCATTTTCCATTTTATGCGAGGGTCCGCTTGGTACTTGTGTTAGTGAATCCATTCCCTGTCTTCCGGCGCAATGTTGGAAACAATCTAGTCCCTTGTTTTATGAAGGGGTTCGTCTGGAGTAAAGAGGTAAAGGCAAAATTTAACTAAGCAATTTTGTCAAATTCCCCTGCCTTTGTTTACTGCTGTGTTTGTTTTGTTTTACGTAAAGCGATCATATTTATATTAAAATAGGTTGTGTCCGTGACTCCGTCCGCGCAGAATTAACAAAAAACTTGATAAGTAGCCTCTGTGTTCTTTCACACTATATTCTATATGTATACCAAATTTCATCCGTATTCGTTCAGCCGTTATGGAGATACCTTCTAACAAACATCCATCTATTTAAACATTCGCATTTTTATATTAGTTAGAAGTAATATGTAATTTTATACTATATTAATTTAGAGTAATAATTATATGTAAAGCTAAACTGGAGTAACTATTCTAGTCTTTTGATATGTATTATTAAAATAGCGTTCTTTATTATTTACATCAATTAACAAATTTGAAGCAAGAAAAATGCAAAAATTCTATTATTAATTATTTTTCGTATATTCAGAAGAATAATCTTTTACTTTCTTAATACACCATTTTTGCTCTTACTATATCTTTCATAAGATTCTTTATGGTCATTAAATTATGTTCAAGCCATTGTAGTTGTGTTTAAAAGACATATTTTACTGTTCGGTGGCGAGTAAATTTATTGCAAACATAAGTTTGGAGTGGGACGCGCTATTCAGGCAAATTTATAGGACCTGTAATGGTTCCTTTACTCGCTGACTAGAGTACTTAGCGTGCTTATAGGAATTGAATATTTAATTTATATACTCAGATTCATATATAGTTTAATACTAGATAATATAGGTTAAAAATTAAATGGCAGTACTAACTGCGAAAGTTTATAAAACTAAAATAGCCCCCCAAGTAGCTTAAACACAGAATAAATCTTACTTCTTAATCTTATCATCTTTAAATGAGCATTTCTTGTATATATATTATAAATGCGAATGTTTTAACGGATGGATGTTTGTTTGAAGGTATGTTTAAAACAGCTTAACGAATCTCAATGAAATTACATATAGAACATATTCTGGAAGAACACATACGCTATTAATTTTTTTTAATACCGCGCGGTCGGTGTCGCTAGTAACTACATAATTTTTATTATACAAAATGAATACGGGTACTTTTATGAGTTTTTGTATAAAAAAATTTGAGAGTAATATTGAAATTCATATACATCCGTTGCTATTGCCAAAAGATGTTTGTTAGAGATAAGCGTTGAACACAAATGTAAATATGGGGGAATTCAATATTACTGTATGCACACAATTTTTTGTTAATATCTGTTCTGTAAGCAATATTCCCGCGCCGATATAATATCAGCTCCTTGAACTAGACATCGGACAATTTCCTTGAATGTGCAACGGGTTATTGACTCCAAAAATGTTCAAGGTTTCCTAAACGTTTAACAATGAATCGTACGTAGCAAGTGCTTATAATTACCATTTAAAAAAAAAGACCCGATATAGAGTAATCACACACTTTCAAGGAACAAGACCAAAATAAGAATATAATTCTTGAACAAAAACATTCTATAGAAAATAAAAGAAGGCATTAAAAATGCTTTTTAGACGTACAACAGCCCCACGTCGAGGGATCGGTACGCAGCCACAGATAAGCGAACCCCGCGTTATGCCGTCGTAATTTGTAAGTCATTGTGCGCCGCGATAACGCTACGACCACAAATCTACCATCGCACGTGGCCTGTCAGGAAAAAACGCGCTCACTAATTCGAGATATTGTCTAACATCTCGCCTCTTTGATAGTTCCAGTTTATTTTTTTACATACCAATATTCGTTTTTGATGATACATCAAAATAAACGAACGAATATTATATTACGATCTTCCATCCAACATACTTGTCAATGGACATAAATAATGAAGAATTTTCATTTAAAACGCAAAGTTTACGATTTAAAAAAGTGCGTAATACAATAGACAAAAAGTCTACGTAATAACTAACCAGTTTTATTATATATTTTTTCTCTCCATTGTGACAAATTACTTATTGCGGCGTACGATGAATGATTTATCATTTTTATTTATAACCACACACGTCAATGATGCAGCCAATATCTGTCTCTCTGTATAGATAAGCCTACAACGATGCATTTTGTTACATTTAATTACTGCATGGCTATATTTAGAACTTATGGGAGGCATAATATGAATCATTTAATAATAAATTTAATAAAGTCCTTATCAATTAACCATCGGTTGAATATAAACTCGGCAGTTTGTCGTTTATCTGTAAGTCACATTTACTCAAACGATTAAGAGAGTAAAAAGTGCGTCTAAAATAAAAGTGTAGTCCAAGTATTATTGTATTTTAACGTTTATTACTTTGTTAACTAAGATAAAAATGGCCGGATACCTATAAATATCACACCTTAAATAGTCGCTAATCCGTCGCACACGCCGTCAATACTTCCTAGTTAAACTTAGTATAAATTTATTGCGAGTATAACTGAATCACCCCTTGGCTTTATCCCAACAGTGTCAACTGTTAATAGACATCGCACGTGTCTCGATTTATCTCGGCCGCTCCTTTCCGAACGGTCTGGCAGTTTCAAAAAGATTTTTCACCATCAATTTTCTACTGCAAGCTGTCACTCCAATTTGTTGGCAGACGCCCTTGACAAAAACAAGGATTAGTGCTTAAGCTTACGTACGTATTGGATTCCAATTTCCTGGGTGTTCGAAGGGAGACTTGTTTTTGTTGCGACGCCGCGTGCACTTCACGAGGGCTTTGTTAAACGATTTCAAGTGTGAAAACATCGCTGTGACTTTATTAATTAAAAGATTACTGAGACTCGTGTCTGTTTCATTATTTTGAGAGTTGTTTATAATATTTATTTTTAGTATTATAATTTTGACAAACACGTTTGAATGGAACAGAATAATTGAAAGCCTCAGTAGGTAGCGCTATCATCAAGAATAGACTGTCAAATTATTTATACATCATTCTAGCGATTTTAAGAAAAAAAAGTATTCCTTTTTTAAATTTGACGGAATTCGTACACACCACAGAGTACTTTGTACTTTATTTACAAAACCATAAAGTGGTTTTTAATATATCTGTTGTATATTTAGTGCCACTTCCACTTTTGATAATGCTGACATCTATAGCAAAGGACAGTTTTTTTATCCCCATTATCTTAAAATGAATCACTTTTTAATCGTAAGAGTAACACTTAATTTGCATGAATATAGAAATACCAAAACCACTTTTTACAAAAATAAACCAGTAAAATGTTAAACTGATTGCCTCATTAACGTTAAATTGTTTGGTTACCTGTCGCATGTGTTTTAAACTAAATCTTTAATCGATTTTATTTACAGCATTCGGAACTTAATTAAAGTTTTATTTTGGTTTATCATATTGATAGCGGATTTAATTTAAATAAACATTGTAGGTCAAAAGCATAATGGTTAAGGTTACGGATTTCCGATCACGAGGTCGGGTGTTCGAATCCTACCATTCGATTATTGTCGTAAGCCATATCCTAGCACAAGCCTTTTTTTAATTTTTTTAAGAGGGGGAATGCGTTACGCATACCGGGTGCCTCGGGAAAGCCACTCCGGTTATGTAGGACTCTCTCCACATCCCTAAAGGGACAAGGAGCCTACCCACTAAACCCCCTCTGGTTCCCTCAACTCACTGTTTACCGGGGTGTGGGCACATGTCAATACTCTTCGCACACACCGGTCGGTTCCTAGCACAAGCCTAGAGCTTAGTTGGAATGGTAAAGGAAATATTAGTAAATTTACAAAAAAATCTGCTAAAAATAAAAAAAATGCTTTTAAAAATGTATAATTTTATACAAATGAAATGTTGGTAATATTGATATAAAGGTCCACACCATTATTGAGGAATTTAACAAAGGGTAGATTATTAGCGGGTTGTGGCGTGCTGAAGACCAAGTTTTTTTCAAGGACTCTATTCTATTTACGTTAAGTATCATCCCATAATACTGAAATAATATATATTTTTTAATTTTAATAATTTTTAAATATATGTATTTAAGTTATTTAGTTTCTGTATTCAGCGGTCGTATAATTTTAGACCTTAAAATTAAAAAATAAAAGTTAATCAAGACTAGATATTGTAAGTTTTTCAATGTAAAAAGATTACAAGAAAAAACTCACGATATAAAACGAATTACGTTATCTTTGCCTCTTGGTAGAGAGCACGAACCACTTTATTTGGACCTCGTACTAATGTATCCTTTTTATCTCTTTCATCCTTAATTGATTTGTCGCTTAAAGCCGTCTGTATCGTTGCTTCTCAATTACGTGCGGTGCACCGTATCGCTCGGCTTTATTTATGGCCGGCCAATTGATTGAATTAGTGGCCCCGGAGGCGTTTGCTCGACTGTCGACTGCCGACTGCCGACTCGTTCTATACGATAATTCAATTCGCAATATCTTGTTGTTTGATGTCTGTCTGTAATCATAAGAGCGTCAATCTGTTTGAATATTATTTGAGTTATTCTTTTAATATTCAACCCGGACAGGGCAGTCAAGTTGTTTGTTAGACTGTACCAAAATGTCGAGGCTTCGGATCGAATTAAGTTCTAAAGAGACAACTATTTCATCTAAAACTTCTGTTGATATAGTTTTCAAACACCAATGTATTTGTGCCAAGTATTTGCGTTATAAAATTTGATATATGTTTAGCTGCGAAATACTTCCGAAGTTTATTTTATGAAGATATTTTCATTTCTTTATTTCATCGAACCGGACATAAAGTAAGAAAGCACCTCCATAAAGCTGGATAAACAAATGACAGGCAGATTCATTGGTTGGCATTCGGCACGCGCGGACTATCCGTACCGAGCCTCACCTGACGCATACGTGGGCCGCATTTAGTAGCCCGCCTTTGATATATACCTTGCCTAAATCATGCGGAAATAAATATTCCTCTACATTTCTTACGTCCTATAATAAGGCTAGATATTACGCCTTTGCTCTGGGGCTTGCTTTAGTCAAAGGCATGTTCTATGGAGTCTGCTGTTTGCATAACACACAACCTTTGAACGGATTTTAAATATATTTTTATAAACGGATTTCTTTAATATTTCTAGGAACGTAAAATTTTACAGGGCTGTATTTACAATATAATGTAAATAGAAAGAGGATAAGAAATATCTAATACAATTTAATCTCTAACTTTATTAACTACAAAATGTATGGTTACTCGTAATTGTAACACAGGGACGTATTCCGATGAATTAAATTATTTCTCTACAATATTGCATATGCTCATAATTATCACGTAACTAGTTAGCGCTAGGACAATTAAAAGACGCCACGGCATTGTAGGAATACGAAGCCTTACTCAGATTCCACACACGTGCCCCTACGTGACAATTGGCCCGGGAAGATATGCGACGCACGTATCTTGTTATCTTAACTATTTTGCGGTGCAATCACGGAACTGGCTTTACATTTCTCAAAACAAGATTGAACATGATTTCTTAAAGTCCAAATATCTTTGCTGCCAAGAAAATACACAGCAATTTATTTACAACAATCTTGTAGAATTACATTTTGGAATATGAGAATGGTGAATTCGGTCCTGGACAAAAGGACTAATAACGTCAAAATGTTCCAGTAAATTTAGAAGTACTGTTCTGAGACTAAATATATCATAAATCATAAATATTTAATAAATACAATATTTACATAACAGAAAACTTGGAATATCCATCGTTGTATTTCACATTAAAATCGGACTAACCAATATAATATATAAATTATCCTATTTCCTTCCGGGTCGTGTCGCATCTAATAAACATGTATCTAAAATAACATTTTCAAAGTTTCCCGACATAAACCTATCAGTTTGGGACAAAGGAGGCTTCCTTCATTAACTCTATTCTACTTAAATATTCATGAAGTGAAATGTCATTTAACGCTGCGCCGAAAGGACGTACAGCATCCTTTAGGGACGGCATTAAACAAATAAAATAAGTTAATCATCATAAAATACAAATATATTCAGTTTATTTGGAAATGTTTAAAATATTTTCAAAACATGTAAATTGTAGGAAATCAAATATAACCACAGAAAGTTTTAATGCGAATAAGAAAGAATACAATGAAATTTAACATACGCTTTTTAAGATAACTCAACTTCATAAAACAAGTAAAATTAAACATTGTGAATTCCTTTGCATTTAAATATAACTAGAGTAAAATAAAAAGCTAGAGCTTTTTCACAAAAGTACTGTTTTCAAACAATTTCATATCTTATAATGCTAATATTGTGAATGCGAATGTTTAGATGAATGCATGTATGGATGGATAGATAGTAGATGTTTGCTGAACGGATTTTAATAAAGCACACATGTAAAACATAGTCTAGAAGAACACCTAGGCTGCTATGCTTTTTTATTCCGCTCGAACGGAGTCGTGGGCGACAGCTAGTCAATTACAATTTTAATTGATTAAATAGGTTAGATTGTGGTGAATAATTGTTACCGATAGTAAATAAATAAGGTCATAACAATAAAATTAAAAAATAACACGATTCCTTTAAATGATATTTAAAATAATATGTCACACTGACAAACAATCCATATCGGTTTAACATTCATTGTTATAAATTGAGGTGTTAAGACGACATCAAATAATCCAACACTTAAACGTTCATATCCCGACTATCATCATAAAGCTCAAGTTTGCGAAAGCTCTTGCTCTACTGAGTCGGCGCGAAATGACAGTGTAGTGGGGGGGCAGTAACCCCAAGGACACGAGACGAGGTGGTTGTGTCACTTTGTTTAAAGAAAACATCGCGATCTTCGGAAACTATCGATGTAGTAACAATGAATGGTAATAAATATGTGCTATAAATATAAAGAGCAAGGTGATTATTATCACTAGTGTCAAGTATGGTCGCGGGACCAATTAAAAGAAATAAATGTGCATGGAACCAGTTGAAGATCGCTCTGTTTTTGCATCTTTTGTTTACTTCACTACAGACGACTAAAGGTATGTTAATGCTGATAATAATCAACACTTTAATACCAATTAAGCGACTTAGATTTTTAATTAAATTAAATGCGAACTTTTACTGTGATTTAATTTAAATTTAACTTTATAGATAACAAGTTTTAAATTTAAGAAAATAACTTTTATTATTACTTTTACCTTTTATTGTGGAGTAATTTTATATTATTTTAGGTTCCTATATCATCGTTAAAGACAAACAACATTAAATATTTTATAGATAAAATAATATATTTAAAAAAATGTAATTTTTTTAATAAGTTAAACTATCAAAATATTCAGTTATAAAACTTATCGGAACCTTTATAGATTTTACTAATATTTTTTATTATTCCTAAGCGTTAATTGTTTCGATAAAAGCAATTAATTTCTTTTTAAAACACTAAACAAACTCGCGATTGTACCATAATAACCTAATATTATAACTTAAAAGTCGTATCGATTTGATTTGCGGTACTGTATTGAATAATTTATTTCCGGAAAGCCCAAAGCCGGGCGCCGCGTATCAAGGAACATCCGGCCGATACTGTGGTCGGAAGAAGTGAACCTGCAACCCTGCGCTGTGTAGCCGAAGGTAAACCCAAACCAACGATCCTGTGGTACAAAGACGCTGTACTTCTTACGGCTACTGATCATCCCCATAGGGTGCTACTTGAAGATGGACTTCTGTTCCTCAGGTAAATTTGTTTTTATTATACAACCAGCAATCGCCTGCAACCTCGTCAGCGTAGTCCTAAAACGGTTTTGTCTTATGGGATTAGATATGTTCATTAACCAGTCTGTTTATTTTTGGATTTTTTTAATTCAAAATACGAATTCCAAATGTAGTCTGACGTTGTCCTTTAAACAGGAAATCAATAATTTTCCACTGCCGCTCGGAAACATAAATGGCAATGCAATTTTGCATGGTACTTCACGCCACGCATGATACCTACACGAATGTTTTAAATGTTTGCAAAGTCATAGTTGTTTTATGTTAAGACTTACTAATATTACAATTCCGAAAGTTTGGATTTTTAGATACATGTTTATTAGAAGGTATCTCCAGGATGGATACAGTCTCTGAACACTATTAGAAATAAAACGTAGGCTACATACAAATTTTAATTTTTAATGTTGTACGGATGAAGTCACAGACAAAAGCTACATATTGTCATCCCTTTCAATCCTCTGTGACAATATGTATTGACATTCAGTTATACGTATGTTTAATAGTTAACGTATTGTATATACATTTGTCGATATGTGTGAAGTCAACCAACCCGCACTTGGCCAGCGTGGTTGACTATGGCCTAATCACCATTAACTTCGGGTAGGCTCCGAGCCCCTCGGTGGGGACGGATAGTGAGCTGATGATGATGATATACATTGGTATAGAGTTATATCAAGACATTGTATTTGTAGAGTCATGCGAGGGAAGAAGGAGAGTGACGAAGGAGTGTACTGGTGCGTCGCACGTAACTCTGTCGGGGAAGCGGTTAGCAAGAACGCTACTCTTACTATAGCCGGTAACTTTCTTAAATAAATTTAAGCATACATATAAGGCACGGCAATCAAAGCATACATCTGAGTCATGTATTTATGCCTCATGTTTATGCTTAGTTAAGTTTTGGTTCCAACTCTTATATTATAAAGAATATCCACGTCAAAATATTAAACCTCTAACACTATCATTTCGTTGTATTTTACAATTTCATAACTTCGTTGACCTTTACTCTGCCGATGTTATCAAAATTCAAATTGGATACTTAATTAAGTTTACGACATTTTCGTAATAATCAAAAGCAAAGGTAATTTCAAAGTACTAATGGCATTACTATGCCCTAGACCCTTTTAATGATGTAATTTCATTGTCAAGAATTTATGCTACGGCATTTATTTTTAATGCACAATGTTAGCCACTAAAGGCATGAAATTAACGATATGTTATTTTTAGTCCTTCGAGATGAATTTAGGACTGAACCTCGAGATGTAAAGGTAGCTAGCGGAGAACCAGCTACCTTAGAATGTTCTACACCTAGAGGAAACCCTGAACCATCAGTGCATTGGACCAAAGATGGACAAACTTTAGATGCTGAAGTTAATGGAAGGTACGCCAAAGCTGTTGTATCTACATTCTTACTTTATTACATGAAAATAAAGAAATTAAAAACGCATATTTGTTTTTTAGAATCACAATTGTAGATGGAGGAAACTTAAATGTATTGGAAAGTTTGCCGTCGGATAGCGGCGTGTACCGGTGTGTGGCGTCTAACGTTGCAGGGGAAAGACAATCGCGCCCCGCAACCCTGCTCGTGTTGCGCCGACCACATTTCATCGTGAAACCTAATAACGTAACGGCATTGATTGGACAGAATGTTGAGTTTCATTGTCAGGTAAGTTGATCAATAATTTCACACTATGCAATCGCATTATTCGATGCTTAAATGACTTAGAACTTCGTTTTTATTGGTTAAAGATGTCAAAGTCTTAGAGGTTCACTTTCTAATTGGGGAGGCAAATTCTTTCACCTTACGCATATGCTTTAAAATTCTACTAAAACGATCGCGTCACTATGCCTTCATTAAACACAAATTATATCTTTCAGTCATTCTAATGGTTCTAGACGGATTTTGTCTATCTTCATTTGTTACAGGTCTCGCCAGATTCGGACGTCTCGGTCACGTGGTCTCGTGACAAAGGCGGTTTATCTCCATACGCCATAATTCGTCGCGGCTCGTTACGAATTGACAGGGTTGTAACTTCGGACGCTGGTACATATACATGTCGGGCTGAGAGTCAAGCTGGAACTAGTAGCGCGACCGCTATCCTTACAGTGAACTGTAAGTTTATGGTTACGATCTCGTTTATTTTTGGTTGTAATTCATAGTGGTTCTTCAAGGTTAATGCAATTATTTGGCTTTGATTCAAATTTTCTGGAATTGTATAATAATTTGATGACGCTCGGATTTAAATTTTAGCATTACCACACTTCACGCGAGTGCCTTCTGATCAAACTGCATGGGAAGGGGAATCAGTGTCTTTCCCATGTGAAGCTGAAGGGACGCCTACACCTGTGGTTTTCTGGACAATGGAAGGTTCTCAGGTATTTATTTTATCATTGGTTTGTATGTACTATATTATACGAATGATGTTTATGTTTTGGAGTGTTTTGCAGGAATTGATATTTCCAAATTCAATGCACAGCAGCGGTTCTTTGTATTTAGAGCGCGTGTTTGCACAACACGCAGGCAGACTAACTTGTGTAGCTGTCAGTGCAGCGGGCAGTGCTTTACATACAGTGACATTACAAGTACGTATTGTTTATTCATACTAAGTGTACGCGTCTATTGGCCCGCGCCGGACGTACCGCACGCACGACTCGAAACAGATTATAGCTTTCTTGTATTCTTTTCTTCTTGTATTCTTAAATTAAACATGACTTCGTCTATAGGTTCTCAGAAGAGAAGCGAATTCGTTTAACGGAAATTCCGAAACATCGTCACCTTATCCCGAAATAAATAAGCCCCAAAACCATCCGCCGATGACGCAGTACGAATTAGTACAAGCTCGAAGATATTTACAGCAAGATGTTTTAACATTACGAAGAGTGGAAGGAATGTCTGCAACAACAATAAAAGTTGTTTGGGACGTGAGTACACAGAAATTGTGACTAACAAGATAAAATAGAATAAGTGCCTTGAATACTTTATCTATATTTCAGGTAATGACAGATTACAACGAATATTTAGAAGGTGTAAAAATATGGTTTAACGGATCGTCAATTAATCGAAAATTTGCTGTAGAAATCCAGAATCAACATTTAAACGAAACAGTCGATAGTCTGACGGAACTTTCGAAATTTGATAATTTTTCTATGACTACGGTCCACAACAGTGGATCGTCGAGTCATATTCTAACAGGGTTGATGCCATACGCGCAATATAACGTATTTTTGATGCCTTTTTACAAGTTATTACTTGGTAAACCGTCCAATATGAAGTCTGGTTTTACTGAAGAAGATGGTAAGGGTGATTAATTTAGGACAATACATAACCCTACCCTAAATCTATAATTTTAAGCATTAAATAACTTTTAATTTTGTAGTACCGTCAGCTCCCCCGCATAGTGTAACTGCCTCAGTGATAAATACAACTTCGGCATGGATCCGTTGGGATCCTCCTCCAGTTCATACTTGGAATGGAGAACTCTCTGGCTATTTGGTAATTATAAAAATTCCATTCCCAGTAACTCAACAATAAAATCTCTTTTGTAATAAACAATATATGTCTAGATCGAAGTTCGAGTAGGAGGAGGTACTAACGGCCGAGTTGTTGGTCAAATGTCTTTAGGCGCGCGTACTCGCGCTGCGACCGCCAGTTCTCTTCGCGCGGGCGGCCGATATAGCGCCCGCGCCGCAGCCGTAACAAGGAAAGGACACGGACCTTTTAGTGCACCTGCCCTTATACATATGCTGCCTACACAGTCTCAGAGGCATTACGTACAGTAAGTGTCACCTAAACGAGTAGGTCGAAGTAAATAAGATAAATGTGGGCGTTCCCGCCTACATCAAGAAGATCAATAAAGCAAGATTAATTTGTTTCAGAACTGAACCAGCGAGAGATAAAGCATTACTAACGATGTTCCATGAATCTTGGATATTAGCGATATGTATTCTGTTGTTGACGTTAGTTCTTGTTGGCGCGGGAATAATATTTTATTTGCGTAGGAAACAGTTGAAACAGAGGAAGAGTCAAAGTACTGTAGGTCAGTCTGATTTAATTATACAATCAACGTTGTAATTTTTTGGAGGTATTTTTTCAAGCGTTTTATTTGTATGTTGCTAGGTACGCCGATTGCTAATGCACAGCAATGTTTGTTGGGTAAAGAAGCAGTATGGCTTCGTGAAAGGCCAATGTTTGAAGGTTCTAATGAACCACGAATTGAAATATTGAACTGCCATCAAAGTCTAATTCACGGTAACTTCTATCAATAAATTGTTATCACTAAAAAATTTACAGGAAGACAATCGTTAATGTTTTGTAATAATAATTTTCTTATTAAATATAGGTGGTCATACAATAGATACATTGGCTATGGAAGCCGAATATAGTCTTCCACAACATGCAAGTAATTTAAAAAATATAGGTCACGAAGAACGTCGAATAGCTCCCGAACCTTACGCGTCTAGTGCTATTTATACTGAATTAAACTATCAGGTAGGTAAAACACGATCTAAATAAAAATAAAATTTTGTGGAAAGATTTTTTTCAAAAGGAACTGTCTTTTAGGATCATACGGATGCTGAGGATTCTTGCATTAAGTGTGCAGTTAGTCCAGGATCATATGATAACAGTATGGTTAGGTCATTTGCTGATAGTAATCAATACTCGAATGAAGAGTGTTCAACATGCTGTCGCAGTAGTAGTTCCACTTTAACAAAAGACTATAGTGAAATGACAAAATGTGGAAACGAAGTCGATGAAATACAAGAAATACCAGTCGATGAATGTCCGTCGTGTAAAACAAATCAATCAAGATCTTCAAGTCATCATGGTGGAAATAAAGAATGGGCAACCGCTGATGTTGAATACGATTATCCACAATGGCATTGGTTAGGAAGAGCAAATAGTTTCAGACATATCGGAAATGATACGAGACATTTAACACAAGGTGGAAGAAGCGATCAAAATTGTAGATTGAATTTATGCGACATTCTTCCTCCACCGCCATATGAAAGGTATAAAATATTTTAATGTATCACTAAGTTATTTAAAATTTACATTAATTTACCCATTACACTTATATAAAAAGGCTAAACACTCACAGATAGAAGGTGCTGCCTCATCTTTAATCTATCAACAAATACTTCGAACAAAACGTTTTGATCTTCGGAATTTAAATCACCTAATATATGTCCTGTATATCACCCGTTTATCTGCCCACTGCTGGGCATAACCCTTTCCCAATGCCTTCCACAGTACTAAAAGTAGTAATTTAACAGTGGTATAGCCCGCTGTAACATCTTCGCACCAATTGTCCCGGCTCGCCCGGTGAAATACCACGACCACACAGAAGACAGGCGTCAAATGGCAGCCATTCCGCGTTTCGTCTGATGAGTGTGCGTCCCGGAGGCCTACTTTAGTCCTTTTTCTCTTCCCACCCTTTTTTATGAAGAAGGGTTGGGAAGTGGAAGTGGACTTTCCGGATGAGAGGATGCATGCAAAGAGGAAATATTTTATTTCTGTACATCCTCTCTGCCTTCGATTAAAGGTAGGCAACGCATATACAATTGCGTGTGTCTATGGGCAACGATCACTTGGCTATTTCAGCGATTTCAGGTGGCCGCTCGCTCGTTTGCCACCTTATGATATAAAAAAAAAGTGTGATCATCAGAAAATATTTACGTCAGTATAATTTAGTTTATTTTTGCAGAGAACCTGGATATGGAGATTTGAATACATTTCCAAGTCATTCAGGCGCTTCAGGTTGTTCTGGACAAACTTATAGAAGTTAATTTACAACTGAAATTTTTGTTGTGAGCAAATATCATTAGTACGTAACTCAAGCAATATTACATTGTAGTGAATTGTAAATAATTTGTTATAACTTTATTTCATATTAATTTAGACTATCTTAAATCCTCATGTAAATGCTCAATTTATAGTTTGTCCTAATTAGTCAGGCAATAGTCGCGTATGCGTAATTTAAATTTATTTATTTTTGGCTGTGATTGCTTTCTTATAAGGTTGGTGGCAAATTTTTCTCATGGTATAGTGAAAGTGTTTTGAATAGACTGCTGGTAAAATAATTTGTAATAGAATTTAGAATTTTCATCTCTCTCTCTAGTGACTGTGATATAGCATAATTTCTTGTTCAATTAATAGTTTTGTACATAATTTCAAATATTTGATATCCTTATACAATTTTACCTTTAACCTATTTATTGATTAGTGAAAATATAATTTAATAAACGGAACCAATACCAATATCTGATTTAACTAGTTGTAGCATTTTATACTGAAACCAGATTCCTAAGCCACTGACGTTTTCTTTTGTATATTATGAAGTATTAGTCAATCCTATTAAAACGCAGTTTATAAAATAGTTGTGTGGTTTTATTTTTCCACTATCTGTCGCCAGCAACTCTGTGCGCGGAATTAAAAAACTAATGGTCGCAACGTAACTTTATATAGCCTAAAGCCTTTCTCTATAAATGGACTATCCAACAAAAAAAGAAATTTTCAAATTAGACCAGTAGTTCTTGAGATAATTGGGTTTAAACAAACAAACACTTCCGCTTTATAAGTATAGATAGTATAGATTATTCTCTTCTCAAAAACATAGATGTTAGGTTACTAGCAGGAATCAAATACAATGAAGGTAATTGACTATTTTGTGCTCTATATCAAAGTTAAAATAAGTGACATAAAATAGGACAAGACATTATATGTCTGAATATAAATGAGAGAGTAAAAACACATACTTTTTTGTCATAAGAAACTGAAAATTTGTTATAACTTTCCCTTATTAATTAATATCCAATTAAACTTTAAATCCAAACAATTCTACAGAACAGAGTTAATAAGCTTTAGTTATAAATTTCAAAACATGTATTTAGATGTGCATGTCGCAACAGCCTGCGTTGTAACATGGGGCGTTGCCATGACAACGGGTCGGGAATTCACCCCTACTGCGCCCTTGTTATTAATACCCATAATAATTAAACTTGATTGCATTTCACACCAGGTGTTGGATGACGGCTCTTGTCAAGGAACAGAGCTAGATGACTCTTCAACTTTTATATTCACCGCTCTAAATAAGACGGTCATAAAACCAAACAGTTCGTAAAATATAAATAAGCGCTCGTCACGTTTTATTGCTGTGCATTAAATATTATATTTCATAACAACTTTTTAATTTTATACTAAATTTAGAATCGCATTAGATAAGTTTTGTAGATCTCTACGAAGCAAAAGAACAATTATAAGCTCACTAGAATAGATAACTACTTAATCTTACTAATACTATAAATGTGTAAATTAGAATGAATTGATGGATGGATGGATGTTTTTTTGAAGGTATCCCTAGAACGGCTCCATAGATGTCGCTGAAATTTGTCATAAATGTAGAACATTGTCTGGAAGAACACATAGACTAGCAAGTAATTTAAAAAAAAATCTGCGCAGACGGAGCCGCAGGCAACAGCTAGTATTTAATACAATTATTATTTATCGAAACTCATAGAGATACTCTACAGGAGTAAATAAGGTCATATTACAATTTATAAATGGAAGATATTGTAATTAAAAGTAATAAAAACGTGTACATAAGGTTTTATATATGTGTGATGTATGTATGTATCCCATAGGTACACACATATTCAATTTAAAGCCCTTAATATTTCGTACGCTTTGATTAAGTTCCCAGTGTATTTTATTACTTTTCTTTTTTCGTAGCAGCCCCTCTGGCGAACTTTTTGATGTGGAGCACTCTCTATCACGCTGTCAAGGGCCGGTGTGACAGATAAAAATTAACAGATGAAAGAAACATCATTAAATAGACGCTATCGCATATTTAACGAGTACTTCGTAGACTGGTTTGTTTGTGGTATGCATTTGTAAAACGCATCTTAACGTGGTTGCTAGCAAAGAAATTGCAAAAATTTAATATGATTATTATTATAAGAGTCCGGCAAACTTTACTTATTCTCACTATCTATATGGATGGATGGATGGATGAATGGATTTTTGTTTTGTAGGTATCTTCGGAACGACAGCATAGAACTCGCTGAAATTTGGCATAGGTGTAGACCATAGCCTGGAAGAAGTGATAACTACTTAATAAGATTTTTTTACTGACTCCTATTGTATTATAAATGCGAATGTATTGCAGAATGGATCAACGAATCTCGATGAAATTTGGCATAGATCTAGAACATAGTCTAAAAGTACACATAAGCTAGTACTAATTAAGAATTTTTTAATCCTGTGGCACCGGAGTCCCGGCGACAGTTAGTAAGAAATATACGTGTTATATTTTTCACAACTCAACACCCCCAATAACGCCTACGTCCCATCGAACAAAGTTATTTTCACATGAATACGATGAAATAGGGAATGTGACAATGAAGTGGAAATGGACTAAATCCGTCTTTATGTTGACATGATATTACATTAACGATCTCGTAACAACTTCCGACATTTTGTGGCCAAAAATCATTTCAACAGATTTTTTGTGACTATCTTGACTGTAATATTAGACGGTTTTGTTTTCTATAATACGAATACGAAATGATACTATTATTTTTATTAGTGAAAATATTATAGTATTTATATTTAATATTTTAAAAAGGATCTAAATATATTTTTGGGATCAAGAAGGAAATCATGACATGGTTTACTTCCAGCTCTCTTTGGTAAACCTAGAACTGACTTATAAAACTTTTATGCGTGTGCGTTACACTCCTTACCTAAACTATTGACAATTTGGAAATAGAGTGTTTTATAAAGTTTTCGGAATACATTAAAAAATCTAGGTAAAAATGAAGAATCGCGTAAAATAATTACTGAAAGTCGAACGTCCCAAGGGGTGCATGAATAATCCATTACATAGCGTAGACTAAAGATACTTTCGGAGCCGTAACTCCGCTCCGTACCGTGGTTCCTAATATTTATAGGCATAGATAAGAAGTACAGATGGCGTGGCCGCGGAGTTTCCCTTCCCCCTAATACTTGTTGAGTTATGGTATCCAATTTCCAGTTCTGCACTTCAGGTGTAGGTGGGCTCCCTATAGAATTGTCGGGAAAGTTATTGAAGGAATTTGCTCTGATCAAAGTTCAGCTTTAACGTATTTATTACAACGGGAATTCAGCGTATTTAAAATAAAGTAACGGAAATTCTTACTCAAATAACTTTGAGGTACCGATATCTTGACTTAATAGCAAATTCATAAAATTATTAGCTGTCGCCCGCGACTCTTTCCGCGCGGTATTAAAAAAATAATCTATTTGTTCTTCAAGATACATCTGCTACAGAGTTGTTCTGGAGCATCTTCAAACAAACATTCATCCAAACATTCGTATATACAACATGAGTAAGATTAATAAAGCAGCTTGAATGACATACAAGTGTCGTGTCTCGCTTCTGGTGATATTCATAAAACAAACTATATTGTAATTTAAGCTATAAAACTTCAATTAAAAGAAATTACGATACCTTGTAAATGTATTAGTCACAGACGTAGGGAACGAACTTAGAATTATGACATCGGTTCGTACACACAACGCGACGTGAAGTCACGCGATAACAATGGTGTGCCTGCTTTTTTTGGTGATTTATTGTACAAAATAAACCGTGACTAACGCGCTTCATGTCCACAGCTTTGTGTTATCCGTTGAGCTTTTAATAAGCCGGCCAGGTGTATACAACTCGCAATAATTAAAAATGTTCACACGATCGTAACTAGTAAAATTTATTTTAATGAGAATTGTAGAATTAAAGCTATCAGTGGCACTACCACTGTTAAAAACTATTCTATACTACTTTTCTAAAACCAATGTAATAGTTCTGCGTACCATATTTTATCGATATCGATGAAATATTAATTTTAAAACTACATATTTGCTTATACTCAATCTACCAGTACACAAAGAACATAAATGTAGATTTAAGCAAACAGTATTAAATAAAATATTTCTTAATTTTATCATATTTCGTCCAGCATATACTCGCAGCTGAAATCAGCCTATAAACCAAGCCATGTCCTGTCTAAATCTACCAAGAACTACTAAACTTCGAGACTTACTATAGCACAAAACACAGCGCTATATCTTAAGGAAGCTCCATACATTTGCATAAATAAACGAACGTGTATATTGCATAACTTTCCTACTATTGCACTTATAAATATTTATGCTATGCAAAAATAGTTGAATGTTGGGTGGTCAATTTTTCAATCAGGTGCACGGTTGGCAAATGCAAAGCAATATCGCTCTTATTACTACTAGTAATAAAATCTATTATGTTCATAAATTGAGACTAACCGAGCGTGCAATTGAACAACACAATATGGTCGCACCGCAACTGACATCGATTGTTTTACATTCACGATTGAGTGCTGACCGGATGACTGGTTAACATTCGTTGATATATGAACGTACGAGTCCTCTTACTACAACATTCTCTACAATATGTATATTTCTGTTTTTCAATTTTAAATTGGCCAAGGAATTATTTATTGAAAATAATTCGATACCTACAGGATGAATTTATAAAGAAAACTAGCTGTCGCCCGACACTCTGTCCGCGATATTAAAAAGAAAACTTAGTAGCCTATGTGTTCTTTCAGGCTTTGTTCTATATCTATGCTAAATTTCAGCGACATCCATGCGGCCGTTCTGCAGATAGACTCTAACAACCAATCCATGTGATTCTAAGCGATGTGGCTGTCGAGTATATGAGCGAGTAATCTTAGTTGAAATGCCTTAAGACTTAAGCAACTCGAATAAGGTACAACGTTCTATCAGAATACTGGATAGCATTAGTAATAATTGTGGTATTAATAGTGAACTATTATATTATACCAGGATTACATGTGGTATTTACAACAGTACCAAAGTTGTTTGCTCTGGAATAAGACGGAAAGTAACACTGCGTCAGATTAGTATTAGACCAACATACGATTAGTTTATATCAACTATTATAAAACAATATTTATAAAGAATCGAATAAAATTGAACAATTTGTTTTCCAATTCCTGCTTTCAACTGTCAATATTATTATGTTATCGATTGTTTTATTAACCTTAATATTAAACGAGTCTTAAATCTATGATATTAAATAAAATATTGTAGACAAATAATTTACTATAATATAATATTAAAAGGAGGCAAGGCTCCGAAGATAAATTAGACTATATTGTAAAATGAAATTTCAATATTTCTGACATTATTCCTAATCAATAGTAAACCCTGCTAGGTTTAAACGCTTATAATATGCGCCATCTATATCCAAACCTAATATGCATAGAACTAATAGCATACATAAAAATATACAACCGATATAATCCAGTCATCGATTTTTACGACTGTTATCGCGCGACAAAATGCAAAACATCGTGTAAATTCAAAAGGTTTTATGCACACATGTAACGAAGTTGCGGAATTAGCCGACACAAGAGGGCCCTCGCTTTATCTGCTTCCATATTTTTAAGTAAATTACAAATAGGTACGGGGCGCCGGCGCGGTACCATCGCTTGCCGCTTGCCGTGCGTGTTATCGCGACAAGGGGATCGCGAATACACTCCGTGTTTCTACACATTACAAGTACTACAATGGAACATAGAGCAGTTTAATATAGTAATAGTATTATTAAATACAGATAGCTAATATGAATAGCATCTTTAATATCGGCGATGGAATACTGATGGACAATTCCCTATTTTAAAAACAGTCACGTCTTAATAATAAATTTAAAATTTGCTGGGTTAATTCCTTTTAAAGCTTCTATTAGATTTGAAAGGATTTTAATATTAAAGTGATAAAATAAAGACTAATGAGAGTACATAATAATAAAAATGTTGACAATAGCAAAGGAAAAAAATGTCTCAAATTGAGAAAAGTGTGCCACAAAATCAAGATAATTAAAATGTAAATGATATTTTTTACTCTGTGGCTGAAATATAGATTTCATTAAGAAAGTGTTGTGAACTAAATGTGTACATGCACCAGTCGGAAACGAATTTTTACGTCTAGCCTCCCCGCCGTCGTATTTCCGAGCTTACCTAGCCGACAGTTCTCCCTTCAGCCGATGATAACGTCGTTAGCGAGCATTTTTGAGCTACATGAAGACGTGATAGTTTGATTTGATAGCGTTAATGATGTTCGCGCTTAACTTTCTTTGTTTTTAGTTTTAGGAACGTTTTTATGGCCCCTAATGACATGGCTTTTGTTAATGTTCTTCCACGAAAATTAAGCTTATCTGAAAAGGCATAAATATTAATTACTCGAGTGTTACTTTATAGTAGAAATAACGGTTAATTAAGACTGGTACTGAAACCTGGTACCTGGTGCCTGGTGCCTGGTACCTGATACCTGGTACTCATTTATAGCCGTAAAAATTAAAATAATTATTCAGTTAGGAAAAGTAACATAAGAAGGAATCATCATTTCTTTACCAGTCACCATAAAATTTCATGTATTTTTTTAAGAAAAAATGTATTTTTTTATTTATTTACATTAAACAGGGTAAGATAAACATAATTACATAAACGTGACTGGACGAACTCGTTGTGGGTTTGTTCACTTTGGTACTACGATATGAAATGTAACAGTAGTTAGGTAGACCAAGTTATTATGTTTTATAAATCTATTGGCTAAATTAGCTTACCCTGAGTAGTTTGGTAAGTACACAGAACACAACAGATTCCCTTAAATCTCGTACTAACCCAATTGGACTGTTGCCATGCACATGACATAAACGTTTACTTGTTACATTTGTACGTGTCCATAAAAGTAAATTAACCAGTACTTTTGATTTTTATTGTTATTTTGTTATTTTAATATCTTACTAATATTATAAAGGCGCATATTAAGATGGGAGCTACAAGTGATGGTCTGCTTAGGAGAAGGCGACAGGCGACTTTGGCGATGTCTTGTGTCGGGAACCAAGACCGACTTTGGGTCGATACGCCAGCGAAGTAAGTATGTTAGGATGGATAGAACCCTCGGTTGGATATTTTTTTAAGTATCTCCAGAACGGCTGAACGGATCTTATTGAAATTTGGCATGCACATAGAACATAATTTGGAAGAACGCCTAGGCTACTAATTATGTTTTTTTTAAATCCCACGCGGACGCAGTCGCGGTTGACCGCTAGTATCTGTTATAAACTTATAGTTTTGATATTTGTAATCCTCACAAAAGATAAGATAAAAGGAAAGCATTTAATTTCCTAGTATCATTTCCTTTATAGAGCAAAGAAATCAAAAAAGCCGCTTTTCTCGTTTGTTTTGATGTGTACGGCTTGAAGAAAACCAACTGGTGTTGGCACAAAGCAGTTCGTAAGCTGCTCTCATATAAGCCCGCCGGGTGGTCTTTATCAATTTAATGTAAACAAAACATTCGAACACAAACATCGAAATAAAACATAACATCAACAATATTGTGCACCGCACTTATACCTTTGCTTGACAAAGACTTTATAAAGGAAAATATGTTTTATATAGTGTTAGACATTTTTTAAATTTATTAAAGGGCTTCTCTTTCACTTTTTGCTTGTAAATTTAATATTTTTTGTGTTTCATTTTGAATTATATTCGTTTAGATTTAATATTCAGGGCTCATAAATCAAATACAGTAGGAAAATAACCCATTTATTTTGTAACCTATGTGTACTTTCAAGCTATGTTCTATAGCCATTTCTATTCGTATGCCAAATTTCAGCAAGATACTGATGATCCAGTCTGGATATATCTTCTAACAAACATCCCTTCATCCATCCATACATCCAGTTATTTGCAATAATAATATTAGTATGATATAAATTAAACATTTTTAACTTGTATAATTACAACACTCTAGAAATATAAGTACAAATAATATACTCGAATGATCTTAACTACAACCATTCAAATTACTCTACTTTGAGCTTTTGGGCTTTTATGTGGTTTCTTTAAATGAAAAATTTAAATACTTTAAGATATTATTAGATCATTCCATTTAACAGTTTAAAATGCTTTTAGCGATGTACTGATGATTAACATATTGCCAAATATCACATTAATTTTAGATATCAAAGTATTACGTTAATCCATAGTGTTGATAGCTGGTACTTTTAGCGGTTAACAAACGCGAGTGTGATATTCGGAGCGGCTTTGAAGTGGCGCTGTGTTGAGCAATCGAACGAATGCACTTTATAGGCGTCAGATCAAATAAATCAAGATTTTAACGAGTTCCTAATAAACATTTATTGATGGAGCGAAGTATTTGGTTATTTTACAAATACTCAACGTGTAATGGCCCACGGTAACACTGTTTGCTGTTTTACGGTAAGTCAAAATAGATGTATAGGTTAGTTAAAGAACCACTTGTCGTTTACCTAGCGGTATACCTCGGTATGACGGTGTGGTATTAACCATCTAAAATATGCATATACATAAATATTTTAGTCGGACAAGAATCGTATTTGTGTTCGCGGTAGTGTGGGCAGTTGCATTTTTATGCTTTGTTAGCTTTTCGTGATTGTATTTCCATCGCATAGTATATTAGAAAGCTTTGTACTTGAAAGGTACAGTAGCTAATAGCCTTTGTATATACCTCTTGTCTAAACAGCAACAAAGTAATAAAATATGTAAATGTGAGGGAATATTAGATTCGTCATCTAGTATATTCCGGCATCTGACAAAGCCACTGACCTCTTGAAATGAAGTGGCTATAAAACGTAATATTTTGTGCGTATTTGATTGTCGCCATCTTACGCTAATGGTAGTGGTCCGTAGCGGTGGTGAGGATTTAAACTAATAATATAGATAGAATTAACTGTCACATATCATCAGGCACGGTTAAATCGGAGAGAAGAAAAAGCTATCATTTACAAGCAATCGCCCATCCATTTATAGATATCAGTGATCTAACCATAGTACCACATACTTTGAATGGTAAATTAGTACGAACTTTTATAAGTGTAGAATATTAACCCTTTATTCGACGAAATTCTTTGTAGCGAAAAAACTGTTTTTTTTTTTATATACTAAAGTCATACTTACGTATTATAATTTTCTCTAAACTAGTTCAGTAGATTTTTTTTATTAGTTGTTCGTCACACTGGACACCATCGAATTAAGGGTTAAGATATAGTAATTGTGATGTATTGAAAGTTACCTTGTAGTGTCATTAATACAATTTTATGCGCAATGTAAATGAGAAGTTATCGCGGCGCTCGTGTGTCGGGACCTTTATGGTGCAACTCCCTGCTGAGAGCGTGAAGCAAAAACTCGCGACTCGATTGCCTCTTAAAGTAACGCCATTAGTCAATGATGTATCGACGCATTAATTCATTTAAAATTAAACCAGTTTAAAGCTTTAACGTTCTTAGTCTTTGTAGAACTTTATTACCTTACCCCTCGCTGAGTTTGCATTATGAAATACGAATAATGTCTTTGGTAAAGGTTTCTAAGATTTACATCTGTTTTGGTTATTTCATACTAAAGATTTTTTTATTAATAATTTGAGTAATTTACCATTAAAATATTTAGAAGTAGCTCCTACTAGTAATTTACTTAATACGATTATTAACAGTTATGAAAGCACAATTTTAAGTTTAATTAAAGTAATATTAACACTTATCTAATTTAATAATTAAAAATCAATTAACTCTTTTCGATGATGCTTAGATTATTGTTGCAAAAGCAGTCACACCACACGATCGTATTAAAATAAATATATTACTTAATTATTACGTAATGTTTATGATATATGAACATATTTGCGATAAAATCTTTAAAATATTCTGGACTGCGCGTGGGTTGTCATTAATGATATTTTGGTTCTTTTATTGAGTTGCACCCAGAGTTCGTTTTATTGAGACCACTGGCTGTGACATTCATATATACAAATTAGTGCCTTAAATAAAAAATATTAAGTAGCATACTTCAACCTACATGATATCAAAATATATCGAGATATATGAATACGTACAAAGATGTAAAAAAAAGAGATGTGGTATCACATAAAGATAGGTTTAGCATCACATCTAATACTTATTTCGTATGTTTGTTCATAAATGATCTAATTGTATAGCCTAACTTCATTATCATCAGCTCACTATACGTCCCTATACCCTAAGCTAAGGGTGATTAGGCCAAGTGCGGGTTGGTTGACTTCACACATATCTTTGAATTTCTTCTTAGATATGTGCAGGTTACATCACGATGTTTTCCTTCGCCGTAAGAACGTCAGATAAATGTACATATGTAAATCGGAAATTGAAAGACACATTGGTACATGGCAGGATTCGAACCCAGGACCTGCAGTTTGCAAGTCAAGTGCTTGACCCCTGAGCTACCGACGCTTTTTTAAGCCTAACTTACTAACGATAAAATCTTTTTTTAAATGTGACTACTACAAAAAAAAATCAAGTCTCTTTTTTAGATCTTACTAATATAAATTGTTAAATACACATGCTCAGAAATAGTAGTATCTTAAACTATAATTGAATATTTATGAGGCCATTTCTGAATTTATACATCTTTGACCACGATCATTCTTGTCTACTACAAATTTTATGACAAACATACGGTACAAACAGGGCTATTACCACTTCAACGGTTTATTCGCGGCGTTAAGCAATTTTTATGTCGACCTTACCTCTGTCAACTCCGACAAAAAGAAGTAATATGGGCCGAGTGTATAAATAACACCTTACAGAGTAAATAAACTTATAGAGAGAATTGCTCATGTTTTTTTTTAAGGTAGAAGAAAAACGTGATCGCAACTTCACATTACAAATAATAAGCCGTCTGTTAGGTCTTTAATACTGATATAAAGCGACCATTAGTTCCTGAGATTAGCGCATTTAAGCAAACAAACTCTTCCGCTTTATAATATAAGTATAGACTATCGACTCGTAGTAAAGCTTTAATAAATCTAAATATTCCAACGACAACGCTAAAGTGCAAATTTTATAAAAGAAAAATGCAAGTAAGAGGACAAATTTCCTCTCCATTCGACAGAGCGACGTCGTAATATCAATAATTCATTCAGAAAACTAAAAAAGCACTCCCGTCGGAGTTAATTAAAATGTCCCGGAAAGGACGGCCATTACCGGGAATGAAAAAGCGATTTCCCCAAGAGTGGATTTTAAAGGAATCGACGAGGTCTCAAGTCCATTTCATTGAATAAGAGGGTCCCGTCTCTCCAGCTTAGGCACTTTGAATGATTTTCTTTTATATTTTGCAACAAACGTCCCTTTTATGAGTTATTAGAGAAAAATTGTTGCCTTTTAAAGCAATAAATTTTATGAGACTACTTTGAAATTTAATTTAAACATTTATTATTAATAGCTGTTGCCCAAGACTTCGTCAGCGCGGAACTAAAAAAATAAAATTAGTAGTTTGTACGTTCTTCCCGACTATGTTCTAGGTTTACGCCAAATTTCAGCCGGATCCGTTAAGCCGTTCTTGAGATACCTTCAAACAAACATCCATCCATCCATCCGTCTAAACATTCTCATTTATAATATTAGTGAGTTAAAACCTTTCAGTGCTTAATATTTTAATAACTTTTATATAAATTAATAATTCTTTTAAACCCATTGATTCGATCTTCTCCTCGTCTCTATGTTCTTTTTCAGTAAGAATTTAATATAGCTTTAACAGTATATACAAGAGTAATTTTTACATATGAAATTTACGCAGTACCCTTATCACGAAGGGACTGAAGGCGGAAGTTTCGTTCATTAATGCAAAATAACGAGCGTATCGGCCCCCGGGATTTGGGAGTTAGGGAATAAGGACAGGACGTCGCGTTTACACTAATGGCAGTTGTCCTCAGTTTAATCGGAGACCTCTGCCCAATGCTCGATTACGAACTACGGATCCTACTCTACTTCGATAGTCGGAGCAAAATATTCCTCTACATATTTTTTATCTGTTTCAGCTTCATTTAATATAAATTCTAATGTTATTTTTTATTTTTAAATGTAAGTAAGATGTCATTTACTGCCAGTAGCATTACAGATGTATTGAGTCGTACCATTTACAATGATTACAAATTGTCTCAATAAAACAAAGGAAATAACCAATCAGTAGGAATACGTTGCTTCATTTAGTGACTTGAATACCGCACGACAGTGCAATGCTTAATTAAAAAAGAAAGCCGTGGACTGATTGAGCGAAGCGTGTCTGAAGTGTAGAGCGTAGGTGTCGTCTACATACGAACAAGTTGCTGTTGCTAATGAGCTGTCGTGACAAACTTGCACACTAGCGCCGGTGTTCATATTAAAAACTAAAAGGAAAATGTTGCAACAGATTAAATAGATCTATAAATGTCTATGGTACTGATTGATTTACTATTCTATAAAATTAATCTGTCAACTTTTAAAGTGTGAAATGGTGTTTTAGTAATGTTTACATTAAGAAATTTAATTGAAGATTGACTATTTATGGGTTGGATGACTTTTAAGATGGGGCCGAAAGGAACATTATTTTGGAAATGTACTATGAATACATTTATGTCATTTCAATTCATGTCTACCATTTTCATATTTAATATTTTCTGTTATTTTTTTTTAATTGTGTGATGAACAAAAGTGACATCGTAAAATTAAATTACCTAATGTTAAAATTGATAAAAAGTGATTTTCGTTATTTTTTAAATTAGGCGTTTTAGCGAGATATGTACAGTGTGTCTATGGTTTAAAATTTCAATTTTGAAATGGAACATGGAACATTGGAACATCATAACTGATATTTAACGACCTTATGAAACAAAGTATAATTTGATACGAGTATCGAGATTCAAAACAATAGTTCTATATTACGGGGTCAACGTGTTATCTCTGAGAACTTTCATTGATGTCATCCGGTGGCCACATGCGACTCCCCTAGCCCTACAGTCGTTGTATCTTTAATTGGTCCTACGAGAACAGTGAAGCGATTATTTCCTAATTTATATCAATGATATCATAATGACAACGAGACAGATATGAATGTTTTTTTAAACATTGTTTTATTTTCGTCCGCCTTGAACTTTGTAACAATCTTGTGCCCTTAATAAAAACCCATCAGACGACCATTGCTGTGTATAGGCAAGCCCCAAGTTTTTTTTACGATCTGGGCTTTTAGAACTTAATGGGAAATTTGTTTTGTTTGTATTACCCAGAGAAAATCGAGCTTGAAATTATAGTAGAAATAGAAAAATAAATTTAGAATAAATACTATAGTTCATCTACAAGAGAAGTAGCAAATTTTTACAGTATATTAATGGAACATTTTCAATTTGGATAGTGTGCAAGCGCCCTAAGCTTAACGTATCCGGGTGAATATTTAAATTCTCTAAAGAATGGTCCTAATCCCACTCACAATTTATTAGGAAGCCTGTTCACCGAGTTTCCTTGCAGTGAAAAATCGTTCCATTTCCTTGGAGGGGGCAAAACTGTAGCCCGTTGCTCGTTTTTCAAAACAACACATTATTGTTTTCTTCTCGTTTTGTGGTAATAAATCCCAGGGCAATGTTACGGATCCTTGTAACTTTTTAAGATTCACTTTAAATTTACGAATTATGAATATTTTGAACCAATTTTTAACTTCAATTAATAGCTTTGTTACTTAGGCAGCTAATACAAAAAAAAATTGCAGGAATATCTTCATATTTGTAGCCATAGTGTCTAATCATATGGTGGAGGGTATCAAATTATAAGAAAAGTTACAAAAGTTTATATAACTTTTAAACAAAAAGAGTCGGATTTTTTGGTATTTTTCCCCGTGTAGTTATCGATCTGGCTATACACCATAACAGTTTTACCGTTGAATTTAGGGGCACGCTCTATATGTATAATAACAACACTATAATAAATATTTAATATTAAGTAAGTTATCGGTTCTTACGAGTATCTTGGTTTTCTTACAAATTTTATTTTTAGTAATGTCACCAAGACAATTTTCTTTCCCGTTCTCCTACATAAAATAAGTTAAAAATGTAATAACCCGTTTATTAGAAATCTTATATATATAAAAGAAAGTCGTGTTAGTCACACTATTTATAACTCAAGAACGGCTTTACCGATATGGCTGAAAATTGGTGAGGAGGTAGCTTAGAGCCGGGAGACGGACATGGGATATAAATATTTATTAATTTTTTTTCTTGAAGAGCTGCTTTTTATTTAACTTACTAATATTATAAATGCGAATGTTTAGATGTGTGTGATGTGGATGGATGGATGGGTGGGCTACACTGATTAAGTTTTTTTATATATCCACGCGGACGGAATCGCGGGTAACAGCTAGTATATTGTAGATAAATATGTATATCGTTGATGAAGACTTTCTTGCATTTTATTGGTCTTGTTAAATCTATAATGGATGTAATCTACCTCATCTACTAACAATTTCATAACTAAATCTTTATAATGGCCATAAAGAGTAGCTGGATCCTCATTAACATGAGGCACATAAAGTGTGTTACTATCTTGCAATATTGTTGATATATTCAACCTAATAAAACATCGGTATTTCCATATAACAATTTGGATTAAAATTAAATTATAAAGAAACTGGACTAGCTGACGCGAATTGAAATAACTAACTGCAACTTTCGTCTCAATTATTTGAGTTAAATAAAACAAAAGAATAAAATAAAATTAAATGGGTCTCTATCTCACTAACATTATAAATGCGAATGTTTCGATGGATGGATGGATGTGTGTGAAGGTATCTCAAGAAAGGCTGAACGGATCTCAATTAAATTTGGCACACATAAAGAACGTAGTCGGGAAAAACACATACGCTACATATTATGATTTTTTTTTATTATTTCCATGCTTACGAAGTCGCGGGCGACAGCTAGTTAAAAATATATTACCTTTCCATTAGAGGGCATAAATTAAACGAAGTCTCTATGTAGTTACTTTATTTAGGATCGAATAAAAATGAGTCAGAAAATGAGAGGCCCCGCGGGAAATTAGCTATTACATAAAAGCCCGTCTCATTTCTTACTCACGAAGTAAAGTCCTGTCCGTGCTTGTAATTTCATATCGTGAATACTATTAAATGAATGAATTATAAAGAAATGCTTTTCGGTTTCATTGTGCATGAGAATTTTAACATCAATACGAATAGCAATATTATTTTAAAGCCAATAAATTTCTACAAATAGTTATATATTTCATGATATATTTTAAATTCTCGTATCACAATATTTGTTACCATACTTCTCCGAAACGGCTTGATCGATTTTTATAGTTTTTTTTTAGTTTTTTATTAATCCCATACGGACGAAGACGCAGACGACAGCTAGTACTACATATTATATCGATGACTTGTTTAGGATACTGCTTTCTAATAAGCTAAAAAATAATTTAGTTCTTCCGTTACTGTCAGCGTTTTATGAGGTCTTGAATATCTCATTTATATCTCAATCAACATCTTAATATGATTCTTAATATTCGAGAAGAATTTTAAATCTTCCTATACATAAAAAATGCATCAATGCTTAAAAGAGAACACACTCAGATCTATGATCGTTAAAGGAATAAGATTTAAACTGCATTCGGTACAAATGAGCCGTGTAAAATTATTTTTACGATTCCCTCACTCAATTAGGCCGCTACGATGGTAAGGTGTCGGTGTTATTTAAATTTACAGCACCAATTATACATACCATCATCGGGCTTGATGAGCCGACACCGTGTCGCGTAGCTTCCCTTATTAAGAGATCTATAATTAAAATTTACTGCGTCCGATGTGAATAAAATCGTGTACAAAAACATCTTAATGAAACGCTTTCCTCGCTCTAAACGTAAGACGGTTTAATATCTCTACGTAATTATATTCCAGTAGTTGTACTTTCAAATTTATTGAGACCATATACGCTGTTTAATGGAGTATGGGGAAATTATGAAGCAATTACGGCACACATAACAGTATCTTATATTTTGTTGAGAAACATTATATGAACGTTTACATATCACCTAGTATACGTTAGAGAGCGTCGGTGGCTCAGGGTTCAAAGACTTGACTTGCAATCTGCACGTCCCGGGTTCGAATCCCGCCATGTACCAATGTAATTTTCGATTTGCGATTTACATATATACATTTATCCGACGTTCTTACGGTGAAGGAAAACATCGTGATGCAACCTGCACATATCTGAGAAGAAATTCACGGATATGTGTGAAGTCAACCAAACCGCACTTGGCCAGCGTGATTGACTGACCGCCTAATCACCCTTAACTTAGGTTAGGCTCCAAGCCCCTTGGTGGGGACGTATAGTGTGCTGATGATGATGATGATGATGATGAGTATACGTTTATATACACATTTTATTTGAGTACATAAGCATTAGTTATGATAGGTTTTTATTTTAAAATATTTTCAGTAGCAAACAGCTTTTAGAATTACCCAATCGTTCTCATCTTTCCACATCCGACAATAATGCTAACAAACCAAAGTAATTCAGTTCATGAATGTACGCTTATTTTCGGATTTCCGCATTTGACCTGCTTGTTTTACGTAAATAATTTAAATGTTATTTCAACATTTTTAAGACTAGCAGTTGTCCGCAACTTTGCCCGCGCGGAATTAAAAAAAAGTCTAGTAATACACATAGCCTATGTCAACGGGGATAGTGTGGGTACCAACAGTGAAATAATTTTTCAAATCGGTTTAGTAATTTCGGAGCCAATTTAATGCGAACTAACAATCATATCTTTCCTCTTAATAATATTATTATAATATTATCAATGCAACTGTTCTATAATAAATCAAGTAATAATTAGGTTATGTTTGAACCTAAGTATAATAACGCAAGTCAATATTCCCGATGCTTTATAGTATAGGTGCAAAAAAATTGTACACGCGTGTTTAAGTGTTGTTGAACATCCAGTAACAAGATGCACGTGTCACTTTAAGAATGTTTATATATAAATTTATTAAGTTGTTAACAACCAAAAGAAATCACGATTTAAAATTGCACAATTCTAAACTTAATTGTATAGGTTTGAGTTACGTACGAATACGAGTTTCGGTTGAAAAAAAAGGGGCGACAATATGAATTTGACAGCTTAGTAATTCCAAGTGTTACATGTGTATTACTGCGTGATACAGAAGTAGGAAGTACGTCGTAAATTAGTGGCAACACTGTTAGATAACAGAGGAAATAAACAATAACTCAAACTGGTCGCAGATACCATGGTAGCGTAAAAGCATTGTCTGCACAAAACACATATCTCATAAAGTTAGTTGGCTACGTCCCGTTGGCATCTACAATGTAGCGTTTTGGCATTCGAGGCGAGAACAATCTGGATAATAGAATAAACTTGTTTCTTTGCTTTTCGAATTCGGCCGAAGATCGTCGGCGGGCGACGCTGCGGCGGTCCAGTTCAGATGTAAACAAAAAAAACTGATACAATGTTATGCAGGAACTTTCAAGTAATATTTTACTATGCGTAGAATAGTGTGATTTATCAGTATATGCAATCAGTAATTACGTGAACATAGTAATATAAATAAAAATGTACCTTTCAGAAAGTTTACTTGCTCCTAGATATAGCAAAGCATATGTTTTTTTTTAATTTAAAATATTAGCAGATTTTTTGTAAATTTAATAATATTTATTTTACCATTCCCATTAAGCTCTAGGCTTGTGCTAGTATGTGGTTTACGATAATACTGGAATGGCGGGATTGGAACCCGCGACCTCGTGTACGGAAATCCGTACCCTTAGCCATTAGGCTATTGACGCTTTTATTCACAATCCAAGTGTCATTGCATACTAAGAAAGTGGCCCATTTGGAATTAGAACTTTAATAGTATTTTTATCTGAAATTTATCTATGACCAATAACAATGTAACGTTACAATGACATTTGGTGTAGTACTTCAAAGATAAATCAATAAGAAAACGTTATCGTTGGTAATAAACGTATGTATTAGGCTAAGAATGTTCGCATTTGTTGGCGCGTACATGGCACAGAGATATCACGGGATTGGGTCACATCATTCGGTTATGGTAAAAGTTTACGCGTTTCCATGCTTAATACTGCCATTTCGGAATTTGGATTCGTGCCAGACGTGTGAAGAGAGACGGATCGTAGTACTCAACGTTAATGAGATATGGAGGCAAGGGAACTTTGTAAATAAGTACAAAAAACATGGCGCAGTCCTTTGAACGTGTGCCTAAAATTTTTCGTATTCACAATGCATCTTATGATTCCTTTGAAGTGAACAGCGGAGGCTAATCCCGCGTTGAAAACATGTTCGTTTGCGCCTCCAGTAATATCATTTTCCTTGTTTTTCTTTCCTTTGTCGATGTAGACACAATAAAAGCAAGGCTCGTTAATCGTGCGGAGTGGCCGGGCGAGTAATTAAGTTTGCAGCGAGAGAGTCGAGATTTACGCGGACCTCGGGTACAATTAAATTTGCATAGCAGATTGCATAAAATAAGCTAAGAATAAGTTACTGGAGTATGAAACTAAGTTTTATAACAATAAAATATTATAACTTGAAACTGTCGATATCTGAAGTCTTGTTAATTCAATTTTCCTGATATTGTATTTTGAATATTTGAAGATAGTATAAAAGAGCTCTAAGGTCTATAATTCAATTCACCGTAAGTCTTCGTTACACCTTAAATGTAATAGTCAATAGTCGTCCTAAGCAATATTGAAAAAACGAATACAACAATAACAGTGACAAATATACGTTTAAATAAGAATCTGGGCATTTCCTGTATCCAGTACTTTAACCACTAGTACATTTTTAAAGTATGTTGAACTAAACTGCCAGTATTATAAAGGAAACACTGCGGTTAACTCATAACACCAGACATCTTAATTTCGGCTGAAAGCGTCTTTTATGTCCGCATTTGGTTTATCCATAAAAATCATAAGAGCGTTCTTCAGTTTTACAGACGGCATGCATGTAGATGCGGCCAACCGTATAGTTGTTTTATTGTGTGCATAGTATTTTTGAAGTCCGCCCTCGGATGGTCGGATGCGGTGTTTTATAGCCCAAGGAACATCTTCGGATATTTTTCATATTTTACGAGGCTTTGAATTTACGTCTTGTGAGTGTCGGAAGAAAAGTCGTGGGTACCGCCGCCACCATGTCGTCGATTTTCATATTGTGTTGAACTCACGGAATCGACTGTAAAACTTCTTTGTGCGGGAAATAAAATTACATATGTTTATCTTGGGAGAGAAACGAATCTTTGTTCTCGTACAAAATATATACGTAGATATTATTAGTGCAATCTTGATACAGTCCACATCTAAAGGATTTATTTATAAGGAAGAAGGATGGATTAGTTAAATTAACTTTACTGTACTGTGCAAATGAATCAACAGAAAATGACTAAACCTTTGTTTTGTAATCGCGAAATTATGATAATCTCTATTAAAACAAAAAAAAATCCCTATTATATTGTTTAAAACTCGAATTAAACAAGATAAAGAGTTATTGCTACTATCAAACTAAAGATAGAATAAAAAGATAAACGTAAGTGGATCTCTGAGCGTGAAACAGCAGAATAAAAAGGTCTAAACCAAACATTGGAACAAAAAAGCATCGCATTAATAGCAAAGAGGCGTTTTAATTTCGCAATTAAAACTTTTCTTTTCAACCACGACGTCGTTACGTAACTAGACTCGGTTTAACGATTAAAGTCGAACAATATGGCCGCAATAAATCCTTAAACGCTTAACAAGTGTAATCAAAACAAATAAAACGAAGTGTAATCTTGTTGTAAAAACAACGGGCTCGTTCCGCTGAGGAAGTGGTTTAGGCGGAGCTTATCGAGCCTGTTAGCACAAATACGACTTTAATATTATACAATTATATATTTCACGGCCTCTTATCGCTTCGATGTGTACCCAAAATTTTGAGCTGTCGTTAAAATAAAAGGATGTAATTAAAATTAAATGAGTGTGTTGTACAGATAAGATTGCATTGTTCTGATACATCTGCTTCGTTTATTATATGTGCAGGATAGGAAGCAAGCTGTAATCTTTATCATATACAGCACCTTTTAATAGTAGCGCATATTATTTCTATTAAGCTTTTTACCAATTTTATTAACCCTAGATTTCCTTTTACTCATAATCTTACTAAATGCGAATGTTTAGATGGATGGATGGATGTTTGAAGGTATCTCCGGAACAGCTCAATGGTTCTTGATGAAATTTGACACAGATGTAGAACGTAGTCTGAAAGAAAATATAGGCTACTCATTAAGTTTTTTATTAATTCCGAGCGGACGGAGTTGCGGGCGACAACTAGGAAGACATAAACAGAGTGATCTGTGTAATTCATATATATTATACGATGCTTAATTTTAATACCAATATCCCCGCTTTGCCTCCCCCTACCATAAAGTAACTTTGTAAAAGTATCTAATAGTCACAAATAAATCAAAAATGATAAATGTGATAACACTTCAGCGCAACATTTTGTTATCTAAACCACATTATGTTTTTGATTGGAGTTCGCCGGCGGCTCCAATAAAAATTCAAATGCAGCCAAAGTGAAGTGAATTTGACATTTTATCCGATCCATTAAATTTTGGGTCATCCAATTTGCATATAAAACGAGCCGTCGACTGGCAACCGAGATAGATGATCGATATTTTATAGTTATAACATTATTACTATAAAACTTAGGTTTATAGTAAAAAAAAACATGAAAATTTAAATTTTAAACCTGATCTCGATTCCATTTCGTTTGAAACTAAGATTTTTTTTTGTGAAATTATAACATGATAAAAGAAAAAAGGCTAATTTTTGCCGAAAAAAATTTATATACCTAAACTTTAGCGTCTTTAACGCTTGAAATCGCTACATTAAAACAAAAATAAGCTTGTAAAATAGTCAATATTTCGAACACAAATCACATCAGACGTTCCTTAAAATGTTAATTTTAATTTATAAAGCCCAAACAATCTTTAGATAAATTGCGTAGATATTAAAAAAATAACATTTGTTCAGATAGCAACTTGTCCTTTTCCTAACAAAAACACGTGGTAACATTTCTCTGTGACATGGCTCGGGCTTAGAACAAGGGAAAAACGCTTCATCCTTTTTGTAACACTGTTCCTAAACAGTTGTTCAGTCTTGTTAACCCTTATCATACAGATGATCGCTTTGTTTTTTGCGTTATATTTCTTTAAGGAAATTCATAGGAAGTGTAACTATATAGAAATACTAATAAAATTGCTATAAGATATCTTTAAAAAACTATCAGAATCCTTTCTGTTTACACTATTATTCTTCCAATGTTGTAAATCATAAAACCAAAGTCTATATATGTACATAAAAATCAATTGCTGTTCGTTAGTCTCGCTAAGAGTCGAGAACGGCTGAACGGATTTATCATATCTTGTTCTCAAATTTTCGTAGAGGTCTAGAGAAGGTTTAAAAGGTGAGAAAAATTCGTATAATTGCCGGGAACTAATTAAGTTATTTTTTAATTCCACGCGGGCGACAACTAGTTTCTAATAATTTTGCAATCGTAAAATGGTACAAACTCTATACTATGACGTGTACTCTTTATTCTTTTATAAATTGTTCAAAATCGTTCCAGTACGTTACTTTATTTCATAAATGATTTAGACATCAAATATTATGATCTTCACTCGCGATAAACATACAAAGTAATCTCGATAAACATCTATTACTTTCGTATATAATAACTAACGAGTGTATTGCATACAAAAATTTATCAACCGTAACATAACAAGAGAATAAAAATAAGGATTGAATTTATTTACAAGGTTGTGGTAATGCTATTTTGAGACATGAATTCTATTTAAAATGTGTGTGTGTATTATCAACATATATTTTGAAATCAGAATGAATTGCCATTTCTGTTAGGATATTTGATTGTATCGTTCATATAACAAAAATATATGGCATATTTGAAGTGGGCAACCATAAATCCATCTGCAATAAAACACGAACGCCGCACATGACTCCGCAACTCAAACTCAAACCAATGTAAATATTTACTGTTACCTTTTATAACCATTTGAATGTGTACTAATAAAAATATACATTTATGATTCTCATTAAACATTCATTTGTAAATACGAACCTTTAATAACAGTTGATGTTTAAAATTAATGTAATATTTTATAATAAAATCAAAGTTAAAAATATAAATTGCAATAAAACAAAGTAATATATTTGTATAGCCCGAGTATACATAATTTTAGTATTGTTCTTGGATATCCTAACAGCTTCTGATCTAAAACTATATCGATCTATGAGGGGCACTAAAAATAGATCGATCGCTCTCTAAAATAGATCAAATTGCTATTGCGATCTGTACAATAGTTAGATTGGCAAAAAAAATCGATTAAAGTTCGTCCAATAGTTGTCAGATAAAAATCCATAACGCAAAGTAACTGCAGCGCTATAAACTACATAATTTTATGGCTCAAAAGGCTCGCACGCTGTTTTGTGTAAATTGCGCAAAGGTAATTAAAAGTTATTTACTTAAGTAAGCCGGACAATAAATTTACAAGGCATCGCGCCAGTTGACTCCCGACCCGAACCAATTAGGTTGCTTCTTTGTTTATTATATCACAATATAATGACGATAAATGACTTTAAAATGTTTAATATTCCAATTTTGTAAAGAACAATTTAATTACCTTTGTAAATAACAATCATTTAAAGATATTTTTATATAAGAGATCGTCGGTAGCTCAGTGGTCAAGCACTTGACTTGCAATCTGAAGGTCCTGGGTTCGAATCCCGCCATATACCAATCTGTTTTTCGATTTCCGATTTACATATGTACATTTATCCGACGTTCTTACGGTAAAGGAAAACATCGTGATGCAACCTGCACATATCTGAGAAGTAATTCAAAGATATGTGTGAGGTCAACCGACCCGCACTTGGCCAGCGTGGTTGACTATGGCCTAATCACCCGTAACTTAGGGTAGGCTTCGAGCCCCTCGGTGGGGACGTATAGTGAGCTGATGATGATGATGAAAGCTAATTAATATTTCACAATCTTTTGAAGTTAGACGATATATTGGTAATTATGTAGACTGGGATTTTTAGACTCAAATACTCAAAAGTTCTACATTGATTGAAATAAGATACACAAACATGCCGCATTAAAAATAGGCTATACCTTTAATAATAATCTGCCTAGATTATTAGACCATTGATAAACTGTAAACAATTATTAATATTGTCTAAATAGTAGCCTATGTCCTTCCCCAGGTTCTAGACTATCTGTGTACCAAATTTTATTTAAATCAGTTCAGTAGTTTTTGCGTGAAAGAAGGACAGACAGCAGAGTTTCGCATTTATAATAGTGAGGAATGTATGTCCAAGGAGTTTCAATACTTTCAGTCAGGCCACATAGAAAAGAAAGAAATAATTTATTCTTTTTAAATATGTCAAAAATTTTATAATACTTATACTATTCACAAATAACACCAATGCATAAAATCAGGAGAACTTGCTTTCTTATCGATGGAAAATTGGAACACAATACAACGAATTGAGGACTTGAATACTCGAGCTCAAATTCAAGATTTGTAGCCGAAATCTACTTTTCCTTACTCTCCATTTCAAACAATGTGATGCTGAAACAATGCTGCACGATACAATTGAATACTGAAAAAGAAATTGCGAAGCTTTCACACGAAACTCCGCAGTGAAAAGTAAACAAAAAATACGTATAGCAACACCAGTTGTGAATAGCGGAAATATTTACGTTACGATTCGCAACTGGAAAATTTATTCCGTGACGTGAAATCGTGCGGAAAATTTGCAATTTAGAAGAAGGGGAATAGCAATAAGCCATCGATTATGTAGATGCAAGCATTTGTGCGAAACTGCAGTTATCTTTGAATTTGGTACGGCGTTATGGAACGACTTGTTAGGAAAATTTTCGATGTCAATAATTTCAGTTATTCAGCTCTGGAAACTTGAATTTTATTCTAAGCGCGAGTCATTTGATAAAAGATGTTTTAAGAATATTAATAAATTAAAGTACTGATAATATTTATACGTAAATTTGTACCAGAACCAAATGTTTCAATATATAATATCAAATATAGGTGAAAACTTCACGTATTGAACCATTGTTTGCAATGTTTATTCATGTTATCGGTGTCGTTATGCCGAATATGATGTTGTCTAGTTTTGCATTAAATTATAGTAAAAGGAGATCAAAGGCAAATATCAAATAAATCACTTAATTTCACTATTATTATAAATGCTAATGCTTAGATGGATGGAAGGATGTTTGTTTGAAGGTATCTCTAGAACGGCTGAACGGATCTCGAAGAAATGTGGCATACATAAAGAACATAGGCTGGAAGAACACATAGGCCACTAATGATGTTTTTTTTAACTCCATGCGGACGGCGTCGCGGGCACCAGCTGGTATGAATATAAAAATAATAAATAACCAGATAAAAATACGATCTATGTTGCAAAATTGATCGACGGTATCGTTGTAGACGATTGTAAATCGTTCGCCATTTGACGTATTGTTTACTGCAATAAAAAGCTCAGAATAAAGCAGAAAATAGACAATAGCGCTCAGTTGATAAAAGCGTTCGGGGAATAGCAAACAGCGTAGTTTCCGGTTGCCGGCATCCGGTCCGACTGGCACGCTGTCACGCGATACTGAAGTTTCAGCGATTCGTATATTGTAAGAAAAATAGCTTGGAAGTAAAGGAAATTGTTAATTCAGCGCTGATTTAGATTTCGCCTTAAATGAAACATGCAAATGTAATTAATATTCGTTAGAGCCTTATACAACAAACTGCTTGGACTTTATCGTGCTATGCGATATAGTTACATAAATGAGATGCAATAAAAAACTATTACATTTGAATTTTTTTTCCTTATTGATAGCTTTTATTTCAAAAGAAATACTTTGAAGAGAGTTTACTGAAATATCTCAATTTTGCATGATAAATAACATTTTTTTTTACTATATTTTGAGAGTTTTAGGTCTTAAAAAGTTATTTTATTATGACTTATTTTGAAATTTCATCACGTTACATCTTACGTCAACATTCATGTAATATGTTTGTATATAAGTGAAATAGCATATTTAGTAACCATGATATTATACCAGACAAATATTACATATCCATGCTAATTGAGTTAGTGGTTTCTTTCGCGATGCAGTGCTCTTTCGAGCCAATTTTAGAAATGTGACGCAGTCGGAAGTTCAAACTTAAACTTTCTTGAATTGACATAGAATGAAATCTAACTAAAATTAAATAGTTAAAAGTAACGAGATTGAACACGGATGACTACAAATGTAGAGGAAGACCATAAAAAGTATGGAATGACTGTGTGAAAGAGGATATACATAGGAAGGGGGTAGATTCGGATATGACGGCTGATAGAGATGTATGGAGGTGTAGTACATACCTCCTACCTATTTGCCCATCCTCAATAGGGATAATGGCAGGTTAATGATGATGTCTGCCAAAAAGCGACTTGACAGTATTAATGAAAAGTAAATGTAGATAGATAAAAGGAAATGTTGAAGATGTTGAAAGTTTTATATTTTGCGAAACTCCTTTAATTCTTTACTGACTCCTAGATGGGTATGCTATAGGGGGTTTCAGGTTTTATCCATTGTTTACGCTACACCCTGTATATTAGATTGGAATGACAAATACGATAAATGTGACCATTGTGCAATTACGTGCAAAATAACTAACTATTTATTAATTCTTCAAAATTTTCACTTAGTTATATATTTTTTCATATCATACTCAAGTAACATCAGCGCAATTTGTAACCGCAGTGACCTATATAAAAAATAACAGAAATGTTTCTCGATGAAAAATCTGCTCTATGTGTGTGAAAGAATATAACTTGTTCTACTTTGTAAACTCGGTTGGATAAATATATATTTTTAGTTGCAAAACATACTGTTTTTTATTGCTAAAAAAACTGCTACCTGATAGAAGATTTTATACTTATTCATATTAACAAAGTATGTAATCTTTATATCTTTATATATATAATTCTTCTATGCGTGTGTATGTCACTGAACTTCTCTCAAACGACTGGACCGATTTTGATGAAATTTTTTGTGTGTGTTCAAGGGGATCTGGGAATGGTTTAGATTCACAATTTTCACCAAATATTAACATCACATTAATTTATTCAAATTAAAGACGTGTAGACAGGACAACTTCTGTCGGGTCCGCTAGTAATTATATAAAATTTCTACCTCTGTATGAGACGATTTATTTCATTCATTTATATTCTAATACTATAGTGGGTGATACTTCTATGTAACAGAATTTATTTTATCAATTTTATTTATAGTTTTTTTATTAATTTAATTCAGACACAACAGACGGTGCTATTGTTATTTAATTACTCCATATTGTCCCATCTCTGAGTCGTTTAGAGTCGCTCGCTGTTTAAACATCGCATACGGCGTACGCGAGAGTACCAAGTTAAACGTATTTGAGATATATTCATGACCTTTTGGCAGCATATGTGTCTCTGTAATACGACACTAGAGCGCGCTGGCGGCGCCGCTGTTTGCTCTGAAACATAATATGGCGCATTAGAGCGGCTTGTTTTGTCTCCATTATCTTAACTTCGAAGCTGGTAACTGGTGTGCATGTGTCGATGTTAATGAAAACGGCTACGGCTTTAATTTATTTTTAATATTAATAGAACACCCTATATTGTGGTGACAGCTTTAATTTTTATCGGCCGTATTTGTAATTTATTACTTCTTTCTTAATTTTACGTACGACGTACTTGGCAGGCACCGATTTTGCTTACAAAATTTGTAACTGAGCGTTTGAAAATCAAAATTAGACATAATTAAGATCCTACACAGGGCCACAGAGAAATATATTGTTCATAAAACATTGTAAAGAGGATCAAAAGACGCATCACGCCGTTAACATTTTGGTATACTCACGATCACAAAGACATTAAAACCATTACGTTACGTAAAAATCGATCACGATGTACATTAGTGGATAAATAAATATTTAATACCATATTCAGGGCACGTGATGTACGTTTTTGTAATAACACCCTCATACATACATTATGATAAGGTCTTGACATTTTTACGTAGTGTAAACTGGGCTGTGCTCCTCAATCATTAATCACAAACACAATGCACGTCAACCGGCCGACAATGTGTCGCGACGCATGTTCCGGGGCCTTCCAATTTTCCTACATAATGGGAAAGTAGATGGAAAAAACATTTCACCCTTCGTCCTAACAGAAAGTGCGAAACAAGTCGATTCAAGTATTAACAATGGAACTCGAAGAGGAGTCACGTAGTGATCGAATGATGGGAAAGTCGGAACGTGTTACCCGGAAGTTGAATTTTTTTAAATTGTTCCTCATTTTGGTAATGGCTTTTAATGTCTTGTAAAAGCGTTTCATTTTAAAGATCTAAGAGATTTGAGTAGTATCCTTCTCTTTTTGTTGGAAGTTTAAACTTTAAAACGCGAATGACAATTTTATTCTTTGAAATTGATTGAAGCTTGAATTTGACATCAAATAACATAGAACGAGGACTTACAATATGATAAATTGAACTCTACAGAAAAGTTTCCAAACAAATAACGATTCAATAAATATAAAAACAGACATTAAAAACAAATTACTTGAGTTTATATCCACCTTAACAAGGAGCCGTATTGTTACCTGGTCATAGTGATTTTCGATAAAACTTTACGATGCTATAATGAGTCGATAAGACCATTCCCAGCGACTACGCCCCTTAATATAGAGCCATATAAAAATAAATTAGCAATATTGGGTAGAATGCAATCAGGGATGGATTGGACAGTGTTTCGGCAATTACCGGCGGACTCCCAAATTTCCCAATATGAGCTGCGTAATTGATATTTACGCTACATTGATCCCTCGCATGACTACGGAGAGATTTGTATTTATGGCTTCATTTAAAGTTTGCATCCGACCAAATTATATTCTGCGAACTGTTCCTCAATTAATATGTATCGGTAAGATATATAGAGCGATGGCTCAGGGGTTAAGCACATGACTTGTAATTTGCAGGTTCTGGGTTCGAATCCCGCCTAGAACCAATGTATTTTTCGATTGGCGATTTACATATGTACATTTATCCGACGAGACGCAACCTGCACATATCTGCGAATAAATTCAGATATATTTCAAGTCAACCAACCCGCACTTGGCCAGCGTGGTTGACTTTGGCCTAATCATCCGTGCATCATACCTGCATTAGGCCGGAGTGGTTAAACAAAGCTTAGTCACCCTTAACTTTTAAGGTAGGCTCCGAGCCCATCAGTGGGAACGTATAATGAGCTGATGATGTACAAGATAAAGTAAAAACGTATACAAACACAATTACACGAGAACTAACTTTAAAACAAGATAGCAACTCTGTTAAAAAGTTTTGTCAAGTTTTTGTTTCTTTGAATTATGTAGCAACCGCAGCTTTAGTTCAAGTACAAGTTAGATAAACGCCGATAACCTCAAATAAAAACCGTACCAATTTATCTAAACACTCCCACTATTGTTTCGAATTGTTTACGAGTCGCATTTGTCAGTTCCCCTTATCAGTATCAGTCCGTAACCGTTGACAAATCAGCGGCATTTGAACATTGTTTGCGATAGTTTAAGACGAGTTAGGCAGCGGGACGCATTATTCAGAGATACGAGCGTCATTTAACATTGTCAGCCGCACATTTGTATCGGTGCAAACGTAACTACGAATCTACCCTTTTCTTTACAAACGACGACAAATTGGTGCTCAATCATTATAAATTAGACCTCTTAGTTGTACGAAATTACCCTACAAACAATCCACAAGAACGTTTTGGAGATTGACGATACTTAATGTATTATTCTGGAGAAATTAAGTATAAACATTGTTAACTCTTCTCGCATCTAAAAAGCATTGAATTATAATAGTATCTAAACTTATTGTCACCAAACGAGAGCATTTTATGTGAACTTTGTAGTTTTAATTTTATAATCATTTTCTTTTCAAATAGTACAAAATTTAATCCCAGAAAGTCACATCGAGACTATTAAAAAATCAATTTCTTTAAAGCAAAGCGTTAACAGTCAATACGATCATATCGTTTGAATGGAAGAACAGCTCGTCGCAATGGAACGGAAGTAACCGTTGGGACCTTAGAGCCACGTGCTGCCCGTCCGGCACACCTGCTTACAAACTTAACAAAATAATCTATGAATGAATGCATTTGATTTGTACAGACTTCAAATTACTGATTAAATTGAAGTTTAAAATATTTAATAAACATTATTTATTTCTCTTTGTCATTGTGAATACTTCCTTATTGATTAAAGTACATATTATTGTAGTATTTTCAGCCTTGACAAAATGTTAATTAAGATTTATAATCATAAAACTGTTGTATTATTAAATTTATTTCGTCGAAGTGTAACGCGACGATATTTACAATAACATTGGTAGCATTTATAAAAAGATTTCTTTAGATTATTTTGAAGCTTTAACCAATAGAAAAACATACAGAATTTTAATTATATCTATTAGGACGAAGCGATAGAAGATTGTCTTATTATCGGTATTTAATTAGCGCAAGGTCTTTTATTGGTCACATTATTGTGATCAACCAATACGCCGTTAATAAAAGCGTAGGTAGTTCGTTACATTCTGAGCGTATTTTCATTTCACTTTCCAAAAAGGTTCAACCGTTTATTAAAGGTGATAAATAATTACAAAAACCACTGTATAGGTTTCCTTTATTTTGCGGTATATTTTAATATGTTTTTCTAAAATTATATTACATGTAGATCAAATATCATATTCATTGTTAACATTAAATTAAAAATGTGACATCCATATTGTATGTCCATTGTTTATTTCCATGAATTTAAATTGCCAGTTAATAATATTTATCCCTCAGTTAGCATTTTAAATGAACAATTAAAGTAATTGAAGACATGAATCATTGTATAATAATAATTAAGTCATCAAGGTTTGTTGGTCAGCGTCTTTGTTTCAATACCTATCTCAATTTCAAACAAAATTCATTTTAAATTGAGTATTCGTTTGTCTTCCTTTTACTTTAGTTTCACCACTAGCGTTACAAACGATCCGTAAACTATTAAATCGGCATGTTAACGGCTCATATATCGCGGGAAGCGGCTCTATCAACGCTTTTACGGTTATTGGTATGGAAAAATGGACAAGGGTGTAGATAGATACGTAATATTTGGTAATACGTTTCGAATTGGAATTAATGATAACTAGATCAAAATAATATATCTAAAATGATTGATGTATTCAAGGGAAATGTAGATGATTTTAAGTTTTTGTAGCTAATTCATACACCTTGAAATTTGATATCATTCTCCTGGTAGTTACTGTTTTCCTGCTCAGAATAAAATTAACGTTAACGCTGTGTTACACTTAAATCGTCTCGTTTATCTCGTGTTTTATGTTTTATCTATTCGATTCTTAGGTTATTACGAAGCTTTTTAGAAAGGACGTTTTGTAATCGCTAAACTTTTAGTAAAAAAAACAATAGAGTTACGCAAAAGACAAACGAAACCTATACAATTGTTCCTTTGAGACTCTTTAATTAACACAATGGATATAAAACCATCCTTTCATCGTGTTATTATATTTAACCCAATGTATGTAATTGTATGAATAAGTAGGAGTGTTAATGGGTCCATTTCTTAATACTTAGTAATTTAGTGTGTAAATGTTTCAACATTTATATAAATGGGCCAAGATAAAACACAATAGAGTAATATTAGTAGAACAAAGTGTAATTACGTGCATTTATTCCCTATTAACACAACCCACCCGAGATGTGTACGGCTTTTTGTGAGGAATAAAACACATTTGTATAAAACGTGCTGAGTTCACCTGTATATACCGTTTCACTGAGGACAAATGTAAACGTTTAATTAAACCTCCTTTGATGAGGTGTTCCATTCACTGAGTATGACAATTGGATCATTATTTTCCTTGTATTATTTAAATCACAAAGAGACAAGTGTATAATTAAATTCAATTCTTTTTTCTTTTTTTTATAACAGAAGGGAGCAAACGAGCAGCAGGAACACCGAGGTGTTCAGCAACGCCCATGGACATCAGTAATGCCAGAGGAACCGCAGATGCGTTGCCGGCCAAAATTATTTTTTTATTTATTTAAATGTTATCAGATTTTTTTTGGAAATTTACTAATATTACTTTTACTATCCCAACTAAGCTCTAGACTTGTGCTAGGATATAGTTTACGACACTAGTCGAATGGCGGGATTCGAACCCCCGACCTCGTGATCGGATATACGTACCCTTAACCATTAGGCTATTGACGCTTGACGCTTTACGTGTAACTTTTAATTTCTATTTTGTGATGACTTTGACATCGTTACTGGCACTTATTTACGTTTCCCTTAAGTTTTGTATACTTCCATTAAGCAAAGAGGATCTCAAACCAGCTTAATTATGAATTCTCTCTGAAATCTCGGCACGGCGCAACCCTCGGACGGAATGGCCGCGATTGATTTTAAATGAGCAGCCGACAAAGACCGCTTCGAGTAGGTACCGCTTCCAACTTGCCTATTAAAACTTTGTGGTAAATGTATGATGGAATGAAAGTAGCAGGGATAAAATATATTTTGCATAATTCAAACTATAAAAGATGATGTGAAATAAAGCTTTTGCAAAATGCCCTATTTGTATTTCATCTCGTGCAAAGACAAGTAATTTCCTAATTTTAGTACTCTTTTGTCTTTATCGAAAGGTTGGGAAAGGGACGAGGATTTGACAGAAGTGGGGACACTTAGGAAGGTCATTGTTGCGGCGAATTCAGGTAGCCGCTTGCTCGTTTACCACCTTATAATATAAAATATATATATAGAATGTTGTTAAGATTAAAAGAAGTCATATTTAAAAACAGAATAATTATCCTGTCGTATTTAAGAAGAATACAAACTTAAAAGTGATTATTAAATGCAGCAATGCACGTTAACATGACTCTTAGAGGAATTTCAAAGAGTACCTTTGGAGACGCATCGAATCGTGAAATACAACTGATGCCATCAGTAGATTCAAATTAATTAATTTCAAACAAATGACAATCTTTTTAATAGTTCAAAAGTTATTGCGATTTATTCAAGTGTATTAATATGCAACAACTTTATTTGAACAACGACCTCGTACATGTTGTTAAGGAAAAGGCCAGCATAACTCCTTTTCATACGGCAACTGCTGTAATGTTTAATTTCATATCTTACAGCCCGGCTTGCGCCGACAGCTTGCTTCCGTGGAAACTCGGCTCAACATAAATAAGGAGACAGAAAATTTTGTCGTAAGTGAGAAAATATTACAGCGGCTTAATGTTACGACGGGGGCACCTTACGGTACGCCGGCTCGTTATGTTGATTTATGATGGGGACCAGAAAAAAAATTAAATAAAAGTCCAACTTCCATGCCATGCATACCTACAGGATAATTTATTGAAGCGTTTATTAGTTTTGTCACGATACTCATTCAAGAGTCAAGGGTCGCATAGTTCAATAAGTGACAAGTGAAGAAGAACATTTTACTTTTAATAACCAACAGATATCTGTCAGTCACGAGAATATCTTACAACGTCGTGCAAATTAAACACTAGTATTTAAATTTCATAATCAATATGAAGCTGCTCTACTTCTACTGCTCCACGGAGGTTTGTATCGGTTTGTGATGTAGGACAAATGTGGTAACAAATAACACAGTTGTTACTAAAGGCGCAAATTGAAATACAAATTGATTAACATAAACCGTTAATTACGATCACACAGAACACAATCAATAACTCACGTCGTCCCTTTTGAATACGTATGACATACATAGATAATGAAACATTGCCGTTGTATGGATGCGGTAATTTTTTTGTGCAACAAAATGGGCTTGGATTTGAAATGTAACATGTATTTTATAATAGTTTTTTTTTATTGAACATATTTTGGAATTGTCTAAAAAAACACAAAATATCCGTGATGTATTTGTGGCTCCGTCATTCATTATCATAGAGGTCACATACACACATACTGTTTAGTCAACCTACGAAAGTGTAGAATTATTGTATGACCGCCGATACCGCATCCATTATTTTTTATTCCATGTAACATTCATCAATAAGCTAAATTAATGTTGAGCACGTTTTATGGTAATTTGTATGTCCTTACTACCGCTGTGTTTGAATAAAAAATAATAGAGTTGTCAGTGGTCATACACATAACTGAATTAATTTCACTTGCAAATGCAAGTTTAATCGGAACTGAATGATAGCAGGTCCAATACTTTACGACTGATGATTGCAATTGAATTTTAATTCAAACATAATTGTTACCCATTTGGTGTAGCAGCAACTATTTGACAAATAAATAAAAACAAAATATATAATATTATCTGTCGTCCGCGACTCTGTCCGAGCGGAATTACATAAAAAAACTTAATTAGTAGCCTTTGTCTTCTTCCAGACTATGTTCTACATCTATGTCAAGTTTCAGCGAGATCCATAAAGTCGTTCTGGAGATACCTTCAAACAAACAACCATCCATCGAAATATTCGCATTTATAATATTAGAAAGAAGAAAGATTGTAAAAAGTTGTATGTTGTATTTTTATTCGTTGTGACACCCATATTACTCTTTAGCGGACCGAGTGCCATCAATATTAATTCTCATCTCGTAATTGTCAGCTTCTATTTTTATCACTATTATAAATATACATACAATCACATCTTTGCGTCAATAACCTAATGGTTAAGGGTACGGATTTCCGATCACGAGGTCGAGGGTTCGAATCCCGCCATTCGACTATTGATGTAAACCATATCCTAGCACAAGCCTAGAGCTTAATTGAAATGGTAAAAGAAATATTAGTAAATTTACAAAAAAAAATACAAATATTTTAAACTTAAAAAAAATCTCGTAATAATTACTCTACTTCTGGGTCAGTCTCGTAATAATGAGGAAAATTAAAGCCTCTATTAATGTTTTGTTCCACATAAATGTAGAAGTTTTTTCAATTAATTGTTAACAGGCAAACTTTTCACATCAGCTCGTTTAGAGAGCTATTACGAAATACATTAATGAACTTTCTGCACTGTGTGAAGTTGTGAATATGATGGAGTATGCTCTGTCCACGTAATTCAACTATTTCGTTATTAAATTTTGCATCAGTCAACCAATAATAAACGTTATTATCCATAATTTATTGTAGTCTGAAAACCCCAGAATGGTTTGTTATAATTGACTTGTTTATAGCTCATTAAGTATATGTGAACGAAAACCTAGGATTTTTTGGGAACATAACTAATCTACGCATGGATCCAACAAATAATGGGTTTTATAAATAGTTAATTCAAAACTTTTCCGTAATATCTTACCATCTCCATGAAAGATAACCAGAAAATACCTTTGTAAAGCGAAAACTTATTTAATAAAATGCCACAAAATGAAATATTATCGAAGGAAATGAATTTTTCAATAAATCTTCGCTAACTTTTTGAAGGTTCATTTTAGTGCACGGACAGACTTCTTCTTTACAGTTTGTTGAAATGATATGAAATTCTTAAAATTGCTTTGCATTGTTTAATTATAGTAATAAATTAAATAAAAAATTACGCTAAGACCTTTGCAGTACCTACCGTTACATTGTTCCAGACGGCAGTATCATTCCAACTCCCTATTCCAATAATTCGGCTTTATGTCATATTTTTAACGCTCGACTGAAACCCAAATGGATTTTCCGATAGATTAACTTCCAAATCTATTAATATTGTCTATTGAAATGAATAAATATAGCACGTATTGCTTTTTACGTTAATTTGTTATCCCATTTATCGTTTTCATCGTTTTTATCAAAGCCATTCGTATTGATTTTATTTAAAATTACGATTAATATTCTATTATATTCAAGAGAAACTTTGATAAAAGTTATCCAGTGGAAGGTTAATAGTCACGTAGTTCTTTTTTGCCCTTAGATGAAACCGCTGACTTAAACTACTTACATCTTTGAATGGGTTACATCAGTTACACATATCTATAGATAAAGTTACGTTTAATACAATATTAATTTAGGTAACCTTACAATTGTTGTGAATACCATTTATTGAATAATTAACAACAGTTTGAATGAAATTTACAAGTTGTGATTTATTTCTCCAACCACGGTATTAACTTTAGATACGGTAAATTGGTTGTTTTGCAATTTAAATCTTGATTGATGTCTAAATCTACATTGATCTTATATTTTACGTTTAAATTTTAATAAATTTCTACTGAAAAAAGACTGGTTAAATACATTTAGAAAATGTTCTTCGTCAAGTTTGAATTAATTTTGCGAATAAAATTCTTTTCATACGAGCATTGGAAACAGGTGACCCAGTTATTAGCCTTAAAGCCTTCCATCTTACTCCTGAGGAGGCATTAAGCATCTATATCTTGATTCTTCATCGTGATAGACGCAGTTTTCAATGACCTAGCTTAGATATTTGCTTTAAATTCATCGTCTATATTTACAACACCAGTTGTCAAACGCCTGTTGATATTAATAACACTGACATTATTATTTTAGTAAAAACATACAGCAATGAACCTATTCTATAGTATTTTCAAGGATTTGTAGCTATATCAACTGTAAATTTTGCTATTATAAACGTATAAAGTCGCGCGCTAACAATCAAAATCAGGGAATCAAAAACAGAATTTGTTTCAGCTTATAAAGGAAGAGAAGTATAAAATTATTAAACAGTGGTTATTGACAACAATCACACTTTAAAAACGGACAAAGAAGACAAAAGAGAAACATTCAAAGTTAGGATTTTGTGATATCGTGCACGCAAATTTTAAAACTTAAGCAAGTGACAAGCAGTGCTTTCAACCAATCGAGAATAGATTGAGCATATAAGATCTTGTTCAACTAAATAACATAAATAGAGTAACATAGGACCCTCTTAAGTACCTATTAAGTACTTCACAAGTAAATATTCAGAAAAAATAAAAATCCTACAGCTACAAAAGGCAGTATGCAGTTTGCATAGAAGCAAATTTAAAGGTTCGTTATTAAGGGAATTTAATACCCCAAATTATAATGCTTGATTTTATGTTCGTATACTTAGTTATTAATGACTTTAAATATATTACATACTATAAAAAATGGTGCTTCACGATAAATGAGGTGAACGTGTCTGGAACCTCTCGTTCGTCAAAGAGGATATTAAAAATTGAATTAATTTAATGAAGATAGCGGAATGATCGGAGCACATAGAATCTTTTGTTGTGACTGCTGGAGGCAGAGCGGATGGGGGAATACTTAATTAAGTGTTGGCGAAGCCCTCTCTGCTTAATGCAATGACTTCACGGCTCGTTTAACTTTCATGAAAATCTCTTAAACTCAGCGATTTTTTTCCTTAACTAGCGAAATAGAATTTTCGAGCGAGAAATGTCCTTTCAGGTTTTATGAATTGCACTTTCATGGCTACTTGACAACTCTTTTTTATGAAGCGTGGCTGAAAAATAACTGAATAAAATGAACTTTTTGTAATGGGATAAAAAGAAGAAGCCAGGAATCTAAATGATTAAATGGTGTGTTATTACGTATTTTTTAAATTAAGCAACGAGCATGTACCTTAGAAGAAAAGAACAAGTTTACTTACAAAAATATTTAATTACACTTGAACTTTAATTTTTTTTTATCGTAAACATGCAATGGATTGAGTATAAGTATAGAGACGAGCTATCAATCAACATTATAATACTATTAACGCTTGGGTCGGTTTATAATGGCCGGAAATTAAAGGGGGAATATGACAGAAATTAAAATCGTGCCTACGTCACATGTACAACTGTGTTCGATTAATTAATCAAAATGCTTTAGGAAAAACAAATACAAAATGAAAAATCTAATAATAGACCTATTCAGATGCAATTGTTGTATAGACACTCTTGTTATAATTGTTAATACTGTGCTGTCTTTGAAATAAATAGTTAAAAAAATTACATGGAATTTTTACTGATTATTTCTTTAAGTCGAGAGCATCGCTGGCTCAGGGGTTAACCACTTGACTTGCAATCTGCAGGTTCCGAGTTCGAATCAGTGGAGACGTAATGAGCCGATGATGATTCCTTTTACGCGTTTGGCATAATTACTTTCTAGAGAGAGTCCTTATATAATTGCTTTCATTATCAATGTCGCCTACATGATCCCTCTGCATACAAAAGCTGTTTACTATTTTGAAATTGTTTTTCAACCCTTAAAGTTGATTTCGACTAACATATAACTTGCATTAGTACATATTGTTGTCTTTGTTTGATTAAAAATAATATAAGAGACGGAGATTAGTGTTAAAATTCAAGTAAGATCTTAGTATCATAAAAATGTGTACATCATAAATTTAGTTTTGAAGTTGTCTATAAAGCCGAGGTAGAGAGTTTCACTAGTGTATATAATAACAATCTAATATAATTCTTCTATGAGTGTGTATGTCACTGAACTTCTCTCAAACGACTGGACCTATTTTGATGAAATTTTTTGTGTGTGTTCAAGGGGATCTGGTAATGGTTTAGATTCACAATTTTCATCAAATATTAACTTCATATTAATTTATTCAAATAAAGACGTGTAGACAGGACAACGTCTGTCGGGTCCGCTAGTAACAATCTAAGTTGTTTGGGCAAAAAACTTGTTGTTTATTTACGTCAAAACATGTTATTCATTATTTATTCCCTTTTATTCGTACTAGCAAGGGGTACGCACCCTATTACTGTGGTTGTTACAGAACCGCGCACATAATCCAATAATTGATATAATAAAGGCGAGTTGCTTTGCTATTAAGCCAACTCAATCACTGTGGTTTCATAAAAGTAATTGCTGGATTTAAATGATGAATTGTATTTCCATATTTCAATTTCATTAAAATGAGAAAAATTCATAAAATTACAAAACAACAATTTAAATAGGAGGGACGATTTTTACAACGATACTGTAAATATTTATTATATTTTTTTTACAAAAAATTAGAGTTGTTTGGAGCCAAACTAAGGCAGACAAGAACATCCGTATTTAGTAAGATTTTCTGATAGGCAAAGCGCATATTCGTTTCCCAATATCTCTCAGTCTTCCTAAATGTCACTACAAAAACCAAACATCAGGAAGATTTTTAACAGTACTTATGTTGGTAGAATATTATAAAATCACGGTACCAAATACATGTGAAAGGACAATTTAGTCGCACCATTAATAGCAACTCTGACTAATGTTGCGTAAAGTGATACTAAGAAAACACGGATCCTACAACAAACCCAGTTACTAAATGCAAGCGAGACGCGAGATATTTAAATAGCTCCGTCTCTTATCCTCTAAAAACATTTGACGATAGGGTTTCGTAATGAAAGGGTCGGGTACGAGGGTGGAAGGGTCTGATCGACCCGTATTGTTAAACAGAGCCGTGTGCGACGCGTTAGTTACGTCGGGTAATGAATCCGCGGTATTGTTCTGAGGGGGATCGCAATGTTTACTGGTTTAAAACTATTAGATACCTATTAGAGTTATTAAATAACGTTGCACCTTCAAATTGTTATTGAAGGGAGAAGCAAACCGTTTTAACAAATAATCAAAGTGAATAGAAAAACTGTCTAAAGCTGAAATACAAAACCAGATTTTATTTCGACTTACAAGCATTACTTTTCTGGAAGTATATGAGATGAAGACAAAGGTTCATGTGCTATAGACAAACCAATCTAATGAATTTTCAATAAGCCTGCACTTCACAATTTATGCTTTAGTGAATAAATTATTCCCGTAAATTAAAATAGTCGAGACGACATGTGTGGATGATGTTTGTGGACGAGGCGTAAATTTCGCAGCGGGAGATTGAATAGACATCAAAGTAAATAGAGATAGAAGCCACGTGACCCCGACGGCATCGGGCCGGGCCATTAGCTGAAACCAGGGAAGCTGCTCCAATTACTCGCAAAACATTAACGGAACTGCAGGATGTTGGTCCAAGTTGTGAACTGAAGCGATTTTCATAACAGATTTGAAAAATCGACTGACAACTTGGGGCTAAGGAATTATATGGCCTGCGGTGATGGTTATAAAATGTAATAAAAATATTATCAGCTTAAAGAACTGTTTTAGTAATTTAATTACGTTTTGTCTGTAAAAATTCTATCACATTATAAATTTAACTATAATTTGATGATTACATCAAACACCTTAACTGTATGATAATTTGATAAAAACATAAAGAAAAAATCTTTACGTAAAAATTATAAGTCGGTGGCTCAGGGGTTGAGCACTTGACTTGGGATCTGCAGGTGTTGGGTTCGAATCCCGCTATGTACCATTATGTTTTTCGATAAGGGACGTGAATTATAAATATGGTTTTACCCGCTATCGCTTGTGATATAAACCGATTCTATTATAAGATATTCTTGCAATGAATGCATGACCTCTACTTTTATACGCACAGATAATATTATTCCCCTTGCAATAGATTGTAAACGGTTAGGGTCGCTGGGATGTTCAGTTTGTGCTGCTTGTCTAAACGATTCCGGCTACGAACTATTAGCGGTATCTTTTATTTTGGTAAAAAAATATAACACAATATAACGGTATGGTAATAGATTGTTTAGAAACGAAATCAAAGTTTTAGCACAGCTTTTTTGCGGATGTATAGAGTAGTAGGTGATAGTGGAGAATAATAGGTTTATTTACATTTTAGACCCTTAAACCTAAACATTTTTTTGTTTAGAGTTAATACAATAAACTTTAACCATCTTTAATTTCTAATAATTTGGATCTTTTGAAATATCCGGGTATCGTGAAGTCAAGTGAAAAGTGACTTTAACTTTGGCTAACAACTTAAAACGTGTCACCGCCCCTTTATGGTATTACGGCTGTGATATCTTGAATGTGCGTATAAAATTAACCAAAGATTTGTGTCCGAACGTAAAATTTGTTTGATTTTTAAAATCGCTTTAATAAATTTAAGTTAACGATACACACACCGAAAACATGGTGTTGTTAAAACAATATTTATCTTAATAATTAGTAAAAGCTCGCCAAGTCTCGGTCGGTTTGATAAAGGTGCGTGTAAACGAGCGCGGCGGGTCGCGTGCCGAGCCTATAGCGCATATAAATTAAAACATAATTGTGTTATCGTGAGTTCGTGCTTTAATGCGTTTAGTTCGCGACGACGACGTCGACGGCCCGAGGAAATAAACGCTATGAAGAAATTAATTTAAATTTGATAAAAAAATGTGTTTTATTTATTATGGCGCGGTCCCGTGGCCATTGGAACTCCACGTCAGGCACGCGAATGTGGAAATTCTCCGTAATACGTTATGGCGCAGGTTGACAGTTTTATATTGAAGAAAGATGAAAGAAAGTCATTATTACAGGGGTTATTTACTTAAGATATAATATGCAATGTTTTTACTAGTCTAATAAAAAAACAACTGCTATTGTACCGCTATATGATGGCTTGCTAAACGTGATACTATATTATTGTTCTGACGACATGCTTTGCCGAATGTAAAATGACCCATAACTTTACATTAAAGCCCTTTACTTGATAAATAAAACAAAAAGAGTATTTGTATCATGAAGTGACGATCTAAATTTAATTTTAATTTATCGTTCATACAGATAAAGATGATTTTACTTTTAAAATGTTTAAGCAGCGTATGTATATTTTGCGACATTACAAATTAAAAGAGATCGTCGTACCTAAGTCGAGTAGAACCCTTCAATAAAAACCTTTTGTGAAGTTTTTGCAGGAGTTGGCATAATTTTTTAAATGAATTGAAATAGGTCGCTGTAAAATTATACTTTTACGATTGAACTATCTACTTTGAAGAAAATGTAGTATTTTTTTTTATTCTTTTAAATTAACCGAGTTTATTACTAGGGAATGTTTTAAGTAACTTCAAAAGGCAATTATATGGGAAAATATCTGACAAAGTTGTCATCACCGATATTCTAATTACTTGCATATATTTTTATTCAAATAGATGTGACATATTTTATATTATAAATACGAATGTTTGGATGGATGGATGTTTATTTGAAGGTATCTCCAAAACGCTTCAACGGATCTCGAGGAAATTTGGCACATATATAGAACATTGAAAGAATACGTAGGCTACTATGTTATGAACACATAAACTATTAATTCCGCGCAGACGGAGTCGCGAGCGACAGTTAGTTTATGATAATTGTATAAAATGACATGATTAAAGATGAGTCTGTTGTCTTAACCTGTATGTAGTGTTGTGTAGTGGTGCAGTTGATTTATAATTAATGTTTATTACAAAGAAAAAAATTTTTATATTAAAGTACTTAAGATTGTAATTCCAACAGCTCCTTAACTATTTCTACGACATATTGCCTACAAAATATAAATTCACATTTATAATTCGCTTTACATCGTAATTATTTCTTACTTGAATTTGTATCGTAGACTGTATTTGAGTAAACGTCTAATAATGTTGAACGGATATATTTATTCTAACATTTCAGGCATTGAATTTGAATGCAAATAGGTAGCGACTTGCATGTCTAAGTCGTATTGTGTGCCACCGGTGTACAAGCGCCGTCTTGGCCTAAATAAAGGTATTTTCCACAAAGTGACAAGCTGCACAACGCCGTACTGATAGGAACAGAACACTGAAGTTCATAGAAATAGCAGCCACAAACAGTTGCGCGCGACTTATAGATTAGTGGAAAAGGTGTCTAACATGTTTAAGCCGGTCGGCGTTGAATTTGTGGTCTATACACACTATTGAAATTTACAGCTTAAGTTGGTTGCTGAGTGCACATTAAGCATGTTTATGGCTCGCTCTACAAGGAAATGTTGCGAAATTTTATTCATAAGATTGCAGTTTTAATGGCTTGTCAACAGACCACCGCAAACACTGTTTAAAATTTTTGTTTACGATGATTAGGTAACTATTGCAGTAAGCAATGGTTTATTAAACTAAGTCTATACAGAAATTATATGCTAACGACATTTATTGATTAATATACGTAATATATATTAAGAAAATAATGTCGACATATACATTAGTCTTCCGCGTATTATTTACTGTTACAACTTCGTTGAAATTTCACTCAAACAAAACAAAGTCTTGATATCCAAAAAGTTAATAAAATTTACTATTCGTTTCTATAGTTATAACGATGTCATAAAGGCACCAACATAAAACAGTGGTAGAGCCCGCTTTAACATCTTCGCACAATTGGCCCGGCTCAACCGGTGAAATACCACGACCACACAGAAGACAGGCGTGAAGTGAAAGCAATTCCGCGTTTCGTCTGATGAGTACGTCCCGGAGGCCAAAACTAGTCCTCTTTCCCTTCCCATCCTTTTTCTTATAAGAAGAGGATGGGATGTGTAAATGGACTTCGCGGGTGAGAGGATGCATGGGAAGGAAAAATATTTTCTTTCTGTGCATCCTCTCCTCTGAAAGGTAGGCAACGCATATGCAATTGCGCATGTCTATGATCAACGGTCACTTCGCTATTTCAGCTATTTCAGGTGGCCGCTCGTTCGTTTGCCACCTTATGACATAAAAAAAGACAAATTTTATAAAATGTACAAAACATTTACAAATTAATTAAAACATAAAATGCAATTTAGTTACACCCATAAATATTATAATAGAGAAACAGCAATAAATATAACATTATATCTTTTACATACATTTTTAAACTACATCATTAATTTTTCTACTATGGCATCATTATCAATACGCGACTGTATTCCGAAGGTTTCAATGCAACAAAATTTATAGGCCATGTTCATTAAGCTTAAATACAAGAGACGCGTAACGAAATATGACTTTATCTGTCATCCAAAACTTGAAACAGGGAGACAGATACGTGCTAAAAATTCCCACCCCCATTATAATAATCTATTTTTAAAACACTTCCTAAAATATTAAAAAATACTTACGTAGGGATGTCTCCATTAACACCGATGTTCCCCTAAGAATGTTATCATCGATAGACATAACTCTAAACATATTTTAGTTTTGTTTTTATTAATATACACATGTCGTTGAATAATCCCTTTTTTACTTTTTAAAGCTATGACAAACTAAGCAGTATTATCAAATAAGCTGGCGCCCGTGACTCCGTCCGCGCCGAGTTAAAAACTTAATAAGTATTTATGTTTTTCTAGGCTATGTTCTATATGTATGCCAAATATCAGCGAGATCCTTACAGCCTTTCTCGAGATACTATCAAACACCCATCCATCCAAACATTCGCATTAAAACAATATCAAGATTAGAACTTATCAATAAAGTTATTTAAAGGTGAGACCTACATAAGAAGGTAAGCGAGCGAAGAAAAATGGGTATATCTTACAGGACATCTTTGGAAGCTAGGAAGGGAATTTGTAAGGTAAAGTTGCCCTTAGAAAAGTGTCTATTAAAATTTATGTCGTATACCAATACAATTGATTTGTATGCAATATATCAACGAGCAATCATTCACTCGTTAAAATTTAATGGTCTCCGTAGAAACTTTTTCTTTTTATCTCTACAAAATTGTTTGTAATTTTTATAGCATGTTGCTAAAGTTAACTTTATCTCTACTGATTAGTTTAGGAACAATACTTGGAAATTTATTTAAATATTGATACTTAATATTAATTTAATGGATATCAATAAATACTTAACACATTGTATTTTAAAAAGACCATACCTAAAGAATTTGACAAACATATTTAAATTAAAAAAAATTATGTTACAATGATGCTAAGTTCAAAGAGAACTACAATATAGCTGCATAAAAGTAGGCAGAGGAGAAGAATGTCATAACTAAAATTAAGATAGTTGTGTAAAAATAGAAGGAGGCTAAAGAAAATGTCAGTCCGAATTGGTTAACTAGAGAACTACATCTTCTCGTCTACTATTCGTAAATAACCTTAATCCAAAAGGTTAAAAACTTCGACTATGAATAGAGAAATGTAACAAAGATATCCAATCTGTAAATTTTTTATCGAATCTGTTCCGTATGTAGCTTTTACTTTCACAAGTTGTCACATAACTCTTATTCGGTGCGGACGTTGTGAACCAAAAATAGAAGCCCTAAACTTTTTAATAGGTGTAGAGGCGCTTTGAGGAGGCGAAGGCAAGGCGCCTTAGTCGGCGACAGCCCAGACGACTTTTATGACTTTCAGCACAAATTGCTTTTGCTCCTCATTTGAATACGATTTCGTATATAAAAAAAAGTTTTATTTTGTATGTTTCAATTCTTTATACAGATTACAACTGAAATTAAAACGGAAAGTTTAACTTGTAATGTTAAGCTCAGCTCGTTCAAATACTGTAATACATTTTACAAAGTAAATTGTTATAATGTTGAATATTAGAGAAAAAATTTGCTTGAGAATAATTACAAAAATTTGGTTTGTGTAAAATTATAGACCAAAGGCAGTATGGATGGATTGTGTGAAAGAGGATATGCGTAAAAAGTTGGTGAATTCAGATATGTCTGCTGACAGAGATGTATAGAAGAGTAGGATATAGTATACCGACACTCTGTGGGGATAAAGGGAGGTTGATGATGATGATGGTTTGTGTAAAACTAAGTACTAATTACTAAGTCTTTTCATATATTTTGAAACTAGACATTCTAAAACTTTGACTACATCAAAATTCATCAAACCATCTTAATATACTGCTGCACCCATGTTAACAAGCCAAATTGAAATGACAAGGAAAATTGCAACATCTAACTTAGTAGTGCAAGTTAGCAGAAGCTAACTCAGATAACTTAGCTAGGTATCGAGCGCTAAGTCAGGCGAACTCCCAAACTAACCGTTTTGGTGAACTAAAACTTTGACTTCAAGTTAATCCACCGCGCAATTCTCTTGCCACATTTCGGCATGTTCTTGTTAAAATAATAGATCGTTCGGAATCCGTAAACTTCCAACTATTATTCCTGCTTAGAAATTTCACCAACCACAAGCCTTGTAAATACTGCGTCTTACGCTAACACAAGGAAAATTTAATTAATACTTTGTCTAGAAGATTAATTTGTAGAATTAAATCTATGAAGAATACTTACATAAAATTTCCTAAAAGATGCAACACTGATCGGATATAGAAATAACATAAAACCCAACAATATTACTTCTATTTCATTAATCAATCTATAGGGTTGTCATTTTAAAAAGCAGTTAATTGTTTTATATTTTTGGCAACCCTATTGAGACTTACCTATCAGTATTACTTGAAGTCTAATTGGACATGTAATGTCGTTACAACACATGTTACAAGATTAAACTAATGTATCACATTATAATTAACACCTGCCCATAAATATTGATACGGCACTAATGTCCAGACGGCTTAAACAGTTATTATCCATTTTAATGTACGTGGACATAAGATAGAGGGCGCATAATCCGAATTGATGCTACCATTAGTGAGTTTCAACAGTGGGATCTTTTGTCATTAACATAATTTAAGGGAAGAGTCGCTAAGAGCCCGGCCTAAATGAATTAAAATTTCCGATTCATTGATTTAGTAAGATTAATGGACATGTTCTGACGCTGACACACTTTTGTAATTTAGAAATATAGCCTGACAGCGTTTATTGTTAGAAATATAAATTAAAAAATTAACATCAAGTTAAGAAAATGGAATTAAGAGATAAATAGAAAGCGAAGGTTAAAACCGGATTACATGTTAATTGTTGTATTACATTTTTGCTACAGTCTTTCATGGTAATAAAACAATAGCCGCAACAGTCATTATTTTAAATTTTTAACTTACTAATATTATAAATGCGAATGATTAGATGGATGGATGGATGTTTGTTTGAAGGTATCTCTAGAACGACTGATTGGGCTAGGCTACTAATCTTGTTTTTTTTCCGCGCGAACAGTGTCGCGGGTGACAGTTGTTTTATAAAATATATTTACATTAAATCCATTAATTATGCATAGCCAGTAACATTTTGTTTTCATAAAAAAACCTATCAAAAAATTTTGCCAAATAACCATAAAATATCTCCTTATTTAATATAATTTTCATCAAAAATAAACATTCATCAGAACAAAATAACTCTTTAAAATCTTCATACATTGTTTGTCTGAAAATTAAATTTTATAATTAAGAACTGTACTAACAAAGGGAATAAACACAAAAACTCTTTTCATAAAGCATACAAAATGCAAAATACATTCCGACAAAATATCATTGTTCCGTCCGAGACGTAAAGCAAATATAATTTTGTCCTCATGAATATACACGTCCTTTTCTCTATTTATTGTTCTGTCTTTGTCGCACACAAAGGTTTAAGTACAGTGTAAAGCTTTAGATTTAATTACACTCTTATAAAAGTTACTCGTTTTAATTCTGTAAAGCCGACGATATTTTGTACGCGTGGAAAATAATTTCAAGTATCTAGTCTGGCTGGTTTGGCTCTTGATTGTTATTTACCTTGTTGACATTACCTGTTCCCCTTCAATAATACGTTATAAGATACCTTTTAATATAACTTTCTTTAAGCTCAGTTAAAGCTGTCATCAATTAAAGAATGAAATAGTCTACTAATAAGGCTGACTAAAGGTACACGTCCATTAGCCCGCGTGGGACACACCGCTCACGGCACGCTACGGATTTTAGTTTGCTTTGTATGATTTTACATAACTATGAGTCTACGCCGCCCGCATCGTAAGACGGCATTTATCAACAAGCAATCCGTTCTGGCCGTGTGTGCGGTGAGTTCGGCGCGGGCTAAAGGACGCGTACCTTAGCACTAAATTTTAAATAGTGATGTTTTACTTGGAAGAATCATTAACACAGTTGTCTTATTTTTTCTCAGTTTTAATCCAATACTATTAAAAATAAAATCAAAGCAGACATATAGTTTATGTTTAACAATAAATAAATATTCAGGACTACAAAATAAACTTAATTATGTATTTTCATTCCAGCGTTAAATTTTAATCGTATGCAAAGCCAAAAGTGAATGCTAACCATTCAAAACTCGTCCCATATGTTTTTTCAGGCGCATAAAAATAATAAAACCACCATATTCTGATATATGGCATAGTTATTCCAGAATGGCTGTGAAGCGTTGAAAATTGATTGATGTAAAAACAAAAACGCACGATGTATTTCAATTATTTTAAAGTGTCAATAGCCAAATGGTTAAGGGTACGGATTTCCGACACCAGGTCGGGGGTTCAAATCCCGCCATTCGACTATTGTCGTAAACCATATCCTAGCACAAGTCTAGAGCTTAGTTGGAATGGTAAAAAAAATATTAGTAAATGTGTAAAAAAAATCTGCTTATATTTCCATAAAAAAAATATTTGAAACTGCGTTGGCACGGAATTAAAAAAAATCTTAATAAACACCATATGTGTTCCTTCCAGACTATGCTGAGCTGTTCCGGTGATACATTGTAACAAAATTCCATCCTTCCATCCATCTAAACTTTCGCTTTTATAATAAATAGATGAAAGATGCAGGTCAAAATTCTTCTTCCATTATACGTTGTTTGTAAAGTACAAAATCTATAGTATGTATTTTTATAGCCATTAATTAAAATGCTGGCAACATACCAGACCGCTTATAAAATTATTGAACGTCATAAAAAATATTAAAAATAAAATTTAAATATTATCTACGTACCGTCATATTTGTAACTACTATTAAGTCAAGAATACTGATAAAAGCTCACAAAATATACGCCCACTCAACTTCATGCATATCTTTTTTCTAAAACGCATGTGGAATTTTTACACATACATAATACCTTAACAGACATACAACAAATTTGAATACCATTCACAAAATGGAGTAGAGTAGGCGGAATTTTGTTATCTTGCAACGCGACTTACACAAAAATCTGCCGTTAAACAAATGTAAAAGTACCAACAGTAAAATGGCAGAATTGTTTTTTTTTTAATATTTGCAGATTTTTGTAAATTTAATAATATTTCTTATAACATTTCAACTAAGGTTATGCTTGTGATAGGATACGGTTTACGACAATAGTCGAATGGATTCGAACCTCAGATCACCTGATCGGAAATCCGTACTTAACTATTAGGCAATTGGCGCTAAAAATTCAAAATTAATTCTTTCAAAGAAAAATTCATCCACGGAATCCGACATTATGCCGATTCAAGAAGGAGATGTATGCAAAGAGTAACCATTTATTTGTTGGTTACATTTGTAATGATGACTACAAGCAGTTAAACATGGACAAATAGCTTGTTAGAATGCACGATGTTTTAAAATAGATATAAGTGCATTCAAACATTATTTTAATTTTATTCAATAATTATAAATTTTGCAGCCACGCTCCTACGTCTTGATACTCCCTAACTTTATGAACACAGCGGCGTCCCTCCGCATTAGAAAGACAATTTATAAATACCTTACAAAAGCTCGCTTAAGCAATATTTACGTTCCGCCGCCGATGAATTTCTTAGTCACGCTCGATAATATTTTCGAAAACAACTCGTCTTAAACCACTAAAAGGGATTTAAGAACAAAACATGTTTTATTTTAAACTAGCTTTCGCCCGCGACTCCGTCCGCGTGGATATATAAACAACTTAATTAGTGTAGCCCAGCCATCCTTCCACATCACATCCATCTAAACATTCGTATTTATAATATTAGTAAGTTAAATAAAAAGCAGCTCTCAAGGCTCATTCTAAAAAAAAAATGAATAAATAGTATCCTATGTCCATCTTCTGGCTCTAAGCTACCTTCTCACTAATTTTCAGCCATATCGGTAAAGCCGTTCTTGAGTTATAAATAATGTAACTAACTCGACTTTCTTATATATAAAATTCATATTTACAACATTTTCTTTTTAATGTCGTTTTAAATGAAATTTTAACTATAAAAGTACCGCCAGATAATATTATGAAGAAAGATTTATAATTTCATGCTGAAATTATTCATGATCGAAGTTTGAAGCCAAAATATAGTACGTGACAAATTCCTGTCCTAACAAACCCTAAATGGTAAGGTAAACCGGTTAGTTATTGTCGACTCTACATTTCATGTGGTCCAGACGGATTGCAAATCACTTGCGTGGGATCCTCCGACTCAGGTCTTGCGATGATTGCGCTGACGTCTTGCGAAATTTATTAACGGTGTTATGTAAATATGACAAATCGCTTGAGCGGTAGACGGTGACATTTGAATGAACTGGCTCACTCTGAAGTCGAGTTTATCGAACATCCCACACGGATTGATGGAGTGAAAATAAATAAACATTATTACATGTAAATTGCACATGAAAGATATTGTAGTAAAAGTAATGAATAAATTTGGATCAAACAGTCATGTAAATAATATCTTTAATGCTGAAATATAGACCATAAATATATGTTAAAAGCACACAAATTTATTTATAATTATATGCCATGAACGTAATTCATTTTCCAACTGGCTGAATGGAGATAAATCATTATAATAAGTACTTGTATTTATCACATTAATAAACAGTATTTGATCTTTGTTTCTTTTGATGTAACTGCCTCTAAGTAAAAAAAATACTTAAAAAGCTCCGTAGTACTTATTACCTTTTTTTTCAGTATCCAAATATTTAAAAATCAAGTTAACCGTGTAGAAAAAAGTAAAGAACACAACCACTTTAGTCTTATTGATAATATTACGGAAGCTTACTTCATTACTCATCCTTTAGAAGCGGCCGGTTATTGTCTAAAGTTAAATACGTACTTGGTCAGTGAACCGAGCCCCGACAACCAAACTTAGTTACCTAAACAAACATCGTGGGTCCTCGGTCAACATTTGTTACTTCGACGCACTCCTGTAAACATCTTTGTATTCGATATTAAACACGCATCCTCTCTAAATATATTTCGCTGCAGGAAAACATAATTTTGCATGTCTGTTATACATGTGGCAAAACGTTTAATGCATTCTGATATACTTCCAAGTTTATTTTAACATTCACTTTTGGTGATTCGACGAGAACTGAGCGTAAAATTTCAAGGAATTGCTCACGTTACGTCTTGTCAGAGATAATTAATATCAAGTTGTTAAACCAATAGACAGCAGTTAGAAGGTCCACAAAATTAGTATAGTCATCTGAGACTAAAATGACAATGCCTATAAATGAATATTTATAAAAATCTAAAGGAGTCTAACTGACAATCTCGATGAAGATCTCAAGAGATGAAAATTCGTTATACTTTTAAATCAAACTACCTTCAATCCTTTTTTCTACTACCGAATATTGATTAGATTGGGTGAATGCGATGACAGTAACGGGAATATGCAGTCGGTGTGAGCTCGGCTTGGCGGGCGCGGTGCCCATCAAATTTTATCATGGCTATTGACAATGTTTTGGCCGACGACGTCACTCCGTGTTGATAGAGCCGCATAAAGATACATCCTAAGTCTATAACCATTTTGCAAAGGGAGCAAAGGTTACTTCAGCTTATTTAAAAATTTCATTTTATCATATAAATTACCTTAAATCTAAATAAATAATATGCTTCAATATTGTACAAGAGTAATTATAAAAAAATGCATAACCTCCTTGGTGCAAGTAACAATATTTAAAATTATAATTTAATTTTCGATTTATACGGGATTCATTACGATTCCAAGTATTCCTGAAGAAACAAAAAGCAAACGGTGCGATGTCCATGTAGGGGACAATAGGTTCTGCTCAGAAGACGACCGCGCTATTTAAAATTGTAACATAGGAGTTTAACGCCGTCTTTAGCACATAATAGGGTATTAATGTATATGGAAGCTTGCATTGTTTGCAATTTTACTTTATTTTTAATCAAAAGGTAGCAGCTTAATGATAATATAAATAAACTGATGGCCTAACACGAATATTTACAAGTCGCCTTAGTAAGGACATCGACAAATATGTCTTTGTTTGAGATTTGTTGGTGTACGAAACATTACGAAACGTTCTCAAGAATATTCATGATAGGACCTCAGAAATTGAGAAATGAATGGTCACTTTTAATATGTTTTTGTAACTTAGAATTTGTTAGTTTTATATAGTTTGGGGCATTAAATCATCAAAAAGAATTACAAATAGGTGAATAGGCATTTACTAAGCTAGTGCTTACCATCCTTCGATCAAATAGCATCTTACTATTTTTTTACATTATTAGTTAGAATCCTTTGACTCGAATAGCGCGCTTTCGTTACCAAGTAAAGTGTCAGAATTATTAGTGCGGGGACATAAACGTCGACATTTTAGTAAGGTTTGTGTTGTGCCATTACACCGGCACAGTGTCGAATTTTCTTCCTAACACTATCAAGTAGGCCATACCAAGCACTGGTTTATTCAATATTAAAAAGTAGTTAAAATAGGAAGAATTTATGTTGTATCTGTTTGGTGCATAAACATTTATCTCGGGAAGCCTAAAGAAGCACAGGATTAACAATAAAAGGGATTAAATGCGTTGCAACGAAATTTAATAGAGATTTAAACGACAGCTAACACCGAATAGTCCTGCACAATTTACTGTTAACTAAATATTGTTGCTTCGCTACGTAATAAAGTTTACACGGCAGCCATATTATAATCCTGTGTAAGTAACGGTAGTAGTGTCGGGTGCGTTCTGGCTGGAACTCATTAATTTGCCCCACGCGCGGCTCTTGCCTCGGGATTTGTGGAATTACTATTGTTTATGCCACTGCTGACTTAATGCACACTTTATTTGTTAGCTAGTTGTTTCAGCTGGGATTGAATTTTGTTTTACATCGATGGATGACTGAAATATAATAATTTTTACCTTCTTAAAGTTTTTTTTTAATAAAGTTTTTGTTAATTTACTAATATTTCTCGTACCATTCGAATTAAGCTTTACGCTTGTGCGATATGGTTTACGACAGTAGTCGAATGGCGGGATTCGAACCCCAGACTACACGATCGGAAATCTGTACTCTTAACCGAATCGATGCTTCAGTTATGTGGTATATCAAATTAGAATAATGTCTTTGGTAAATAGAGATACGGTTCGATAAACAAAGTATATAAAGGACAAAATTATGTAGCATATAATAACCAAGAATGTAAGACGTTTATCAAATAATAAATTCAAATATGTATAAAAATAGCAAATTTCATCAAAATAATCAACACATTTAGTATTCCAGCCACAAAATTCTATTGGAAATGTAACCATTTTCAATTTAATTGATTTTTATTTCCCGAACCGACATCCAAACTGAATTTCGACCAGTATAAAAATAAAATGGCTATTCCAAAAGTTTACCAATCAGATCCAATACAAAGCAAATTTAGCTGCAGTTCGATCCGATTAAATTCGAATGCCTAAGTAGTTTTGGTTACGCAAACAAACATGGATAGTTGTGTGCATTTAAATTTTATGATGTACATTTGCTTATAACGTTACGATAGTTGTTAGTTTAAATTTAATTAAACGCACATTAAACTTAGCATTATATTCAACCAACTTAAACGTTAAAAAAGTGCATACTATTTTTTTCAACACGTCATCTCAAGTGTATTGAAAAAAAAAAGACAACGTGATTTTTTTAATTAACAGTCATACATTAGTTTTTTTTTAATTTCAAAAAAATACACTGACCTTTCTTTAATGTTGTCTTTCTTCATGTTTGTTTCTCATTAAAATCTTACATCTGACCTCTTTGAAATCTAAACAATAACACTAACGACTTCTATTTTTTACTACAAACGTTTCTTGACTAACGTAGTCACCTGTATTAATATTTTAAGACCTTTTATGACAAAAAATGTTTGGATTTCTAAGGCATATTTTATCCAACTGTACGCTTCTCTACGGGGGATACAATTGTTTGTTTAGGATCTTAACCTCGTATGTTAAACTTAACTTATTGTAATAATAAATAGTTACAGCTCTTTTATAAGGGACCACCCTATTCTCACAATGTTTATATTGTGGTAGGTCAAAATATAAAAATGTGGTAGAGTAACCAATTTCCAAACGTACACCCTTATTTTAATTTTTAAACTCAAATTAAGACTACAATATACCAGTATAAAAGTGTCTACTACCAGACAAGCTTGCCCAAATTCCATTCATTGTTCATTGGCAGAAATATACGTAGCTTCAAGACTTTAAGACGAGAAACAATATTTTTTTTGTAGACGCACAGGTTAATGAACATTTAATCGTTCGACAAGTTTATTGACAAACATGATTTATGTTAACGACGTTCAAATGAGAATGTTTAAACTCAATAACCAGTTCCTTAAGATTTACTCGAGAAATAGTTTTTAACAAGAATGCGTAGCAGAAGTAAACAGACCTCTTTCGTTACATGTAATAGGAATCTAAACGACGCATAAATATCTCCAGTTAACATTTTAGTTGCGGATTAGCGTCCCGTGTTAGCAAGTCAAATTGTGTCACCGTCGAAATGTAAACTACGGCATTTTATATTCTCACCAACCATAATATAAACGAATGCCAAATTATTAACTGAAATTCCTTGACAGCTTATAAATTAAATTATATAAATTTTATATTAAGTTTACTGATGCTTATTCTGAGCTTATTTTACTTTACTTAAAGTTTAATACAATTTGATAAATATGAGAGATTTAAGTTTAATTTGCTAATTATAATACTTAGAGATTTACTTTAATTTCATAATTTACTGTAACGTACCTAGTACGGTCGTAATCTGTCGAAGTTCCCGATATGTTGGTGACATACATCATTGCAATACAGACAAGGAGTCGTAGGCGAGTCAGACGGTAGACAGTCGATACCTTCGCCCCCTGGGAAATTACCACTTCCTTACCGCACCAGAGATGTTATAAGTAACTTGATTTGTCACGAAACTCAAGTATAGTCGTAGTTTCATGTCCGTGCAATTTTATTTATTCATAGATGTAAGAAAACTATGTCTTTCTCGTTTTTGGTATTGAATTTACATAACCTAGCTTATAGATTTCTTGTTTTTTCTTAAAATAAATTAAATTATGTTTACCCTTTTAACCGTTTATATTTAAATTTCTCAATTTGTACTTTTAATACGCATAATTTGCGCGTTTTAACTTATTTTGCAAATGCTTTTAAGCTTAAATATTAAGAACACAATCACAATCTTTTAAATATTAAAAAGTTCATTGTACTCATGTGCGAAAATATCTTCATTTTTAGCTTAATTTATTAAATAAAGATTGAATTATAAAATAATGTATTAATCAAAATACTGTACCAATGTATTTTGCAAACGAAGCGCATAACAAAATACGAGAGTTCGTTTGATTGGTTCATTTGGACGTAGACTGAAGCTCGCCCGATGTTCGCTACGCCTCGGTGAACTCAAACTCCATCGTAAATAGGGGGAAAGGCGGCTATTATGTAGCTTACAGACGAAACTGAACGAAGAAAATACGAATGCGATATTTTAAAATGTTAAACTAACCTTTTTCTTCATATTACGATTAAATTGCTGAATTATATGTACAAAGGAATTCGTCTGCGATATTTTGTGAAGGTTAGATGAACCAAAAATATTAAAAATGCTATTAATGTTAATGTTTCAATTAATACTAATTAACATAAAAAAAAACTTAGTACTATCTATGAGTTTAAGTAATTATAATATTTCATTTGTCGACAAAATTTTCTTCAGGTTTCGAATTCGAGATGTATCGTAAGTTTTCAAAATAGGTACTACTAAAACTAGTGTGGAGGCAACGGGAGGTTGAGTGAAATTGACAGATTTATTTGCGTTTGGATAAATCAGGATTGCGAGCGGTTGCATTTTTTACAACCCCCCGTACCCGAATCACGCGATCCTATGAACGTAGGCAGTAATCGTATTTGAAAATCTGGAATGTCTTCGTTGATTTTCCATTTGCGTATTTTAATTGGACATGTCACTTACACTTCTTAGAATTTGAATGTGATCTGGTGTTGTCAGACTCAGAGAACAAGTTAATTACTTTGAAAGACGTCGATTTATTACTTAAATTAATTTAAATTGCTATCATAATGCTAAAGAAATCAATTACACGCGCTAATAATACGGTCTCCTAATCTAGTTGGAATAACTCTTTTCGCTTTTCGTCGTTCATTAAATTCAACAATTTATCAAATTTTCAATAAGTAGACATAAATAGAATATATTATAGAATAGAGTTACTTTCACATTCATAATATTAAGTATACAACTTATTATTTTCATACCATTCGCAATGAAATGGTTAATAAACATTTTATGGTACTGTATATGGTTGTTATTACGAATAAATCAGTAATACAAAATTTTGCTACGGAATAATTCTTATATGAAAATTGTAACATCTAACATAACCAGCGATCTTTCATTAAGGAATTGGTTTTCCTAATACGGTACATAAGGTAAACATATTGAAGGGCCACGATCAGAATTCATACGCCGCTCTCGAATGATTGTCGGCAGTCCACCGATTGCTTTTCCATTCCCCCGGATATTTTATTGCGCGCCATATTTCCGAGAGAATAGCTCCGAGGTCGAACATTCGATGTTATATCGAGATTTTGTATCTAGATTGTCGAACTCGTATTGCTTTTTGATTGTCCTCTTGTACATTTTTATGTTGTTGCTTTTGTTTACTTTTAGCGAAGAGACGTGATTTTTGTTTATTGTTATTTTTAATATCAGTAACTAAAATATATAGATATAAGAAACTACATAGGTAGGCGACACTTCTGATTTTGCAGATTTCTTGAAAATACGTTGTTATATATATTTTTTTTATAACAGAAGGGGGGGCAAACGAGCAGCGGAAACAACGAGGCGTTCAACGACGCCCATGGACATCAGGAATACCAGATGAACCGCAGATGCGTTGCCGGCCTTTGAGCTAGTAATAAGGTCGCTTCTTGAAGGACCCTAAGTCGCAGCGGTTTGGAAATACCGCCGATATGTTTTTAAGATTATATTTCTAACAAGCTTCTCCCCGCAACTTCATTGGGCCGAAATTTAAAAAATAAATAAGCAAAAGTATTGTCTATGTTACTCAGTTAATGTAACTTTGTAATGGCAAAATTATTTTTATAATCGTTCCAGTAGTTTTCAACTTTATCAGTTACATACAATTTTTTTAAGGTTAGTGTATGTATTATATATTACTAATATAAAGATTGTCTAGTCTTTCCAATGTTTCAAAAGACATAAAGCAATGCTTGTACCATTAATATTTTCCTATAAACTACGTTTTACGAACACCATAAACTTTTTATCATGGGCCCTACTTTATTCGCTTTTTGCGCGGATGAATTGCCACAGAACCTTTAGTCATATTATTACCAATAATCTCCCTTCGTAAAAAGAGCGGAGAAGTTCGACCGTTATGGAAAAAAATTGTTTACGTTTTCCTTGCAAAATTTGTACGTAATAAACCAGTTGGAAGCACGAAAGGGTAATAAAGTGAAGATACATTGACCTCACAGTAAGTTTTCAAACGTGGCTGTAAATATTTAACATAACATGTGTAAAATCCCCTTTAAAACAGTTCTGGCAATCTCGAAAATAAAGAGTAAAATAAATACTCACCATAAATATAAGATTTGGTAAAAAGCAAACGATACCCGGAATATTTAATCATATCTGCAAAGATAAAAAAATCCTAAAGTAGTTATACTCTTAATCAAACTATTATATATTTATTAAGTAATACAGAAAAAGATTTATTTTCTGCTTCTAATAGTAATAAAACAGAAATTTTCGTTATATAAGCGACAAAAATAAATCATTCAGTCCTAATTTCTTCTTCCAACACAATTAATAACCTTAAAAATTTAATAATATCGAGCTCACGACGAGTGATATAACGATAGCTTATAGCCTGATGGCTAAGGGTGAGGATTTCCGATCACGTTGTCGAGAGTTCGAATCGCGCCATTCGACGAATGTCGTAAACCATATTCTACGTTAAAGCTTATGACCTTAGTTGGAATGGTACAAGAAATATTAGTAAATTACACAAATCTGCTAATATTTTTTTTTAAATACATACTTGTTAATTTATAGTGCTTTAAGTATGCAATTATAAACACACTAAAAGTTCTGCAATATACTTCTTCGTATATCCACCACCAGTTGCCACCGAGCTGGCTCACGTCCAAATTATTTTAAAAGAATCCACGTAACAGTCTCATTTCAGTGGATCAGCGAAGCGCTCTGTTTATTCAACTACAGACCTCGTAATGTTAATGCACACCAAATGAACTGGGAATATACAACGAAATCACCTTTTGAATATGAACGAGGTGGAATTTTTCGAGATAAAAGAGGGTATTTTGAATTTTTCATGAATCGCTTATGCTAACAAGAGCGATTTTCGACTGTGAATCTTAAGCGGACTGTTAAAATTTAATTGTATAAAATTTTCATTTATATTATACGCATATTACGATCGTTATTTCCCTCACCTGGTCTCACTTACATACGGTCGGCGCACCAGGATTTTGTCCTCTAAGTTGATTTTTAAATCTATAAATATCTTACTATGAAATACGAAAGTTAGATTAAGAGATTGTCAATTGTCTTTTGTTTTTGTTGGTATAAAACAAAAGAGAACCATAAATCTAATAACGAGTTTAATTTGAATTATAAATACGTACAAGAAGCTAAAACATTTATTAAAATAAATCATAAAATTAATTAACATAATAAATAATTTAAAACCATTGGTTATAGTGGAAGCAAACGTTTAAAATTAAATGTTAGACTTATCTGAGTCATTATGGTAAACACAGTTTGCACGACACAACAGCTAAGGTACATGTATTGTATCATAGAACACGCCATCATGGCCATAATTAAGATATTTTTTTTTATTTTAACCTTCCACGCGAACAATGGCCGGCATGTAAAAAAGTACGGAACTTACGTGAACCTAAACTAACGCTAGTACCTTATAATGAATATGATATTTTCGTAACATAGCAATTTTCTTTCGCAACTGTTTTTTTTGTAAATAAAATAACTGGTCAATAATAGTTAAATTACTAAGAATTTTCTATTTGAAGCAAAAACATATTTTAGTGTAACATTAATATATAATTGAATTATTATCATTGGTTAGAAAAAGTTAAAACAAAACAAATATAATATTTTATATTATAAAATAAAAAAAGCATATTTAAATTATACCTCCTTCGTAATATGTCAAATAAAATTATTTTAATTTTAATATATATATGTTAATATCGATTAAATCCAAAAATAAAATTAATTTTATGATTTTTTAAATGTGTGGAAAAAAATTACAATGTAAATATCCGAACACGAATTTTCATTTCATCGGAAAAGTCAAAATTGAAAAGTGTCATGGCCTCCGATTAGTCGACAACGTCGTGCATTGCAAAGTATACAATGCATGTTTTTACGTGATATTTTTTAATATTTTAGTAATTGTGTGTGTTTAGTGTTTAAATATGAATATATGATTTTCATATCGTATCTGTGAAGCGTTCATTGTTGAGTAGGGTTATATTTAATCGTTTATTGTAAAGTAATTGCAGTGTATGTTCTTTTTATATTTTTGTGTGTTTTGTTGTGTTTAGTGTTATAAAACAAGCACCTGTGAGGCGGTCACGCGTTAAATAAGCGTTTTATACTGATAGTTACATAATTGCAATAAAGCCGGGTGACCGCAGACGGGCTGCGAGGCGGAACGTCTGGCTTCACAATGCCACGTGCTCACCGAGCGGTATCCGATCCGGTGAACTGTTGTATTGGAAGTGGAAATGACGCGGAATGTACTGTAATGTTCTGGAAACAGGTAATTGAACAATTGACATTGATTTGATTTTACTTTTTATATGCCGTATAAGTGAAAGACAAATAATGTATGGTAATAGAAAATAGCTATTGGACTATGTTTGTTCTAAATTCAAATTTGATTGTTCTTAATTCAAACTTTTTTTTGCGTTGACATTCATTAGGGCTTGCAATAGCGCTGTTTTGTGGCGGTACAGATAGCATAAAACTCGTTTTACGTACGTCAGCGTGCGTGTCAGGCAAATGATAGAGCGACGTGTGCGAGCGACGCTGATTGACGCAGGTTATGAATACGTGATTAATGAAGGCTGCTCGCGCGGGTACGGGCGGTTTTTGTACTTTAATTTCAGGTAATAACTGGCCGGTAAGAATGTTTAATGATCGAACAAACGCCCAGCCGGCATTTTAAAGTTTGAAAATAAAAATCTTAGCACTGCGTTATTAGCTGATGGTAAACACTCGACTAACATTTTTTTCAAATCTCAAATTTATTTCTTCTAATTTTCTGGGTTCTGTGAGGTTTGAAATTAGAAAACTTTTTCCTCACTTACGTCATAATAATAGTGAAATATTGTATTCTCTTAAGTTCCTCCCGGAGTATTTAATACTTTTGAGCTGAATCTTACTGTTTTATTGCGTAATATTTTAAACCGTACATCTCCATATATATTCTTGATTAAATTTCCAGCATTGGCAACATAATTTCTTGTGTTTTATTAAGGAGCACTCACATACTTTGGATAAAATTTAAGGTGTTCAATGATCGTTGTTATTCATATTTTACGACGGTTTTCCACAGCAGTACGCAGTCAACTCACGACTTGAACTTTTTCAATAAACTACCCCTCGAGATAGCAGGCGCGATCACAAGTGCGGTCACGCAGGGTTGAACGATTTTATAACTTTATAGCTCGGGTCAAATGATACCTGCTGATCTATAGACATTATAAATATAAACGTTATCTCCGATACGGCAACCCTGAATCTGATATTTATTTTACTATAAATCTTTTTTAAGCTTAGTGACTTTGACGTGGCGTTTTGTCGTCCGAATACGAATTCGTAGAAATAAGTGTATGACCATATTAAAATTATCAGCAGTGATAAATTTAGTTTATAGTTTGAAAATAATGAATTCGAATACATTTTTATTTTGAGTTCATGCATTTTTTATTCCACTATTTATTCTTATAATTTATTTTTAAATTTAACTATATTGCTTATTATACTATGGTTATTTTTTTTTGTAAAAATTTAATTTATTTATTTCTATTTTAGATACAATAGAACAATTCATTAGTAAACACAGTACGTACATAACATAACAAAGGTCGAATGTAACGTTTTGTGGAAAACTTTACTCATTTCGCTTGTATTTCCTCTTCACAACGGACAACTACAAACAATACTTAGTTGTACTGAAATACGAAAACAAAGTTGTAAATAATTACGTAAATGGACCCGCGGGGTATAACCAACCGAGTGCCGAATTGTATTTTAAAAAGTTTTTCGTGTTTTCCCAAATTTCATTTAGTGCTGGAAGTGTTAAAAGTTTTTATTTAAATGCCTACTATATTGAGCTATCAAAATTCTTTATTCATTTATTTACATAAAGATTTGTAGAAAACAATTTTTCTGTAAAATAAAAAAAAATGTTTTTTTTTTACAATTTCTGAAAAATCAAATATATTGCAAAATATTATTTATGATAAATATAGATATATCTAATTGTCTCTTTCTAAAGTTCTATTACGGCATCTATACGTAACATTTTCCCCACTAACTTAGTTATAGTCCCAAAGGATAACTTAGTTACAAGGTCGAAATCGATAAGTCTCGGCAAATTGTTACCGTAACTGTCGTAATATGGAAATATCCTCTTTTATAGATACCCAAAGCAGGCTGTATATCATGATAATACACATAAATATACCATATAAAAGAATCGCTGACAAAGAGCACCTATAATAAAATCCGAGGTCACACTTGTACAGTCAGCCTCACATGTAATGTGTAAAAAGGTATCATCTTTATTATAAATTATGTGCTAATTTGAAACACAAAATAAAGAGTGAAATAATATTATTTAGTAAAGTTCCTAAATTTTCAATAATGTAAAATTAATATTTTGAAATGAAACCATCTAGGAAACTAAAATCATATTATAATATCTTATTATTTCCATCTTATTGTTTCCTTACAATTTGGACTATAGGTATGAATTAAAAAAAATTAAATCAAAGGCTAGACTACTATAATTTGCAGATTATTATTGTAAGGTGTTTTTGAAATATATATTAATAATTTAGGCAATTAAATAAAATACTAAGTATAAATAAATTTAAAGTCTGATATAATTTGTGATGCTGACTGTACTCGCATGAAATCCGAGGCTCGTTCCGTGGAGTTCCGACGTTGAGGACAAAACGTCGATGTTCGTGTTATTCTATTGGCTGCATTGGCACTCTTCCAGGAAGAGCAATAAGCACGCTCTATGTGTCCCGCAAAAAAGGCACGATAAAAATATGGTCGACATAAATAATATTCAGTAACGATGTGCCAATTTTTATTTTTTTGTTAAAAAAGTATAACCAAACCACTTGATAATAGTGCATTGTTGCTTTAAGAATGTTGCACTGTTATATTAGATACTCGTTATCTATTAGGACTTAATATATAAGTTGGTTTATAAAGTCATGTTTTCGCATTGCTTTATTATTCAGAAACTCAACAAGAAATGCTCCACCAATTCCCCGCCCACGTTATCTAAATCTCGTCCAGGATTAGCTGTAAATATTTATAAACGGCATAAAGACCTAATACGTATTCATAAGTGAAAATTATTATGCAAATAGCCGTAACAGGGCGGGCAGTGTCTTGCGAAGTTCTACGCCTTAATTGCGGAGACGGTGTGATGAATATGAAAGGCCCTGTCTCCATTAGAGTGCAAAAATGGCCTGTTACCGTAGGCCGTGAGTAGGAGGCTTCGAGCCGGTACTGAAACACGATATCAGTGTAACTGTCGTGTAGCGTAGGAAGTTATCTGACAAGATCGATTTGAATTTAAATTGCATGCTGAATATGTTACCTATTATCATCTATTTATCGTTTATTTTCCAGATAAAAGTATATACGTCGTGTGTATACTGTAAGTACTTTTATTTATCATTCAATTAAATCTTACTAATATTATAAATGCGACTGTTTAGACGGATGGATGGTTGTTTGAAGAGTCGACGGAGTCGCGGGCGACGGCTACTTTTACGTATAAAGTTCACAATAATTTTTAGTTTTTACCTACAGCGAAATTATGTGGGTAATTGTGTATTGTGTATTTGACATAAAGCCTGAATATAAGTTAATTATGGTTAACCAACAGAGACCAACAAATCATTTTATGCGTGTACATATCTGCTGGCAGTATTTTACGTAGCTTTTACCTCTTTTGTTTCATTGTTTATTGAAATGAATATTTAATTTTTATGTCAGATAGTATCACGGAAAATTACTTACAAAATAATTTCACTTTTGAAGGTTATTTTAATATGATTGACAAGGTAAAGGTGTTTGGAACACATTCTATTACTATTACTAATTAATACTATACTAATTTTATCATAATTTTGTTGCCTAAATAAACGATATTTTTAATATAATACATTTCATATCCAAAAAAAATAAAAATATATAATACAAAACATATAAAATTATATTATTGATAATACACCACCGGCTGCGGAATCCCATGACTCAAACGACCAGTGGTCAGGGCTGCAGAGACAGGAACCTTCTCACGATGCGCGCGGTTTCTAGGATAACTGCCTTTTGTGTCGGGCCCTTAATCCAATAAAAAGAAGAAGAACAAGATTTTCAGACCCTACACCCAACTGTGTCTGTAAGTGTTCTTCTTCTTCTTCTTATAGGATTTTTCGCGACATTTTTAAAATACAGGTTTACCTTAAACCATGATTATTTATTTACATTTACACAACATATAACAGTTTTAAGCTACTTTCTGATAACATACCACTCCCGTTGACATGTCTGTTCTTTGCTACAAGACTCGCTTCCTTTGCACAAAGCAAGTGTCCTATTTAAAAGACTCTTCTAAACTTAAAAAAAAATCCTAACCCTTATTTTATCATTCTTATAACTTCGGTACAGTACGTGTTTTTTTACGACGAAATATAAATCTGAAATCAATCTCCTAGATGTAATTCAAGCTGCATTTCTTCTTTAAATTGAATTTATTTATTCAAATCTTACTTCAGTATTGGTCTAGAGATATTGATATAAATAATTATAGTCGGCGCCATAATTATTGGCCGTTTGTAATCTTGGTCCGTGTATGATAAGTCGCAGCGAAACAAGGCTGAGTCGCGGCGCCACGGCCCACACGGCCCTCTCCCCTGCAATCTCAAGACCTATTACTTTTCTAGACTACCACTGTGAATTCGAACCTACCCAATTTTGATATAAAAATTACTAAAATTCAGATACAGATTGAATGGATTAAATAATTTACTTAAATTCGGTTTAAAGATCTTTATTTACTCATAAAAAACACAAAGTTTCGCTTACAATGAGTACAAATGTAAAATATAACATAAGGGCTTGCGGGCTAATACATAATATATGTAGTAACAATATATAAGATTAATATAAATAAAAAACAGACCTTAGTACAACTATAAGAAGTTAATTTGAAAATTTTACATGAAATTATTCCTTGTCCGTGTAAAATGTTCAAAATGCATGGAAATTTCAAATAGAAATTACTAAGAATTGAAACGATACTACTACTCCTACTTGAAAGAATTCTAAGTGATGGTTATCATTGGAAATTAGAAGTTTTTTTAATAAAATATAATATTTAAAATTTCGTACGTAAACTGAAGAAAACCAGCAGTCCCTTTCTGACATGCAAATTTATGCTCTCAAAGTATTCTCGTTACATTAAAGCGAGGTCATAATCGTGTAGTGCAACTGGGCCACTTGTAAAGTTATTGTCAACAGTATAAAGGGTAGAAGTATGTCTTTTTAAAAGCGACTAAAACACCGCTTACAAGATCTGGAAATTCACAACGAACTTGTCCCAAGTGAAACGCGTGGGCAGACTCTTAATGCCTTTTATTTTCAACACGCAATGTCCAAAGTATAGTATACAAGATTGTAATACGCTGTAATATGGCGTTTAAACTTGTAAAATATCGCTAAAAAGACAAGAACATACACCTTTTAAACATAAATTTTCTTGATTTTCTCGAAACACGTTTGTAAGATTTTATTATTACAGGTGAATACGTTTTTAAAAACAATTTCATCGGCTTATTGACTTTTGTCTTCAAAATATGAGTATTTTAAATGGTATGAAAAAACATTAACCTCAAAATAAGCAAATCACAGTCATGTACCGATATTTAAGGATTTCTACGTGAACGTGTTGTTATGTGGTTGTCATCTTAACAAAATAATTAACGCTTACATTGAAAATCGCTTCATCACGATGGTAAGTAGATTGATCATTTCACATATATTTATAGTACAGTAGTATTATATATATGTGTAGCAATAAAACTTGATGACGATAAAATATTGCTATGTCGTCCGTAGTACAGTCAGATATATAAAAATGTATACATGTAAAAATCTTCAGAAACTTGTATGTGTTCGGGTTCAAGTATATTAATGTACGCATCCGTCTGAATGCCACCGAATAAGCATATATGCATACGTGCATACGTATTTTTTTTAAATGAAAGGTTTATACATTTTTCTAAAGTTTTGAAAATATACACATATTAAGGTAGCTGACTGTACATGTTTGTTATACAATATATATCTATGTAAATAGAAAGACATTTCATCTTTGTGTTACTAAAAGTCATGTCCATTTTAAAATTCAGATCCCGTTAATAAGCTTTTTCATGTCAGCATCATGCTCTCCTAAACCTCACAAATAGAAGCACCAAAATCGATTTAAGAAAGTAAATATGACCTAGTTGGTCGCGTGTTTTCTCAGTTAACAATTGAAACACACTTTTACTTTCTACGTTTTCGTTACGAGTATATGAAGTTAGAAAATTCTTGAACGATATACAAACAGCTGCTACTCGTGGGCGGTAGCTACTGCATGTACAAAGTGTTTGCCGATGAAACTTCCCATAAATACTTTCGCTTCGGTTACGGTGGCCGGCGAGTTGAGGACTTACATGAAATCGATTTTACCGAACGTCTCGGTAACTCAATACACTATTCACGCTACTGTAAAGCTAGTAAAGAGAAAATATCTCTCTAGAGTGTAATACTCCGCGTTAAAAGTTTTATTAGAGGTAGGTCACTAATTGTTTAATCTCATTTTATCCAAATTAGTTGCAACTTTAGTTAAACGTAATTGCATATTTTAATACCTGTAGTATATGTAAGCTAAGGGTATGTTTTTTTTTTTATTTCTTTAGACAATTAATTCTCACGCTTTGTATTTATAACCAGAATGTTTTCGCCATTTTCTTACTTATTGCGTATTTTATATTCTTCGGACATTAAATCTGGTATACATTTCAACATTTTAGTGTAACTCAATTGATGTTGTCTATAAAAAAGTAATCTACAAGTGATTTTTGGTTTGAATACAGATTTTTATTAGGAACGTAAACATTACGTGGACCACACAAGAAGTAAGCTATCGCGTCATCTAAACATATTCCAAGGTAACGTCTCTTAACGTAACAACATCGAATGACACAATTATTCGGAATCATTTTACGCCTCGGAGCGGGCTGTTGATTGGACATTTAACCGCTTTAAGGATCGTCTAAATATAAACAGGGATCATTATCCTATCTGAATAGCGTACATTAAATATCGGTCGCTCTGCTAAATCACGTTGACGTGAGTGATTAATCTTTGGAGTAGAATGGTTGTCGTTAGTTGAGCAATAAAGAGATAACAAAATAAATCAAATAGCTATAAATATAGCGAAGAAGAGCGATCAGTCCCAGAAATGTCCGATACCATAGTTTACGGTCAACTTTTTATGGCACTAACATAGCAACTAAATGGTATATATATAAATATAAAAACAGCCAACGGCCGTAAATAATGTTTATTATCTGTGTCGTGAAGTAAAGATGAGACTTTGTTGTAAATGCATCGACTCTTTTTTGCATTTGTTGGTGTTTACTTTAACAAACGGAACGTTTAAATGCTAAGGGTCCATTTAGAAGTTACGACCGCTTTTACATCGAATAGTTCTTGTGACATTTCTTTTTTTCTCAATGGATTTAAATTTAACATTAATCTAAAGATAATGTATTTTATCTTTTCTTTGTACCTTAATGACGTCTTTGCAACTTCAATGAGCGGCAAAATGTCTCCACAGTCTTTTATTTTATCTTTTTAATAACCGCAAATCTTAGCCTCATATTCGAAATTGTTCGATATGTTTTACTTTCATACTGTAGTTATTTATTTATGATTTATAGTTTAACATTTCATAGTGATGGAATGATTAAAACAGGTTTGATTGTGTTGTATATAATAATTCAACGACCAAATAATTAACCTATTGACAGCTTAAGCAATCTACAAAATTGACCAAATTCCGATGTCTATTTATGTCTTGCACTGATATCCGGTACTCTAATAACTATTGAATATTTAAATGTATCCAAACTATAGAAATATATGGATATAGGTTTCTTTAGGATGAGATAACAACCTATAAATATATTAGGGATTAAACAAAGTGTAACTTTAAATAAAGATGCTATGACGTTTTTTGTACAGAACACAAAATATAAAAATCTCGCCATAAAAAGTATATTTATTTTTATAAAGTTCTAATGAATTCAATCATCGATATAGCCCCTTTTCGAAACATACTCATGAAGTGGCTTTAAAGTATCATTTAAAGCATTGAATAGCGTGAACGTTGGAATGATACTACACATTTGATGTTTTTCTTAAAAGTAAACCCATAGCCTTCAAAAACAGTTTTGAGATTTGTGAACGTTATAAAATCTCATGTGGTATTTCCAAAATAATTTCTTGTCAATGACTTTGATTGGAAAACGTTACTTTGTCTCTATCACCTAATTATCTTTGGCTGTGCGATCGCTATTATAACTTAGTCAAGCCTATTGTTAGGATTTAGTGCAACACATAATTTAGACGAGTTTACTTAGAATTGGTAACTGGTAAGCCGAGATTGAGTCAGTAAATTCATTGTTAAGTACAGGGATTGTTATTCGGAAAATACTGCTTAGGATATATCCTACTATTACCACCCACATTTTAGGTATGAGTTAATCCTACTGAGAGAATGTGACTACTTAATTGAAGTCAAAGACTAATACAATGACTTTTAAAATGTTTGCAAAATTTTGTCTTTTCTTCTCAATTTTTTTTTTGTCAGGATTTGATTGTCCCTATATGACCCGTTACAAGCACTTTTAAAATCCAATATAGTTAATAAGATTTGATACTTCTATTATATTTTCTAATATAAAAGTGGAAGAATACAGTCCAAAAATTCTAGTTTTAACAAATATTACTTCGCTCGTAATCATTTTAAAAAGGCTATGGTAATTTATAAATTCAGACAAATTTGTAAAGTTACTAATTTAGGTAGCGTACCATGGACAATGGTGATAGTTCATCGATGTTGCATAACATCAGCAAAGGCTGCGAGGCTCTTCGGTTATTATAACACATAATTCAGGAGCGGGAATGCGGCGCAAAAGTGCAATATCTGACTCCGGGACTATAACTGTCAACGGCAGAATGAATCACTGGCGTATAAATCCTCTCAGCGACAACCACTCCTGCGATCGCCTACTCATTTTATTATTACTAAAGAGAACCGTTAATTTGTTTGTTTTTAATTGGCCTTACTGGCCAATAACAAACAAATACACACAACATTCAACTATCCAGATAAATAATTCTATAATTGTCGTGATAGCTAAATGAGTATTTCCTTATAATACATGAGATTTGGAGTTCAATATACCAAGCCTTCTAAGAAGTATAATAATTAATAATAATAATAATGATGATGATGATGATTATGATGATGATGATGATAAAGAAGAATACGCAGAAGAATACGCAGAAGAATACGAAGAAAATACGCAGAAGAATACGCAGAAGAATACGAAGAAGAATACGCAGGAGAATACGCAGAAGAATACGCAGAAGAATACGCAGAAGAATAAGAAGAAGGGGACAGAAGGAGACAGAAGAAGAAGAAGAATACGCAGAAGAATACGCAGAACAATACGCAGAACAATACGCAGAAGAATACGAAGAAGAATACGCAGAAGAATACGCAGAAGAATACGCAGAACAATACGCAGAAGAATACGAAGAAGAATACGCAGAAGAATACGCAGAAGAATGCGCAGAAGAATACGCATAAGAATACGCAGAAGAATACGCAGAAGAATGCGCAGAAGAATACGCAGAAGAATATGCAGAAGAATACGCAGAAGACTAAGAAGAAGAATACGCAGAAGAATACGCAGAAGAACACGCAGAAGAATAAGAAGAAGGAGACAGAAGGAGACAGAAGAAGACAGAAGGAGACAGAAAGAGACAGACGGAGACAGAAGGAGACAGAAGAACACGCAGAAGAATACGCAGAAGAATACGCAGAAGAATACGCAGAAGAATATGCAGAAGAATACGCAGAAGAATAAGAAGAAGGAGACAGAAGACAGAAGGAGACAGAAGAAGAATACGCAGAAGAATACGCAGAAGAATACGCAGAAGAATACGCAGAAGAATATGCAGAAGAATACGCAGAAGAATACGAAGAAGAATACGCAGAAGAATACGCAGAAGAATACGCAGAAGAAGGAGACAGAAGGAGACAGAAGGAGATAGAAGGAGACAGAAGGAGGCAGAAGGAGACAGAAGGAGACAGACGGAGACAGAAGAAGAATACGCAGAAGAATAAGAAGAAGGAGACAGAAGGAGACAGAAGAAGAATACGCAGAAGAATACGCAGAAGAATAAGAAGAAGGAGACAGAAGGAGACAGAAGAAGAATACGCAGACGAATATGCAGAAGAATAAGAAGAAGGAGACAGGAGACAGAAGGAGACAGAAGAAGAATACGCAGAAGAATACGCAGAAGAATAAGAAGAAGGAGACAGAAGGAGACAGAAGGAGACAGACGGAGACAGAAGAAGAATACGCAGAAGAATACGCAGAAGAATACGCAGAAGAAAACGCAGAAGAATACGCAGAAGAATACGCAGAAGAAGGAGACAGAAGGAGACAGAAGAAGAATACGCAGAAGAATACGCAGAAAAATACGCAGAAGAATACGCAGAAGAATACGCAGAAGAATACGCAGAAGAATAAGAAGAAGGAGGCAAGGAGACAGAAGGAGACAGAAGGAGACAGAAGGAGACAGAAGGAGACAGAAGGAGACAGAAGGAGACAGAAGAAGAATACGTAGAAGAATACGCAGAAGAATATGCAGAAGAATACGCAGAAGAATATGCAGAAGAGTACGCAGAAGAATACGCAGAAGAATACGCAGAAGAATACGTAGAAGAATACGCAGAAGAATACGCAGAAGAATACGCAGAAGAAGAAGACGCAGAAGAATAAGAAGAAGGAGACAGGAGACAGAAGGAGACAGAAGAAGAATACGCAGAAGAATACGCAGAAGAATACGCAGAAGAATAAGAAGAAGGAGACAGGAGACAGAAGGAGACAGGAGAAGAATACGCAGAAGAATACGCAGAAGAATAAGAAGAAGGAGACAGAAGGAGACAGAAGAAGAATACGCAGAAGAATACGCAGAAGAATACGCAGAAGAAAACGCAGAAGAATACGCAGAAGAAGGAGACAGAAGAAGACAGAAGGAGACAGAAGGAGACAGAAGGAGACAGACGGAGACAGAAGAAGAATACGCAGAAGAATACGCAGAAGAATATGCAGAAGAGTATGCAGAAGAATACGAAGAAGAATACGCAGAAGAATACGTAGAAGAATACGCAGAAGAATAAGAAGAAGAATACGCAGAAGAATAAGAAGGAGACAGGAGACAGAAGGAGACAGAAGAAGAATACGCAGAAGAATACGCAGAAGAATATGCAGAAGAATACGCAGAAGAAGGAGACAGAAAGAGACAGAAGAAGAATACGCAGAAGAATAAGAAGAAGGAGACAGGAGACAGAAGGAGACAGGAGAAGAATACGCAGAAGAATAAGAAGAAGGAGACAGAAGAAGAATACGCAGAAGAATACGCAGAAGAAGGAGACAGAAGAAGACAGAAGGAGACAGAAGGAGACAGACGGAGACAGAAGGAGACAGAAGGAGAATACGCAGAAGAATACGCAGAAGAATAAGAAGAAGAAGAAGAAGAGCAACTTTGTTGCTGAAGTACGTTGTGTTGCACCTGTGGCCCCTGTGGCCGCTGATGTGCTAACGGAACCACCAAGTGAAGAGGTATGTGTTAGTGATCAGGATAGATAGGAGGCGTTTGAGGGGCACTTTGGAGGATGTGATTTTGAATTATAGATCCTTATCAATCAGTGACAAATAATCAGTGTAAAACAACATATTCATACTGTAACAGTTTTGGTACAGGTAAAACACTTTTACTTTTTAAGATTGCTTCTTAGGGTTCATCAGTGTTTTGTTTTTGTAAACGAGAATTTTCGTTTACTCTGTATGATGATATTTCTTTTAACAAGCATTTATTTATTTTGCGTTTGTTGTTTATAAAGTCTGTCTTTGTCGACAAGAATTAGTCATTATTTACTTACTTTGCTTTTATGTTTGTTTCTTTTGTAAAACAATCTATCCAGTTTTTGTAAGATACGAATATGAATAAATAAAGTTTACGGTTTTTTATCTTATATATAAAATTCTCGTGTCACAATTTTCGTTCCCATACTCCTCCGAAACGGCTTGACCGATTCTCATAAAATTTTGTGAGCATATTGAATAGGTCTGAGAATCGGCCGACATCTATTTTTAATCCCGCGCGGACGGAGTCGCGGGCGACAGATAATCAAATTTTGTGCAAATTAAAAGTTATGTTGTAATAAAAATAAAGAATACTGATTATCGCAATATTTTGAATTAGTTAATTATCTTAAGTATTACTATGAACAAATAATTCCGATTCTATTCTTAGATCAGATAAAAGAGCTAGGCGAAGGCTATCCGTACCTGGGGGTAATCTATAAAAGTTGGCAGTAACTTCTTCATCCGCCATAAAACATGCCGATGTGCTTATTACAACCGTTTTAGGCGTCCTGTCTATTCCGGTTGGACCACCCACGGCACTCGACGGCTGTTATTTTAGGTGCGTATAATTGAGTTGTTGCGGGCGTCGTCCGACGACCCCACTGACATGCATAATATATGTTTACATCCCCCTACACCTTAGACCCTATTATGATACTGTGTGGTAAAATGTTCATTGTATATGACAATGTACCTATAGAAATATGTATCTTATTTTGCATCTGTCAGCTTACTCGTATCTTAATTAGCCGTTAGAATGAGTTATTGATATCGAAATAATTTAAATAGAAAAAGAAAAAAGATTTGAATTTCGAATATAACGTTTGGAACAATTTTTCTCAATGAGTAATATTTTGTTAATGTTGTGTATATCTTACTAATATTACAAATGCTAATGTTTCGATGGATGGCTGGATGGATGTTTGTTTGAAGGTATTTCCAGAAAGGCTGGACGGATCTCTATGAAATTTGGTATAAATATAGAAGATAGTCTGAAAGTATACATAGGCTACATATCAAGGATTTTTTTAATTTCGCGCGGCCGAAAGTTGTTCATAGTATAATTTTTGTAACATTAAAAAGGAGACGTCGTTGGCGCAGCTAAGCACTTGACCGGACTTGACCAAAATATTTAACCCGGTTCGATTTCCGACATGTACCAATGTATTTTAGCTTTTTATATTTCAATGTAAACTTATTCAAAGTTCTTACAATGAAGGAGACCATCCCACCAGAGCCTGTACTGTTCACATGTAAAAAAAAAAGTGTGACGTCAACCAACCCGACCTTTACCAGCGTGACTGAAGGTTTAGTCACAAGTTGAGAAACGCTGAGCGCCTCACCGTGGGTTTCTGACATCAAAATCTCTGTACAAAACACATCATCATTCCTGTCTTTCATCTTTGACAAAAATAAGATTTTGGTTTCAGAAACCCACGGTCAGAGGGATAAATAGGAGTTAACGACAAATAGAAAGATAACAGAAAAATAAACAAGTTCCACAGTGAAACAAATAAAACAACACAACAATACAAAGATAATATTTTCAGCTAGAGCTATTGTATTCTTGGAAAATATTAAGCGGAAGTTTAAAAGCTATTAAACTTATCTCTCGTCTGTAACGCGGAGTAGTGAGGCATTTGCAACGTACGCGGCGCTATTATGTCAAACATTTTGGCGGTGTTACCTCTCAAACCTGCCTTTACGATCCCCTATACGCTATCCTGACACCTATTGTGCCAATGTGATTAATCTCCTAACAGTTAAATTGTTAATAGTCTGATACTTATCTTAAGATACGTGGGTTTCGTCTACAAAGATTGATAAGTAGACTAAAAAGTAAGGTAATAAATTATTATGTTCTTAAATCAAAAAATCTATAAATTTTATATATATATAAAAGAAAGTCGTGTCAGTTAAACTATTTATAACTCAAGAACGGCTTTACCGATACGGCTGAAAATTGGTGACGTAGCTTAGAGCCAGGAGACGGACATAGGGTACTATTTATTAATTTTTTTCGAATTTATGCTTTGAAGAGCTGCTTTTTACTTAACTTTCTGATATTATAAATGCGAATTTTTAGATGGATGTGATGTAGATGGATGGATGGGTGATTGAAGATATCTCTAGAACGGCTGAACAGATCTCTATTAAATTTGGCACACGTATACAATATAGTCTGAAAGAACACATAGGCTACACTTATTAAGTTTTTTTATATATCCACGCGGACGGAGTCGCGGGCGACAGCTAGTAATTTATAAAAATCGTATTGTATTGTATAATAATATACATTGAAAATAAATAGATAATAATTAAGTGGTATTTCGGATTTAACAAATACTTAGTGGTTCAATTAATGTACCTACAATCAAACTAAGTTGCTTAGCTTACAACTTGAACGCTACCTTATCTGTTTAGATCTTTTCATACCAATGTAATAAACGTTATATGAATATTCTGTTCGCATATCGCGTTAGGTATTTAAAACGTGACTGTGGCAAAAAATATTCAACACAAAGTCTTAGATAGGATCAATATAAAAAACAGTTGAATCAGACAACGTTCTGGTTTAGAAAATTTAAACACTTTTTTATAGTGGCTTAGAACGTGTTAAATGTGGATTGAATAGCGTGTGCCAAAAACGGATATGAATGTAACAAGTACGCATTTAAGATCGTTTAGTGGTCATTTAGAGCTATTTAATTTGCCTTTTATAACCGTCGCAAAGTTGCTGCTCGATTTTTATACCTTAACGAGTTTGTGACTGACCAGGTTTCTCTTGGGAATTAAAAAAATAAACTCCTACAATGACTATATATAATCGTTTAGTAACAATGCTTAATTCCAATAAGATATTTAATTTGTCAATTGAAATAAAAACAGATGCTACTTTTTTACACTAAATGATGTTTCTCCTTTTATGTTTCGTATTCTTTGGAAATTATTTTGCCGAAAACCATTAATGTATTTCCTTCAAGATTAACGTTAAACAAGTATAAATAACCTAAAGTAGTCGTTAATACTGTTAAGAATTTTAAAATGCTTTTTCTATAATGCCAAAAATATTTAAAAATTCATGTAACCTTCAATATTTTAAAAACTATCGCCATTTTCGAAGCTCATAGCGATACAATATAGAAGCACCCAATGCTATAAAGAGCTGAATTTTATTTTATTTTCTTGCAGGACGGTGGAAAACTTAGCTATATCCGTTGGCTTACAGCATAAGCTCCCACCGATAGACTGAACGGCGTTATTAAGGACCAGGATATCTATTGAGTCTCCGATATAGTCCGCTATTACCCTTGCTGTTTTATTGACTCAATTACTTTTATACTATGAGCATATTGTGGTATAGACTGAATAGTTGGGTACTAGAAGAGAATGTTTGAGCTTAGCTTTACCGAGCAAGTCTTCCAAGTTATGTTCTAGTAGATTGTTTTGATATGTAGATTCTTTGTTGGATGAGAAATTTATTTATGAAATTGCTTATAGTTAGCAAATTATTTTGATGTAGAAATATACGTTAAAGGCAAAAGATTTTTTTTAACTACAGTATACAGCCAGACCTGTATTTAAAAACTGTTATTGTAATAAATAAATTTACATTGGTTAAACCACTTGTTAAAAGTGCTCAATAAAATATTTTCGGATTTTATAGTCGAAGAGTCTTACGGTTTTTGACGTCAAATATTTTAGTACAACGCTTAATTGAGGTGATCTGTCGTGTTCGCAGTCGAGAGTGAGACGTTTCCGTCAGCGGCCGCGCGAATCACGGCGTTATTGATATTAAAATTTATTTATGAATACGTCTGCAAGTGATAAAATGGCATTTTGCCGGTGCCCGTGTGTTTGCCTGTCGACCGATTTCTGCGAAGCGGCGTAATTAATTATGGACGGAGTCGCTCGGAGCGAGCACCGCGCCCTCCCCTCTTTTGTTTTTGCACACCATTTGCAGAACAATGCCGCGCTCGCGACTTTTATCTCGAAGCAAACAAACGAAGACCCGTGTCAGCTTTTTGTTTCGCGACGTTCGAGCTTTCGCGACGCTCGCAATTCTATGTCCAATTTATTAAGACTATTCTTAAAGCTCGTATTTCGCTCGGTCGAATATTTCAATCGACCACAAAATACCGATGTCACAAACAATGAAGTTATGTCTTAAGAAAACACTCATCCTTCAGTTTTGATTTAATACGTTCAGATTCAAAGAGTATTTCAAAGCGCGTTACATTGTTTCAAATAAATTCCTTTTTAAAGGCGCGAGATTGAGTCAGCGCGTTGTCTTTTTATTACGTCCATATTTATAGTCATGCTCTAATGGAAAGATCAAACGCGGGGTAGTTAATTTTAATGTGTTCAGTGTAAACGGCACAGAGACCGTTAGATATAATTAGAGGCATCGGTAAGCCCCTTTGCATTGCGCTGCTCGAAGCTCGCAGCTCGCCCACAGTATTTTGATCTCGTTGACATTTATTATGTCACCGGCTCTGGAGCCCGTAACGAGCCGGTTGGTATTTTCACTGTTGCTATAGAATGGATTCTATCATGAAGCTATAATTCATTTAATAATTATGAATACAGTATTGTTTAACTAATATGCAAATGTGTTTATGTAAAGTTGGATAAATAGATGATTGTTAAAAGATATCTCCAGAACGTTTCAACGGATCACCATGAAATTTGCCATAGATGTAGAACATAATCTGGAAGAACACATAAACTATTTTTTTTTATTCCGCACGTACGGAGTCTCGAGCGACACCAGTATGGAGATAATAATTTACAAAAAATGTAAAATGTTATCTGGAAATTATTATAGTTAAAGTAATATTGATAAATTGTCAATCCAAAAGTATCCATTTCAAAATACAAATTAAAATCAAACTAAATTAATATAGACATTAATTTTAATTCATTGATCTGTGAATACATCATAGTTGAATGGTCGGTGAATTTCAAATAAGATGGAAAGCGAAACTTGTTTTATGGTGTAGGAAGTATTGTGGACGCGGCGGCGCGGCTCGGCGCGAACCTCGCGGACCTCTCATCAACTCTAACGAGCCATTACCGCGCCACTCTTCGCCCTTCGGGCCGTCGCTGATTGCTATAATTTTCGGTACTCGCATAACGTATAATTATTTAATAAAAGGCGTCAATGGTATAACCACAACACTTGAACGGCTGCTAGAATATTTTAATGTACTTTTTATTATATAACGTACTTACTCTGTTGAACGTAATTGAAGTGACTCATATTAATTTTTATGTTTCCAATTGTTATAAAGATAATTATAATAAAACATCAATTATTAAAGAAGTTACTAAAATAAAATTATTTATATTAGTGGTACAAAAGAATTTCTATATACTTAAATACTATATAGATTTTTTTTTTGGAAAAGATTAAATGTAATTTTCCGAAGATAATAAAGAAATTATTCGAAGTCATGTCATTAAATTTTCCATTAAGTGTCGTACAGTTTTGTTCCGACGATTTATCACCACCATCGTCCATACACATCTAAATATGGCATTAACATTAAGCACAGAAGTAAATCAAGTGCAGAAGATTAACATATTGTCGACGCAGAAAATAAAAAGCCGTACATCATCAGGTCGAGAATAATGAAGGAATCCACGCAGACACGAAGACGCGGACGTGTGAATTATTAGCAAGAGGGTTTAAAGCGAGTAGTGAAACGAAACGGAACGGGTGTGCGCGACTGCACAAATTATTCACACGCCGGAATACAACAGTAAGATTCGACACGAGACACCGAGCTGCAACTCCGTGGGCGAATATGGTCCTGTCCTCACTTCGATTGTAGCTATTTCTAACTCGACTCACGTTCCTTTAGACTTTGATGTCGCATACTCTTTTTGCGATTCGACGACGGAACGGACGGTGAAATATTTTCGGGAACTATCTATCCTAACTTGTGATCGGAGATGTTACCTCGTTTTATGGAAACAAAAATGTTCGAGGTTTCCTCGATTTGTTACAAGAACTGCGAATGTTTCGTCGATATAATTGGAGCGTTAAATTTAATTGCCTTGGCCTAAAATGCAACATCTTAAGAGCGTACCTGGTAGAAAACAAATAAAAAATTAGGACGCATGTCGTATATTTCTTGTTCTACATTTATTAAATTTGTATTTCAAATATAGATATACCACAATTCAAATATTTTTTTGCTTGGTGTATGCAATAACCGTCACTATATTATGTTCCGTTCTTTCTTACCTTTCCTCCCGAAACTCTTATAGATAGCCTACAAGAAATATACTAAAAACATAACCTAAAATTCTACCTAGACCACCTAATCTTTGAAGATTTCCCACCCGATACCATAAATAAGGTTGTCACTTTTAAGTCATAATAATTTTAAAAGCGTACAGCAATGACTCCCCTCCGACCTAATTAAATAAAATTTATAAGAAATTTTTTCAACTAATTTATTAATGTAAATAAATTAAACCGTTATCTAGTCCGTGCATAGGGTTGTCAAAGCAACTTATTTTCAGTTGAACGCGGGCCGAGATTATAGAGTTCCTTTGACTTTTAAATGACAGGACCTATCAAGCGCGCGCTTTCCCCTCTATCAAAACGAAAGCGAACAATAAGTTGTAAACCTAATTACTTCTGTGCTTGTTTTATGAAAATTTGTAAATTTAAATTTCAGTATGTGTTCATAAAGTCGTTTCAATTTTACGTAATTTACAACATAATATGCACATATAGTTGCTATATCTATCTATCTATCCTTGAGGCAAATTCATTTAATACAGCGGCAGCTCTTTGCATAGTCCGTTTGTCTGTAGTCAAAGTAGAGTGCCGTTAAACTGTATGCGTGGGCGTTGCATACGAGTAATGTCGGCTTCGGCGAAATCTTTTAAAGAGGTAATTTGTTTCTTTCAACGTCTTTTACAGTTGATAACAATGAATAAAAACGATAAGTTTGTTGTTGGATAAGTTCAAGGGGATCGAAATGTTTCATTAATTTTTCTTTGTCGATAAATTTTTATCGTGTACAATGTTATATGTTATTGGTATCAAGTAACATGAACAAGTCACTGCTCCGACTGTTGTTTATGGGGTCGCATCCACGTTATTGAAACTATAAGTAGATAAGAATTGAATTAGTGAAACAAATACGTATTACATATAATATATAATAGTATGATTTAATTACGTTAAAATAAATTCCATGATCTTGACGTATATACTTAACGTATATACTTAAGGTTTAGGTACATTTGATATTTTCAAAGTATTTAATCAATATGTAATAATCATAACATCTTCAAATATAACTGACATATAATAATATAATATAATGACATATAATTCAATTCGTGTGTCTAAGTAACAAACAGTTGAAAGAATGAAACTCCAATTTCCAATTGTAACTTTATTTAAAGCAAGACTATATCAAGTTAACATTAAATATATGCAACAGATGTCTGAACTTGTTCTAAAACATTTTAAGCCGTACTTAATCAAAAGAGTACTCGAGAACCTGAAAATTGAAACTAAAAAGCGAAAGCGCAAGTCATAACATCCGATCCGTGAAAACTGGGACTGGATATGCGAGAGGCGTCACGGCTATGTTTTACGACACTGGAAGGGAATGGAAATAAAAGGGGAAGAAGCAAGACGTTAAACGTACCGCTATGTCTTCGACCAAATTAAAAGCCGATGATTTATAGCGCGCCAACGCTACGAACGTTTCTTTTATCACTGTGAACTCGCTAATAAAACATTGTAATTCTGTGGAACGCTTCCATTTAATAAATCATCACGCACTGCTTCTGATGAAGTCAAGCTTTATGGTAAAATCTTTTATTAGGCAATGCCACTGCAATGGCGGATCTACAGGCAGTAGTCGCTTCGTCATTTCGGCTAATTCAGGTGACCGCTTGCTCGTTTGTTTATAACTTTAAAAAAGTAACAAATATCAAAAGATAATCTAAAAGAAATTTTAAAGGAGATATGTAATACGACTACATACCGTAGCAACGGCAAAGGTAAACCATTTAGGTGACGTTGCAGACATTTAACTTTTTATTAAAATGCAAATGCAAACTTTATAAAATTATAACGAATTTGGTGCATTTTATAAGGTTTTCAAGGAAATTATATCGTACAAGTATACAAAAAAATCGTCTTTCAGTCACTAATAAATTGAAGGTAAAGGTACCAAGAACATCGAACAAGAAGAAGAACAAGAAGGAAAACATCGAGATGCAACCTGCACATATCTGAGAAGGAATTCAAAGAAGTGTGAAGTCAACCAACCCGCACTGAGCCAGCGCGGTTGACTATGGCCTTGTCACCCGTAATATAGGGTAGGCTCCGAGCCCCTCAGTGGGGACCTATAGTGAGCTGATGATATAAAAGAACCAAGAAGTAGGTAAATTGTATGTAGCATTCTTTGAAGTATACTTACTCCTGTACACTATCAATACCAGTCAGCACGTATCAGACATATAGGATTACATACCGTATTCAAACTCCTTGTTTGATACCACTTAAGCTTCAACAGTAGACATATCACAATTGACTTAAAGATCCTACGAATATCGAATTGCAGGCAGCCCTAGTATCAGTTAGGTTATTTGTATGGATACATAAATTAAGCGATAGCGTATTTGAATATTTAAATATTTATACACGAAGTTTTTAATATTATTGTATAACCATTTGTTTGTCTAAAACAAACAGCAATGGTTTTGTGTTTTATTAAATGTTGTTTTATTAATGTGAATATTAATTACAAATTTAAAATTACATTTCAAACACTAAAATTATCTTATAAATTTTCAAATATGGTTATGAAATATGATTTATTACCTTTAGTCACAATGTTTTGCTGGTTTGTATTTTAAAAATATTTCAGTCTCCTTTAATTAAGATAGGAGAATGTGACTTCCTAAATTTTTATGGAGACTACATGATCACTGAAAACCTAATGAATTCCTTTAAATTTCGCAAACATTGTATAGAGATTTAAGAATCGCTATTTCTTTTCCACTATGTGCTACCCTTTTAAGTGGAATCCGATGAAAGACAAGGGGAAGTGAAGCCTCGTTGGTACGGTGAATTTTGTAATTAAACGCTTCGTCTAATTGCGAGCTTCGACAAAGACTTCCATTACACTTCGTTTCACTTTGATCCCCGTGTCTACGCGGCGATAGTGGCCGTCGTAAAAAGTAATAGGCCTCCCTCTAGATGTGAAACACACCTTTTGTTAAAGACCTTGCTTTAAATGAGAATTTCTTTGTTTTTATTATTACCTGCCTACTTTTTGGCATACTCGAACAACGGACCCAAAGGAAGGATATGAGTGAAGAATAGATGACGGGAAATGTGTAATGTCGGAAGAAAAATTTTTAAGACAAGGTATGGCCAAAATCTTATAATATCGTCAATAATATAAATAATAGCATTCCTAATAATTAGATTACCAGAGTTTTAAAATTATAGCTTCAAATAAATGTATCCGATTGATAATGAAACATGGCTACAGCACACATCACAGTAATTTTACATATAACTTTTGAAAGAATAGATTATAATATTATGCAAATAGAAAGATTGTAATGTTGCATCATATTCTTGTATTTGTTTATAATGTTACAACATCGCGGACATTGTACAAATCATTGACAGGAAGATATAAAACCCGTAACGGCGTGTGTAAAGCTTCCTGGAATCTGCTCAGATTAATATAGCGTCAACAAAGATTAATTATAGATATGAGATCTCCGTTACGGAATTATAAACACTTAAAACAATATCTTACATCTTACTAATATTCTAAATGCGAATGTTTAAATGGATGGATGTTTGTTTAAAAGTATCTCGAGAACGGCTGATCGGATCTCGATGAAATTTGGCATACACTTAGAACACTGGCTGCTAATTATGTTTTTTTTTAATTCGGCGCTGACGGTATCGCGAGCGATAGCTAGTACTACTATATTACTCCAAGACTGCATATGACTGCATGACAGTCGGAATATTCAACATTTTTTGTAATTTATAACAATTGCAATGTCATCCCCATAATATTGTAATTTTTAACGTATTACATACATTTGCTAATAGAAAAGACTTTGATAAGTCTTAAATATTGTTCACGAATCATTCCAATCACCAAATGTATTTGAGTTTACATCGTAATTGATGTTATAAAGTTGTTTATGTACAAATACTGTAGCTAATAAACGTATAAACTTCCTTCTGAAATCTTTTGAGTGTCTGTTTCATTTAACTTCAATTATCTAACCTATAAAGATATCCACGTAGATATAAAACGATATCAAAAAGCCTACGGCAATGCATGCTGCACCCTGGGGGTAATTCGCTTGCCTCTATTTTTATAGCCACCTTTGTATTTGCTTTTCATGTTACACTAATGGATTGGCTTACTCTAGGTCTTTGGGGAAATTGTGGTCGTATTGTTTATAACATTATTAAGTTAAGGGCTATACAACTTGAAATGCTTTATTAATGTTAGAGATAAAATATGATTGATTATTAGTATTTAAGAGCGTCGGTGGCTCAGTGGTCAACCACTTGACTTGCAATCTGCAGGTCCTGGGTTCGAATCCCGCCATGTACCAATGTGTTTTTCGATTTCCGATTTACGTATGTACATCTTACGGTGAAGGAAAACATCGTGATGCAACCTGCACATATCTAAGAAGAAATTCAAAGATATGTGTGAAGTCAACCAACCCGCACTGAGGAAGCGTGGTTGACTGTGGCCTAATCACTCTTAACTTAGGGTAGGCTCTGAGCCCCTCGGTGGGGCGTATAGTGAGCTGATGATGATTAGTATTTGACGCTGACTACGGAACCGATTTGGAAAACTCTTATTCAAATAGAATGCTGTCTAATTTAAAAAATACCATTGGAACTATGAGGTGTATTCGCCCGAAGTGCTGTTGAATTTTAGCTTCTTTATTATTTATAAGTATGTTTTAACTTTCTGAAATGACATACAAACCTCCAGACTACATCTTAATTATAATATAAACGTGAATGTGTGGATGTTTATTACGAGGTAGATACCTTGTAATCTAGAAAGCACAAAGGCCGGATGGATCTTGCTGACATTTGGCATAGATTTAGATCATAGTCTGGATATATAGGCTAATTAAGTTTTTTTTTAAATCCTGGACGGTGTCGCGGGCGACAGCTAGTACGAAAATAAATGCAAGATCACAGCGCTTGTTAGAGTCGGCTTTGTTCTGTTCCAGCCATTCGTAATGAGACGAAGTCTTATGTAAATAACAATAGACTAACTCTGAAATTATTCAACAGAAAGCAATGCATTTCGATGAAATATATTCAAATGAGATGTAGGTAAGTGGGTAGAATGAACCAGATAGCAACCGACCGCCATATAATTTGCGAACACGGCTTATTTTCGATCAGCATCGAATGATAAATGTATTCTCCATGGAAATAGGCCGGGAGCTGATATTTGTTAACATAAAATTATACTCGCAAATTAATTTTAATTTACCAAGTTAGCCGCATATTGCGGTGATATGTTAATTTTTAATGAATAACGTTCAAAACAAATCCAATCTTGTTTGTTTCTACTATCGACATGCATTATTTATTAAATTGTATCGTGAATTACTTAATTCAATTTGAAAGTGTCTTTCGTCATACATTTGCGTTAGTTTAACGAACATTCTAAAATATTTGCATAGAATCGTGATCGATATGTATCAGTTGTTTGCTGTTGTTTTTAGTTTTAACTTTTGATATTGTTTGCATTCATTTAACAGGCGAAGAGTTTCGTAGCAGCGACTTTTTCAAGATCTGCAATATATAGGCTGAAATTCTGCGGTTCCTCTGGTATTGCTGATGTCCAAGGGCGTCGTTGAACTAATCGGTGTACCCGCTGCTTTTTGCCTCCTTCTGTTATAAAAGATATCAATACAATCAACAGCTTTTTGGAAACCTCCAGTTTAATTGCTAGGTTTTTTAATAGTAATAAATTACTTTAAAACCAGCACTAACTTTAAAAGACGACGTTAACAACAAAGTAACCAGTTCCCATATTACTGTAGCAATTTATATTCTCTTGATAACAATAAAATTGAATAGGAACGAGGCGTTATTACATTTAAGCGCCAACACTGGTGTCTGAGGGCACGTAGCCACCATAAACGAATTATGTCGCTCTCCGACGCCGGCGGCAATTCGAGCCGTGGCGTCAAATTCGATGCCATTGAAATGTTTGTTTGACGACATACCGAAACGTACAGTACAAATAAATGTGATGTGTTCCCGGAATGACGATATTTGTCGTGTTTTATATGAATGTGTCAAAATGCAATAATTTTTGTTATGATGTGATATTATCTTGTGCGACTTTATCCGGTTTTTGAGGATTGTTATAGTTGTAGAATTTCTTTGCATAGGTCCAGAATTTGTGCTTCGTAAAATGTTATCACTTTTAGCCTTCAACCTTACAATTAGTAAAATTTCATAAGACTTACTGGAATCAAAATTTTCGTTTAAAACACTCATATCTCTGTTATTTCAAGAAGACAAGTGTGACGATATACCTTATACAGATACTTTGACCTCAGAAATCCACGGTTAAACCATCTACAGTGTATTTAATTATGATGAAATTCATCTATTTACTAGGTCGGTAAAAATATCAAAATAAAAACAGCATTCTATGAAATGAACACCAAAACTAATCTCTAGTTTTCATTGCTACTTTTAAAGAAATTAATTGTACTAGGATCACATAACGACCTTACGAATACAAATCACAATTCGCATCCTAATATCGGATATTTTCCGTTGCTGGTTCTCTCCACTGATACAGTTATTGCCACAATAAAACCCTTCGCAATAAACTACTTCACATATTAATTCCTTAGGTGTGATGTGAAATGTAATATTGTAATTAGGATGCGAACTTAAGTACTAGGAAATTAAACTTGCCAATTATTGTGACTACGTTTTGATAATAAAACTTTACGGCCTATAACTGTATTACAGATTTATATCGTTATCTTTTGTATCGATGGACATACGAGTGCTTTACGACACGATATCAAATAACTACGTAAACCATGTATCGATAAATTCAATGCTTATCGAATTTTCGCAATCGTTTTTTTGAAATTGTGTTTGAAAGTAGTTAATGTTATTTCGGTAAACATTTAAATAATAAACTCTCACGCCTTTAATAGCCTAATACTTTTGATACATGATAGAAAATAAAAGATACTAGAATATCAAATGCGTATAGTAAAAAGTATACTATAATTACCATTTGAGCTTTGCTCAACTAATTACTACATATTTGAGAGCTCTATTCTTACTAATATTATAAATGCGAATGTTTGGATAGATGGATGGATGGTTGTTTGAAGGTATTAGTTCTGGAACTGATATATAGGTCTGGCTGAAATTTGGCATAGATGTAGAACATAGTCTGAAAGAACACACAGGCTGCTAATTAAGTTTTTTTTTAACTCACAGTTAGTGTAAAGTTCTCGATAGCAGTAATGCCTTCCTTATGTTTTTTATGTAGTTATACGGATTTATTTTACCATCATTTTCTAAGTTATTTGATTGTTTAGGTACAATGTTAATTTACTAACATCTTAGTATAATATCATCGCGTAAAAAGTAAATACTACTTCTGAGCGAGCTTATCTTCTTAATCTGAGTTCTCGATTAAGCTTTACTTTTTCACGAAATCACCGACATAAAACTGTTGTTTCACCCATCCAATTACTTTTCTAATTTTTTCTTGTTTACTCCAAATATGAAAACGAAATAAAATTAAAAAAAACATTACAATCTCAGTTATGAATAGCTTAATTTCAAATATTCAATGAGTTTTATTTTGTAGTAAATTAAGAGTAAAATAACTATTTATTGAAAAAAAAACAGGTTGAAAATATGTAGGAATAATTCCTAAATAAGTGTACGGAATAACATATATGTTCTTAACTTATTTTAGTATCAGAATATCAAGGACTCCCTTGTCACTTTGGATCCTTATAAGCCTGGTGATATCCAGGGACTAGTTTATGCAGGTTTTATCAGTTCAATGAATCTGTGACGTAACTAATAGAATTGTTTTACTTTTCTAAATGCACTCCAACTAATAAACAGGCAAAGACGGCTCTCGTTTACTTAAGCCAGATTACGCTGAATAATTAAAGTGCCTTACTTGGCGACCGTGTAGTTTCCTAAATTGCGCGATTCAAAGCTTTAACTGCCTTGAAATAATTAGAAGTGTACTCAGTATTATATTTTCTAGATAGCTTCACAAATGCTACGGATGTAATTTCACTCGAATGGCCCTTTGTTCCATTTCTAAAATGCCCTGATAAAGGAAATCTCGTAGCGAAAAGGTTTCCATAAACGTTGATAGTAAGCAAAGACGGGAATAAATTGAGAATCGGGATTTATTGCCGAATGCTCTTAAGGCGTTGGTATTGTTTAGGTGAAATATCTTCACTCTTTGCCTACTTACTTATGTTAATTAATGAGTAAATGGGAATTAAGTTATTCAAGAATCGAGAGATATAACAGTTGGCTCTGCAATAACCTAGTATTTTTGAGTAAGGACACCTTTCTTTTCGCTTCTCGTTTGTTTTGCAACGTCAACTCCATACATCGTCTTTCTTATGTATAATTACAGCAATCACTTAAAACGTTGAATTTCATCCTAAACCTAGCCCTATACCCACTGCTAAAGGTTTCTAAACAGATGTTTAGTAAAACATTTATTTGGTTGCTGTTTAGTGTACTCGATGAGACAGTAATATACATATATAAGCTAAAATAAAACCCCTAGAGTCTCAACAATAAAGCAAACGTAAACGTTAGCATATAAAGTGTGTTTTAATGTCACTAACAATTTTTCAAGTTTCTGTTTCGTGAGATAACGCCTTTTCAAAGACTCGTAATGCCAGAATAACGACGCACTTCATTACTAAGTTGTTTGCTATTTACATCACCGTCAAATGTCGCTTTTATACCATCGATATACTAAAGCTCACTCGACATGTAAACCAAGACGATAAAATACTCGAAATAAAAATATAAAACGATGCTTTTATGACTCGATTCCTAGCAACGTGTTACTGCTTTGAATCACCCGTCGCATCGTGCATATCATTCAAACGCATACGGAAAAAAACAATAAAACAACGTATTCTCAAAAAGTTCCTTTATTTTCTTTGTTTTCGACAAAACAAACTGACTCTGATAATATTACAAAAACAAAACAACTTAATTTACTGTTTGCAAGATGTGATTTTTGACATTTAATTTTGGAAATGTGAATATTTTCGAAAAGGAAATTATTTATTTATTACTATTTTTATATTAATATCTAATACACGAATTTAATATAAATATCACAGTCAAAGATTATACAACTAATACGCTAATACTAATAAAAGGGCAGTGTTAAATAGGGCGATGATTGTCTTGAATACTTCCGAACAATCTGCGATACAGCGGTGTATATGCATTTAAAAGAGAAACTCCTATACAACGTTCAAAAATTACTAGTCTATATTGTGACTAGAAATAGAATTAAGTTATACAAATATCAAAACATCAGTATCTACGATTACACATTAAAACGCTACAAAGGAATTCAACTACTTTTTATTTACAATCTTTAGGTGATTTTAATTGTTATGTTTAAATTACGTACATTTTAGGTTATTTTATTTCTTGTGTATTACAATTAAGCGTCTATTTTAACTTTTAACATATACAACCGTTTTGATACCCAAATGTTTTCTTCTATTTACTTAATTATGTTTTACCTAAAGATTGTGTTTTAATTACAGATTCTACAATATTATTAGTTTTAAATATTGATATTCATTTATTGCTTCAAGTTTCTCATATTTCTCTAAAGACATCAAAATTATCGACTTCTAAATTATTCATTTCTTACCGTCAGGGCTCTGTAAGTAAAAGGAAAGATTAAAATAAAGTAACGAGAATGAAACATGGCCAATAAGAAGAGTAAATGTACCTCATATGGTGGAGGCGGCAGTATATCACTCAGATTTATTTGACAGCCCTGTTCACTCCTCGCAACGTTAGAATGTCTACCCGACTGAATGGGAATCTTGAAACTGTTCTCTCTACCCAACCAATGCCACTGGGGATAATCGTATTCTAAATCATTGGCCGGACACACTTTACTTTTGTCCTGTCTACTTCGAGATCCTGATCTGTTGGTATGGCATGAAGCGCAATCGTCTTCAATAACATTGATTTCGTTGTGTACATTCTCGTGTCGCAACTCTCTGTAGTCTTTAGTAGAACGACTGGACGTGCTATGACAACAAGTTGAACATTCCCCATTAGAGTATTGAATGCTCCCATTGCACGATCTAACAATGCTATTGTTATGGGATCGCCTTTCTGGACAATTTCTCAGGTCTCCGATTTCGTTATTGTCCTGTGCAGAAAATTATGCATTGTTCAAGAATCAAATCACCTTTTAAATTTTTAAATGTGTTTGTTATTAAAGCAAAAAGATGGGGACAAGTTTCTATTGAAATTGAATCAACAGTACCATTTCAGGCTACATACAAATTAAAGTTTTATTTGGTAAACGCTAAATATGTCAAAAGTTACAAATAAAATGAGTCATATTAATTTAATCAAAGCTTTATATGCTAATCTTGGAATTATAATATTTTCTCTATCTACATTTATTAGTTAGGTAAACAATAGGATAAGTATGTCAGAAATAAGCAAATGTTAACTAAAAAAGTCACTAGCGTACAGACATCGTTGTGAAGTTGCGCAAAACGGACCGGTCGTTTGTAATCTTATCGAAAGCAAACAATGTGATTCTCATAGCTTATCGCGTGGTACCTTGAAGTTCAGTTCTGTGTAAATAGCATTTGACGCGTACGGCTCCGGCGGGCCGCGCTTCATCCTGTCTACACTGGATGCGTCCAAGCCCTGGATAGAGTTTTGAGGCAAACAGTACTCAGGTTCTACGTTTAGAATGTTCGTTGATTGACCTCCTAGGAAAAAATTATTATTTTAGACACCACGCAGATCCAGCTGTTAAGAGATATATTTTTGAATACGGTTATCATCTTCAAAATTAGATAATACCAATTTTATCTATCGAAATATCCATATAAATAAAATTAATACCATAATTAGAAAAAAAAAACAATATAACTTTTGCATAACTTGTTTTACATCTCGTTCCGCTCTCATAATTTCTCGAAAACATTTCAGTAATTTACAAATTAGGGTGGAATCCAAAGAGCGAGTTATTATTTATGTAGCATTCTGAATATAATTAACAAAGCAATTATTTACTCCTAATTATTAACTTTGCACATTAACTCCTTTATAGTGGTATTATGTAGAACATTAATAAACTTGCATTTTGTTAAGTTGCACAGTTTATTGTGACAACTTAAAATGAAATGCGTAAACATGAGCATAACAAAGTCAAGTTACCTTTTAAAGGTTTTAATAAATCCAAGAAAAACCATACCTTGTAATAAAGTTTGATGGCAATTCCCTACATCTAGCGGTGCTTCGTTGGGCGGCGAGAACACGGGTCGCTCGCGGAGCCAGATAGTGTCTTTATTCAATAGACACTGCTGCGCCGTAACAATCGACTGACCTACAATTGGGTTCAATGTCTCAATTACTTACCCAGTCAATTTCATCTGATAAGCCCATTCACAATGAGAATGCGTGCACTATGAACGTATGAAACTAACAAAATGATTTCATTAGACATGAAAAAATTGTTTTTGAGCAACAAGAGCGTATTACTACGGACTTCTGACACCTAAGTCTCTGTATAAAACATATTTTCATCCTCGTTGTTATCGTTGACAACACAGAGATGTCAATATGTTTTAAACGTATCTTTTAGACTCGGAAACCCACGGTTAGTAATGTAAGTCCTTGATCTAAAACATATGTGTTGCGGAATACTTGTAAGTAATCGTTTTTATATGTACACAATTATGTAAACAAAACAATGGTGAATATTCTAAAATAATTGTATTTAGTAAAATATTGATAGCCGTAACTAGTCGTGACATATTTGTGTTCATTGGTTTGTTTGATTTCAGTGTGAATGTGCGCCAAGCGTTAGCGTGTTTACGATACATTTGTCTTACCCGTAGACTTCTTCCTTTGGACGGTGTTTCGCCGCTTAATATAATAAATACTAAACAATCCAATAATAATGATAGTGAATAAAGTAAGACAGAGCGCTAATAGCCACGTCTCTTGAAGAATGTGGGGTATTTTTGTATCTTTCGGCGGTTCTGTTCTGTAAAAAAGGAATAGTGTAAGAAATTACTAAGAACATTATGAAGTACTAAACAATGGGTAAGAGTATTTTAATTTGCTAGATATTATATAAAATAAAACTTGTTTTATTTTTACTTTCCACAATTTTAAGGTCACATTGTTGATAATAAAGTGCATAGGACATTGAACCTTACTTACTGTACGTAATGCCTTTGCGACTGTGTGGGAACCATATGAATGAGAGCGGGTGCACTGAAGGGCCCATGTCCCTTGCGCGTGACTGCCGCCGCGCGGGCACTATAGCGGCCTCCCGCTCGAAGTGAGCTGGCGGTCGCCGCGCGGGTGCGTGCGCCCAGCGACATTTGACCAACTACTCTACCACCTGAATTACCTCCAACGCGTATTTCGATCTGTTATTTGAGGTGAATAATATCTGTTAGCTTGTTTAATATTTAAATCTGAACAAATGACTCGAGGAAAGCTTATAAAATTCTATCTTTCTTTCGTACTTTCATCAAACAATCGAACTATCTATAATTAGAACATCATATAAATAAAAAATATATTTGTACTTGAAAATAAAAGTAAATAACAAAAGCTTTTAGAGACCCTCCAACAACGTTTTGTAATTTTTCACAAACAGCTGTCTTTAATGTTTTTGTGGGCGTTAAACGAAAACTCACCAAATAACCGGTGAGTTCTCCGTTCCAAGTGTTAGCAGGTGGCGGTTCCCAGCGTATCCTCGCCGAGGTCGCGTTAATTACACTCGCAGTCACACTCTGTGGTGGCAGCGATGGCACTAAAACAAAATTTATTGACAAACACATATTTACAATAGCAATAAATGTCATGAAATTATAGACTACTTACAATCTTCATCGGTATATCCCGTCATCGAATTAGAAGGTTTTCCCAACAACGTTTTATAAAATGGCATAACGAACACATCGTATTGAGTATACGAAGCTAACCCAGATAGCACGTAACTAGATGAACCGCTATTATCCACATTTGTCAGGGAACCGTTCGAACAGGAAGTGTCCGATTGAGATGAATTCATTGTAACATCATCTGAACTAGAATTACGCCAGTTGAGAGATGTTCCATTATACCATATTTTTACCCCTTCCAAATATTCATTGTAATCCGTCAGTACCTGAAATGAATATTAATACGTAAAGTTATGTAATTTCGTGCAACTTTAAACAAACTTCGTGGCAATACCTACATCCCAAACAACTTTAAGGGAAGTCGACGACAAAGTTTCCACCCTTCTCAACTTTAGAACATTTTGCTTTAAATACTTTCTCGCTTGAACTAGTTCGTATTCTGTCATTTGTGCTTCATATTCATACCCGTCCCCGGATTCTTGTCCTACATGTTGGTTAAAAGCGTCAACATCTTTCTTTAAAACATTCAAGTGGGCCTCTTGTGTTACACTTCCAGCCGCATTTACAGCTACGCATATAACTCTTCCTGCGTGTTCTGGTTTTGCACCGTCTAAATACAATAAACTTGAATTGCTCTTCGTGCATTCCGGAAATAATAGAACATCTTCCGTTCCTTGTAGAATCCAGAAGGTGGTTGGCGTAGGAAGACCTTTGGCTTCACAAGGTATGGAGACCACATCTCCCTCCCACGCGGTCAGATTGGAGGGTATTTGTATAAAGTGTGGTAACGCTGGAACAGATGGCCGTATTAAAATAGATCTTGATATCGAAGTGTGCCATTAAAATGGAATGACCGAGCTTACAGTACACGGTGAGAGAGGCGCTTGCTGTACTCGAGCCCGCGGCGCTGTCCGCCCGACAGGAGTACACGCCCGCGTCTGTTGCGGACACATGCTCTAAGCGTAACAGCCCGCGATGTATTGAGGCGTGCTTTGGCAGAACACCATCCTCCTTCACCCATGTTATCGATACTGATGAATCATAACTCTAAAATTTGATATGCCTGGTTATTTGATAATCCAAGTAATAAAAATAAAAAAATAAATTCCACTTTCTCAAGACAAAATAAAACATGGATTTTGGATCTGTCAAAATGGTTTATTACCATCTATGTTTATTGTAAGTTTTTAAAATATTTACCTGACAGTTAAACTCAACATCTTGACCAACTAAAGCAGTAACATTGTTAGGTTTCACAACGAAATGTGGTCTTCTCAACACAATCAACGCCGCGGCTCTCGATTGTCGTTCTCCGGCGACATTTGAAGCGACGCATCTGAATAGTCCGCTATCGGTCGGCAACGTTTCTAATATTTTTAAACTTCCAGTTTCTGTGATTGTTACCCTAAAATTATAATTATTTTATCAGCAAATAAATATAGTTAATGCTTTTCAATTTCGTTCTTAAAACCTTGTTTAGAATTTTGTTGTTCTTGTTTTTGGCTTTCGTTAAGGTTTAAAGGATTGAACAGTGATTTTATTATATTTAGTTTGTACCTTCCGTTCACTTCAACATCATACGTTTGTCCATCCTTCATCCAATGCACCGAAGGTTCTGGAATGCCTCTTGGTGCGGAACATTCTAACACCGCGGGCTCCCCCGCCGCCACGTGCACGTCTCTAGGTTCCGCTTTGAATTCATCTCGAAGCACTAAAATAATATGTTATTGCTTTGGATGCCCAGCTATGATTTTACCGTAATTACTCTGTATATCTTGAATTCAAACTTACCAGCCACATTTAAAGTTGCGTTATGACTTACAGCCTCTCCGGCGATATTTCTTGCAACGCACCAATACAGTCCTTCGTCACTATCTTTTTTACCCCGGTTCACCCTAAAATAAATTTAATTGGATAAGGTATATCACGATCATGACATTTTGAATGGAAGATTCCATATCTACCTTACAACTTACTTTAAAAACAGCAATCCGTCTTCTAAAAGTACTCTGTGGCCGTCATCCGCGGGGGGCACAGGCGACCCGTCTTTGTACCACTGGACGGCGGGCTTGGGCCTACCTTCTACCACACACCGCAGTGTCGCCGGTTCACTTCGACCCGACACCGTGTTCGACGGATGCTCCTTAATCCGAGGCGCTCGGTTTTGAGCTACAAATGTCAAGTAATAATTTAACTTCTACATCCTACATGAAAATTGTTTGTGTGTGTTTTTTTATTTAAAAAAAACTGATGCGATAATACAGCCATGTACATTTATGAAGAAAACACGAAAACAATGTTGTTAAAATTATAATTTGAAGACGAGAGTTATCAAATTTGCATCAAAAAGTTTGTTTTCAATTTCATTTTGAGGTAAAGTTAATTAACTCGAAGGCAATAATCAAGCGGCTACAATACGTCTATAGTCAACTGTATCTAGGCTTTTTACTGGTTACAGATTGAAGGAGAAAAGTGAATACAAAGGGACTATTTTTGACTGAGATGTCATCAATATCATTTTGTCGGTATTTTCGAAACAACTGATTTCTGGTAAAGCAATGGAAGCTAACAAGAATAACAAAGAACGGTAACCTAAAGTGGAAATGATCGGATCAAAAAGTTCAGAACACTCATTGAAGTTTTTGTGTCGAATCGGTTTCTACTATCATGCACCAGTAGCTTGCGTTGTACTAAAAGCATTGAGTTTTACGTCATCGCCAGGAAAAGTAAACATCCTGTATCACATAGAAGCAGACATGTTAACTCAATGTTCGATACATTACGCCTTTTTAATCGAAGATCAAAGATAACTTACGAATCAAGTAAAAATGTAACAAGAAAATAAAAGAAGATACAGTCGCCAATGTTTTCATTGTTGTTAGTATAGTTTCGAAAGAAAGAAACCGTTTGTGAGATAAAATGTTGAATTTTAAAAACGAAACACTATGGCTACCATTTGAAAAGTCTTGCAAAATTTAAGCAACGGTCATAATATCAGCCGCTAGTCTACCACTACCATAAAAATTACTCTTAAACGAGGTTTAGGCTAAGCACCATCTGCGCTCGGCTACCTCAAGACCGGTGAATTTGTATATGACTCTTCTAGGCAAACAGTGGCAATTTATTCACGTAAAAAAACTCCTATAAAAAGCACGATTGAAAATTATGCAGTGAAATCATTTAATAATGTTTGTGTAATCGTATAATGAGATAATTAAAGTATCATTACTATGTCATTATCAGACGGAAACAAAAAGCGATCGGATAATCGGCTTGAGTAAATATTGTACCAAGTTCATTATAAGGAAAGCACTTTTTCTGATAATTCTTGCTTAGTAAACGATATCTATGATATATGGAGCGTCGATGGCTCAGGGGTCAAGCATTTGATTTGCAATCTGTAGGTCTTGGGTTCAAATCCCGCCATGTACATATATGTTTTTCTATTTCCGATTTACATATATATATTTATCCGACGTTCTTACGGTGAAGGAAAACATCGTAATGCAACCTACACATATCGGAAAAGAAATTTAATAATATGTGTGAAGTCAACCAAACAGCAGTGGCCCAGAGTGGTTGGACTATGGCCTAGTCATCGGTGACTTAGTGTAGAATCCGAGCCCCTAAGTGGTGATCTGATGATGATGATGAAACGATATCTTATAATTTATTTGAATTTCATTTTACTGTAATCAGAAAAGAAAAGGCAATTCTCACGCAACTATGAGTGTAAAGTAACATTATTGTAACTCTCACGACGTAAATAACAACTTTGTAATTGATTAGTTAGTGTAACCGTCGGGTTTTGAGACAAAAATCTCCGTTTATAGCATATTGTTATCTCTGATTTCTCAAAGATAATGTGAGGGATGACAAAATATTTACACAGAGATTCTCGTCTCGGAATCCAACTGTTAGTGATGAAGGTAAATTTATCTGCCGTCCAAGGGAAAAAGCCTTTTCTGATCATAACATTATTATAAAAGCATAAGAAACTATTTTGTAAAACACTAATTACATCAGCAATTTAATAATAAAACGCTTTATTCCCGTGTCGATGAACCCGCGCATGATAGAAGTATACAAAAAGACACGCTCGTCAAGATAATGTATAGTCGCTTTGTACGTCGGGTTATCAGTGACAGTGACAAGTATTAATAAAGGACGACTACCGAGCGCTTGACCGAAGCCGCGGTGAGACAAACACACAAAAAAACTAAATCAAAAATTATTACAATACCAAGCCGCGTAGGTTTATCTGACAATCTATCTAAGTGCACCACAGACAATATGAGTATAAAGACGTTCATAGATTCAACTTTAGATTTGACACGGATTAATGTGATCACCATAAGAAGTTTTATAAGATTATTTATATCAAAGCTAACTGCTCTAAGTACAAGTATTAATTATTAATAATAATAATCAGACATTTAATCCGTTCAAAAACATTACAACACTTATAACACAACCAAAAAGAGAAAAAAGAACAAATCAAAGAAATCACAATGAAGCGTTGCAATGCAGAACAGATAGAGCCTTTGCTCAGCTGTATGTGTTCTGCATACTATTATAAACATAAAATTAATTAGAAGTAGAGGAAGACCAAAGTAAGTAGGAATGTGTGAAAGAGAATATGCGTAAGAAGGGAGTGAATGCAGATATGACGGCTGATAGAGATGTACGGAAGAGTAGTATACTCAGAAGGGATAAGGGCAGGTTGATGATGATGGTGACAACTAATTTTTACAGGGGTAGATACAAAGAGACCACTAATGGTCGTGTTTTAAGTCATGATACAAAAATATCAGCTAACGTCCCAGAGGATGGAGCGAATTTTACGATGTTTTATGATTAATTCAAAACTTCATATGTTTAGACATTATTAGCCAGAATCCTCCAGCGCGAACGGCGCGCGTTTTCTACCAAGTCAAGTGTCAGAATGATTAGTGAGGGGACATAAACGTCGACATTTTAGTAAGGCTAGTGTTGCGCCAGGACACCGGCACAGTGTCGGATTTTCTTCCTAACAATATTTAATTGTGAATTTATTAAAAAAAGAAACGTTATTGATGAAATGAAACTTAAAGTTGCTTTTTTAGAACGTGTACTTTTATAACAAATATATTTAAATATGCAAAGGTTCGTTACACCACAAGCTATATTCAGATTTGGCAGCGACAGTATAAACAAATTAGTTCAGATGACTTGTTTATTAATAGTTTATTCTCCGAAACTTTAACTGTTAATTAAATATTTATACAAAATCTGACCGCGGACTGGAAACTGTTATAAATAACGTTTGTTAACGATGATTACTTTCACTAAAAACTTAAATCGTTAATCTTAAAATTATCTTTCAGTTCATTAACTGTGTTCATTCATAATTAACTTTTTCATATAAAAATCTTTTAGTAATTGCGTCTACTTTTAAAAGTGTTTTTTATTATTAATAGCGTTTTCTTTACCAGATAAGAAACACGTGTTATTAATTTTATAGAAGATATTACACTGTTGTATAAATAAGCATTTATTTCACAGCGGTTGGGCTACGGTTTATATATAGAAGCGATTTAAATTTATATCATGATATCTTTTACTAGAAATAAATAGTACAATATCAAATTATCCATTGATATGACGAATACAAAACCCAATCTGTCGAATTTTCACTTATTTTTACAACAAAAAAAAAATAATTTTGATAGTAAACCTTGAATCCGTCCCTGCACCAGCTAACCTAAACGTCTTTTGCCAATTTTTTATTTCTATATTATTTCACAAATTAATTTTTGTATTTTGTTTTTTTCTTATGTAGTACCTATGTGTAAACTATCTATTCAAAAAGATAAATTAGTTGCCAATTTTATGCATACTTTGGACACCAATATTTATTTCAAATAAAATAATAAAAAAATATAAACACGAAATTATGACCCTTTGCAATAGGTCTTGTGTACAAGTCTCAACCAGCTCTTGAGTTGTAAGATAAGAGAGGGCGCTGCACGCACGATAACTTCTCAAGTACGCACATCTGTGATGTTCCCATCGCAAACGACAAACAAAAACAAAAAAACATATAAGCTTTAGAATTAAAAAAAATCTACTTAATTTTAATTTCAGATCAGAAAGTGGACCAGAACTGTTGGAATGATTGTGCCATAGTTAAGAAATTGCAGTAAATTTTAATAGCTTAAAATAGACAAAAATACACTGTTAATTTATAATCTATGCATCAAAAATTTTAAAGGTTAAAATTTTAATCTTGAAAACAAAATTAATTTCGTATGTGTGTTATATTTTTTATATAAAATTATATTTTGAAATTCACAATAATTAGATGGTCCAATAATTAATCAATAAAACTCTATTTTTTAGCTTTTAAGGATCCCAATCTGTAATTCGGTTCAAATTTTTGAGATACAGAAAATCAGGGAACCTACCACGAATATTAGTGACAATTATCATCGTATTGTCATTGATCAAATTTGTGCAGAACTCTAGTATGAGATTTTGCGTAAAGTGCACAAAAATCTCATACTAATTTTACCATAATTGAATATGACGATACGTAACGTGACGATAAAGATTGTGAAAAATTTTCGTGCTAGGCCCACTGTATATTTTACGACAGAATTTAAAATGCATGTTTTTTTTTCTGCGTACAATTTTACTATCCTTGTACCTGCCGGTTTTTAGTCGTGAATACAATGGTTGTAACAAAAGCTTTTTGTTGTGTATTTGTTAAGTTTTTTATGTATTTTTATATAAGCTTCTAGCACGGTACATGAATATTAATATATTGTCTTATATCTAAAACATTCATTTAAAAATTTTACTGAGAAAATAAATTTATATTTTTATTATATTATTAAAAAAAAATTGTGTTAAAAATTATAATTTTTAAGCGCAATATTTTCCGCTTTGTCGTTTGTAATAAAAGTAAAATAGCGTGTAATAATAATTTAATTTGCATATTATTACATTGTAATTATAATAAAAAAAGGAAATTGGTAATAAGCTGTGGTATCCTTTACCGACGGTGAACTAATTAAGGCAAAGTTGGAAAAAAACTGAAAGAAATAAAAGCTCCATTGTTCTGCTAACGAAACGCTACCACGGAACTACATTTCGTTAATTGGCTTCATGCTTTTAATTACTCGACCAGACGATCTGATAAACGTAGCGTTGTTTTACTCGTTTAGTATATAGTGTGTCCCAAAATTCAACAATAAAACTGTAATGGTGTATGGCCAGATCGATAACTATACGGGGAAAATACTAAATTTTGGGACACGCTGTATATCAAAAAGTTTTTCGACATTGCTCAACTATATACCGAAGTACAAAGATAGTTAATTAAATTTCCAAACATTTGAAATTAAAAAAAAAAAATGTTCAAATTTTTGAGACTCATTATTATTACTTTTTTTATTTATCAATTACACAAAAAGAATTAAAAAAACCTAAATACAATATTGTTTCATCAGAAGTACGAAATTAAAAGTCTAAACCCACGATTACTTAGTCCGGTGTTGGGTCTGACTAGTTTGAGACCGATCAATTTTTTCCGGTCTAAGATTAAGAATAATTAAAATAACTTATTTTTTATTTCGTTTTTAATTTTTAGTCAATTATTATATTAATTGCCCTCTAACATTTTTATATGAATTCACGAGGACATTAATGTACCGTTAATTCCGAATTACGAGGAATACCCTACTATCCTATTTCAATAGACTTATTTGTTGCTAAATGTAATAGAGAATGCCCCTATCGTCTTACATTAATACAAACAACCTATTCATTGAATATTCAGACCGTTTATAATAATAACAGGGATCAAAAATACGTCGTCCTGTTTGGGAATTGAACCTGGAATATGCGTAAAAACGTATACTGTATCAGCAAGGGTGCGATAAATATTACAACATATTTCATTTGATCTAAAAAAAATAATTAATAATATTTTTTACTGTGTAATCAATCTTTCCCTGACTCATATTCTAACCCCAATACCTACAGTGTTACGCTAAGAATTATTTCAATGTAAAAATAAAAAGTCAACTTTCTCAACTTTAATTAGCTTAGTTATTTATATCCATATAAACATACATTATTCATAAATAAGTTGGTGTTACAAGATATTTAAAACATGATATGTAAACACAATTACTTAAACTTTTAATATGCAATAGAAAAAAATATTTACCATTAGTGCCGTTCAGTCCAATTAAAAGTAAATGCACAAATATAAAATAAACAAATTGGTTCCTTCCATTTATGGTGTTGTCACACTCATTTACACCAATATACACCATACTGCCACTGAATTACACCAACTTTTATCAATCACATTCGATTTATTTTACATGGTAACGAATTCACGACGCAACAGTGAATGGAGTTTTCCATTCGCATTCCATTAAAATTGTGAAATAATTATAAAGTCATTTTTATTTCGATATTCAAGTTTTCGTGTTCGGAAGTTTGAGAGTGCGCGGCATGTTTCGAATACGTCCGTTCGGCGCGGTGTCTTTACACGAACTATCGGTTCTCCATTCTCCCTCCTCAATCTAGATGTTTACTCTGTGAAATGGGGGGATACGAAAGCGTGTTGCATCTGATCTTCTCGGATATAATGCTGCTTGACCTATTGTCAGTGATCTATATGACCTTTGCTGTGTAACATTCCCTTAATTACATATGAGCTTTATCGTCGATCTTTTCACAAAGTAATTCTAAACTTACTTGCGTTTATAGAAATACTAAAAGATGCTTTGTTATTAATTGTTTAATCTATACTTAATTGAAAATTAATAAACTGTATACGAATAGGGATAACTTGTTATAAATCATAGATTTGTTTACTAGTTATTGTAAAAGGACTTTTTAATATTTTCTAATTTTATTTGGACAATATTTTTTTTAGTTTTTATTGAACTTGCAATCTATGTATGTTGGAACTGTATTTTGAAGCAGATATCTTTTTTACTTTTAATTAAAGAAGAAAGAAGAAAGAAAAGTTTTTATTATAGGTAATACAGATTAAACCAAGAAACAATAACTAACATAATAAAATTGCACATAACTAAGAAATTAAATTAGACTTAAGTTACCATTTATGGTTAATTTGGATAATCTAGTGATGCCCACACTAGGCAATGCCTGTATCGTGGGCACCGATATTCAGATAGGTATAAAATATTCAGTCCACAAAATTACAAAACCCACACTCACGACATTTTAGCATTTAACAATTATCAGTTACTCCAGTATACATGTAATAAAAAACAAAATTTTAATTAATGAAAAGAAAAACAACTTAACTTAAAATATATAATATAAATGTGTACGTACGGATATATAAATTGATAAGATAAATATGTTAAAGGATCTAGGATTGTATCTTCATTCTTCTAATTATATATTACCAATAGATTTGTATATCGAAGTCTGTATGATTTTAAAGTTGAACACTGTTTTTTATGTTAAAAGAGACCTATGTTAATTGATTGAGTTAAATAAATGTTTTTGTTGCAGACAAATAATTAGTAGAGATTCGGAATATTTGTCGAATCTTCTATAAGTGCATTCACCGCCTACAAAGTTATTTTTTCCTACATACGTATTTAAATTTCATATCTACTTTTGATCAAGTCAGTTTACGTAACATATATTCAAATTAATATCACTTTGAAAGTTTTAATCCGTTACTGGCCGCTGTTTATTATAGTTTTTTAAATCGATTTTTATGCTACGATTGTTCAGTGGATAAGAGTATTAAGATGGTTCTAGTCTGATTTGGTTGAGGATCGAATTTTAATTAATTTATTTATATATATTGTATTTAAATTTTAAACCTTTTTACCACATCTTGATTTTAAAAACAGAAATTATGTATTGTACAAAACTACTATGACTACGTATGCATTGATTTTTTTATCATAAAATCATATGGCGTAACATTCTTTTATAACTTTCAAAAGTTTTTTTTTGTTCAAAGGGAACATTTATAGAGTGCCGTACCTAACCCAGTTTACACCCCACAATATACTAGCCCCTTTCGAATGCCGAAAGGGAATATGAAAGAAAAATCTTATAAGTTTAAAATCTCAAAAGGGCATTCAGACAGGCAAAAAAAGAAAAGGAAATAAAATACGGCTTATTTCATTTGACGCATTTGTCGAGTTAGCGCATGCGCACGGGGCGGCGCCGACAAAGCTCAGCTTTCAAATAAAAAAACGTTCTAATTTCAAACCGGTCGCCCCTCCCGCACGCGCTCCTGCGCATCCCTCGCCCATTATTATGGTGAAGAGGTCATTCACAGTTCGCACAATAGCACCCATACATCGGCCATTGCTAATAGGCGAGGCCGGTCGCTTGTAAACCCTTTTAATCATAAATTTCCTTCTAGAGCCACAATAAAACACAGCTAACGACTCCCCTCTCGGGTGAAAACGTGAAGAACGCATTAACATCTCTGTAAAAACGCTTCGAATAAGTATAAAAAACTAATATTCGTTGTGTTAAGGACGGGACTATTGCAGGAGGTACGAGATGTTCCCATCCGTCTGGTGCATACGTTACTAATCAACTCGCTTTGAACTGAGGCCGGCCGTTAACATAACACAGATAAAGTTGAACCGAGAACACATCTTCATACATGTGTGAATGTTTATGTAGATAACAATTACGCATCTTGCTTGTTCAAACTTTACACAAAAAAATACGTCTGTAACAAAATTATTTTGTAAAATCATCTTTCTCCCTCTGCACTCTAAGCTCGATGTCATATTTTTTTTAGATTGTATACAAACGTTGATTGCACAATCTCTTTTAGCAAAATAAAATACGTATTTTACAAGATTAAGCCACTAACAATGTAATCAGTAGTCGATTCAATTTATTATTTTAATTTGAAATAAGAACCAGAGCTACATTAGCTGATAATTAAAACTCGAGCAATATAAAAGTGGAAACATAGGCTTTAACACGGCTAATGAAACCATTTGCCGTTTTAATTTTTAATTAAAAATATCTGTTAAGTGAACAAGGTCTGAACCGCAATCCCAGAGACGGCGATCCTTTTATATTAGTATGGAAATTAACAAAACATTATACCAATATGTAGATAATTTTAGTATTGCAACTAAGTGTAAGAACTAATAAATTCACAACGGTACAGTCGGCGCAACGACTTTGCTATCTTACAAAGATAATGTACACAGGTTTCGTTTTAAGATCATTGCTAATAAATACGCCACAAATAAAACTAGAAGAAACTTGAAAAAATCACGTACACAGACCAAAAAGGATCACTTTAATGTAAAACTTTTTTCTGAATGAAAAATTAAAAATAGAACTAGCTTATTAAAATATCTATTTATATCAGAGGTAATTGTTTTTACGTTCTTTTCGTTACTTCTTTATCTATCTGGTGATATAGAATTTTTATTTTTTTATGTATTAAACTGGCATATCACGATAATAAAAAGGTTAAGACCAATAGTATAGACAAAAAGAAATGCATCAATAAAATCTTAACTTGTTTTTCAACACTTAATCTCAGCATGAAAATAAATTTGGAACATTTGTAATCAGTTTGGAACTGCAGTAGTCTCTCGGATGTCTTACTCGCTACGTGCCTACACTCTTAATAACCACAACCATTCAACTATGACTCTATCACAACGTACATAACTATGACGGCAGATATAATTTAAAGTTCTATTTAAATTGGTCGAATAATATTTTATTGTATTCTACTAAAACTATAAAATATATCAACGTTATAATATGTAAATCTTTGTGTGTTGTTAACGTAGAATTACATTGCTGTATCCTCATATTGTAGTCTCTTTTTATGAAAGAGAAAGAAAGAAACGAATTACAATTGTCGCGGCAGTGGAATCCTAACAAACATAACCAGTTCAAATCGTGTCCGATAACGCGGTACAATGTGAACAATGAATTTGACAAGATCGTAGTTGCGATATGAAATCGTTTGAATTCATTCCATTGAATTGGAGCAGGACTCGCTTCGGTATTAAGTGACCAACACATATCCAATCGAGATCAAATGAAGCGATACAAGTTTCTTCTTACCCCTTGTTAAAAGCGAAATAAATATAGAAACTTGAAACTATGTGACTTGATTGTTAATCGTAAAGTTATAAGGGAGCGCTCAATCTTCTGGACCTAGGCTTATAATCTCTGACCTAAACAATATTTTTGACTGGAAGGGACTTGCTCTCGAAAGATATGGTCTATTGGTTTGGAAGTCAAAGTTCAGATACAATAAGTAAAAGCGTATTTATTTTCATAACTTGTCGAGATTATCATAGAATAATTAAGTCTTATGAACGGTTTTACATATTCATTGTCAATTTTAAGAATGTTTATTTCTAGATTTTTATACTTTGTCGTACAATTTCTAAGTAAAGTGATTCAAGGAAGGTCCAGAGGTGGTCGTCAGTCGTTAATGTTGCGCGATGGACTGTCGTTTTACTGTTTCCAAGTCGCACTCATCAGCGACATATCTTTACTATGATACAGAAATAAATGCGCTCTTTCGCGGAATATTTTTTTTTGTTCGCTTAGTAAAAACGATTTGTTCTTTTAAATTCTAACTACAAAGATTAGTTCTAATAAATTTTGTTGTATGTATTTCTAACAGTTTTCTTATGATTGTTGTTTGAACGAAATATTATTCTTATTTATTTTTATGTGTAGATGTTACTGGCCGAAAATAAATTTGTTTTTTTTTTTATAATTAAAGTCTGGCTTTAAAAAATGTGCATAACCATTTAATAGTATTTAGAAAAAAGCGATAAGAGTAATGTTAGAAGTAAATATCTATTAAAGGAGATTTGATATTGAAATATGTGTATACTCCTTTATAAGGGTTAAATATAAAACTTTTTTGCTACAAAATGGAATTATCATTACAATCCCATGAGAAGAAACAACTTTTTCGAAGCAAATTGACGAATGAATTGTAATAAATCTTGCAAACTTTTTTTACATCTTTACATTTATCTTTCTGGTGGCATGAACAAGATGCCATAAAAGACAATTTTCTCACTACAGACTTAAATAAAACGAAAACAAATAGAATGTCTCGGTGGTCGGAAATAACCGTCAGATATATACGGACGCTATAAATTATTCAATTATCTTCGCTATGGACTATTTGTCATTACATAAAATATTCATAAATTGTTAATATCGATGTGAAATTATTTATTACTGAATTATTTATAATTTATGAATAATTGGAGCTAAAATTAATTAAATAAATAAGACAGGAGATTGACGAGACGGTTGTCTGTGGTTAGTATAACCAAACGGTTAGATGTGTCCCAAATATATTGCTGTAGTTTGGTGGATAAAGTCGTTGGACCTACATACTACTATTATCCACTGGTCGTATTAGACAACTTCCGACTGTCGTCATAAACACATGTTAAAAATATCGAGTATCGATTGTTTTATATCTTCTATGCTATGCACGTTCGACTTCGAATAAGTTAATTAAATAGGTATTACATCTATATTAAAAAAGAAAAAGTATAAAAGAAAGTCGTGTTAATGTATTTCAAACTCAAGAACGGCTTTATCGATATGGCTGAAAATTGGTGAAGAGGTACCTTAGAGCTAGGAGACGGACATTAGATACTATTTATTCGTTTTTTTATTTATTTTTTCGAATTTATGCCTTGAAGAGCTGCTTTTTATTTAACTTACTAATATTATAAATGCGAATGTTTAGATGGATGTCATGTGGATGGATGGATGGGAGGGCTACACTAATTAAGTTTTTTTATATGCCATATAACGCAGACAGAGTCGCAGGCGACAGTTAGTTTACTATACTTTAAATTGTGTATTTTCAATCGAATTCCCATACACCATCACAACGACAGTTCGTAATTACATCATAATATCTAAACCAATCTTTAGTCTTTAGTTAATAATTGTTTTTTGAGCTCTTTACTTGTGAAACCGAAGCCGTTATTAATGTAATAGATACAAGACTGTCACAGAAAAATCGTTATATGTACATGTGAGCTTATAGTAATCCTAAATAATAACAATAGTTTCGACAAAATTCATTCAGTCGGTGGATTATAAAAAGACGATGTTCCAAACGAAATACGACATTCGTAAAGTCGTATTTTAACGAATGCATGGTAAATCGCCGTCAACACCAATAACTGCAAACACATTCCTAACAATAAACAACTCATCGAATTCGTTGGCGCCCGTCATTCGGGAGCCGGACTAAATCCATGTTATTCTAAAATAAGCCTTACTCATATATTTGAAATGGAATCTGCAATAATTTACATGCCCAATTAAAGTGGTCAACACATTATGCTGTTATTTTTGCTTCGTGCCTTTGTTTTATTTTTTTAATTTATAGCAACACTCGTAAACTTTTTGCATCTGTCAGAGTCGTAAATTATTATCGTTATTCTACAACTTTTATTTAAGCTTCGTTAGGTTTAATATAATTAGTATACATAGTAACGTACAGTTAACTAAAATGTTAATTAAAAACTCTTTGTTATATTTAAATTACGTACGTAAGTACAATAATTAGTCTTGAGCATGATTATGTAACAACATAGTGAGGAGTTTATCTGATTTACCAGAGTTACTTACCAACTTTTTTACATTATTAATAGTGGATTTCTGAGACCAAAATCTGTGGGTAAAACATGTTGTCATCCTTGTCATTATCTTTGACAAAACAGAAAAAAATATGTTTTAAACGGAGATTTAGGTCTCAGAAACCCACGGTTAGAAACGTTAAATTTAAATTGTTCTGAAAAACAATTACACTTTAGATTACCTTAAATCAAATTTCCAATTTCATAACAATATAATTACCTTAGAATAATAAAATGAAATTATCATTTCGATCAGCCGTTTGCACGCTAGTACCCAAGCAAACTCAGAACGACACTTATTGATTGATGGGCGAACAACCAGCGTGTTTTGCATTCAGCTATTTACGGGCATTTCCTCCGCTTAACCCGTCCGCCTCGCTTGATTAATGGTACCTAGCGCCACCTATTACCAGAGGACTGGATGTACGCATCGCTGGCTTAGGAAACGGTGCTTAAGTCGGATCTCATCGCGTCCAAGGAAGGAAACGCATTGCACGCTTACTTTTTTTTTACAAAAAGTATTATTAATGATATATTGTTTAACTTTCTTGCTTTGTGTTCTTTCATGTTGGAGTTTGTCGAACTGAATTTAAATTGACGAATTACCGTTGCTTTTATGGGAACATTCAGACAACCAACTTTGGATAGGTTTTCTATAATCATTTTAACGAAAAAACTAATTTAACTACGCAAGATGAAAGCGAGATAAATTAAGCCTTTAGATGGGAAAAGTTTAACAAGGAAAGTTTAATTGTACCAATACATACAGTATTAGTACAATTAAATATATTAAAAAATATAGTACAATAATTTTTCAAAAATATAGTCTGTTCTGAATCACTTTCTTCATCATCATCAGCTCACTATACGTCCCAATTGAGGGGCTCGGAACGTACCCTAAATTAGTCAATCACGCTGACCCTGTGCATTCACACATATCTTTGAATTTCTTCTTAGATATATGGAGGTTGCATCACGATGTTTTCCTTGACCGTAAGAACATCAGATAAATCTATATATGTAAATCGAACAACACAATAATACACGGCGGGATTCGGACCCAGGACCCGCAGATTACAAGTCAAGTGCTAAGCGCCTGAGCCACCGACGCTTATTTTCTTCGTACAAATATAATTTGCTTACTTCCACAGTGTATATTTAACATAAAGGATATAAATACCTAGAATGTATTTAAAACCACAGTTATTCGATTGCGTTTATAAATACTCTTCAAAACAGTTAGTGGTATAATTTAAACGACCATTGCTAAAATAATAACCAAATAAGGGATACGCTTAAAATAACTTACAAATTATAATAAATGTGGCGCAGTGAAACTGAGCGTAGGCACCGGCGCCTGCGCCCACGCGCCCGCAAACTCAGATAATTTGCAACCTGCTAATAGCTATCGTGAAACCGCACGCTATGTGGGTGGTGAAAGATGAAAATAACTCCAATTTAATAAAAGCACAAACACGTTACGCTGAACTGAATCCGTACTGATATGGATATACCGCTAAGCAAGCTAAATAAATAACCATTCACAATTTTAACCAGAGAAGTAAGCGATTGCGGAGTTTCTTTCGGTATGACTCTTGCACACTACTCTTTCATAAGTTTATTGCGTCTATTATTTATATGTATTGTACTTATTATTTTCGTTGGTGGCTCAGGGGTTTCAACACTTGACTTGTAATCTGCAGGTCCTGGGTTCGAATCCCGCCATATACCAATGTGTTTTTCGATTTACATATGTACATTTATCCGACGTTCTTACGGTAAAGGAAAACATCGTGCAACCTGCACATATCAGCGAAGAAATTCAAAGATATGTGTGAAGTCAACCAACCCGCACTATGGCCCAGTCGCCCCCAACTCGGGGTAGACTCCGAGCCTCTCAGTGGGGACGTATAGTGAGCTGATGATGATTTGACTCATTATTTTATGAGTTTGATTCTACAACTTTCACTATCAATTAAATTTTACATAATTAATATGCCTTGCACTATGAGTTGTCATAGTCCATCCCTAACTTTGGGTAGGCTCCGAGCCTCTTAGTGGAGACGTACAGTGACCTGATGATGATACAGTCATATTTATCTTCAAGGTAAGGATTGTTTGGTAGAATCTGCACTAAAAGTTACCCAATTTTCTGTAACTACACATCAATGTCACCTACTTTGCCCGAATTTGAAAGTTGGGTTCAACGGTTAACGTGTGTTAACTGTTCTGTTATTTTAAAAACGAGTTCAAACACAAATTTTAAGTTGACAACTTATTCCAAAAACTAATTAACTGAAAATCAAAATCCAACGATAATATCGCGTTAAATCCACGTTTTGAATGTATTTCTGATAAAAATAACACCAAATATACTGTTACTTTTGCGTTTTAAAGTCAATAATTGGTATCCGCTTCAATATGTTCAGATTGGACATGTAATTTACTAGAAACTTAATCCTTATCTTGTTACAAATTTGTTTCCAAATAATTTAAAATTAAAATCTATATTAAAAAAAAGTTCGACGAAATCTCACCAAATTAATTTTATGATTGCTTTCATTAAAATTGTTGGAATTAAAAGCGTGTATGATTAAAAATATTATAATAACCTAATTTTCTGTTCGATATATAACAGAAATTAACAAAAGTTGCTACACCTTAATTTTAATTCTTTCAAATATATCGAAAGTTAACGAAGCTTTCACTCCAGTAACAAAGATTTGATGTTCTTGGGTAAACACGAAAAATTATTTCGTATAACAAAATGACGCTTAAGAATTATCCTATGATTATCCTGGATGTAGTATAGAGATGTGTAAAATCCACTAGTTAATTCTAAACGTCTAGACTTTAAATCCTACGGCTTCAGACTAGGAAGGGGCTATTTATTTTCTTCTATCAATCCCAATTCTAGTAACATAAACACAACCGTCTTTATTCAAGAAATAGAATTACTTAAAAAATTGAAGACACTAAAATCACCAATAAGAACATAACTCACGCCCGTAACTCAGAGGGATAGGCAGAGACCATAGACTTCCATTTGTCGCGGTCCTAACACACCTCTCTCGCTTCTTCTACATTAATACATTTATGCATACATGCATGGTTTTGGGTGCTCGTAATATCTCTTTTCTCGAGTATTTGAACGGTAAAAGTCTTCAAAAACCTCATCCATTATTTTCATTCTTAAAGTCATTAAGGGGGCGTGGAACTACTTTCCATTATTGGCATCTTTGGTTTCAAAATGATTAATCATATTGGTACTAAAGTGATGGCGCGGTCATACTGTTTGATGTTAGTCCATTTCCTTTCACTATGCGTAGATGATGCATTAATTTAACTCAATTTCCCGCGGCAGCGTTTCTCTCGTTCGTGCATTGAATCATAGAGACCGCGTGGGATGTCCAAGTCTTTCCTAACCTAAAAACTTCATTCCTTCAAGTACTTCCTTGTTCACAGTCTTTAGTAATTATATAACAGTTTATTAATACTTTTTCATAGTAAAATATACTTGAAAATGAAAGCAGGACGTGTAATTAAAACCTAAGTTATAAAATACAAACAACAACAAATTTATTCAATTTAAATTTTCATAGTTTCGCATTCATCTAAAAACTAATAATGTACGCTATTTTCTAGTTGTAAGTTTTAGTTTAGAACGTCTGTTGTTAACTTTTAACGAGTATCAAACAACTTTCAATACTTACAACTTTGAATTATTAAAGTTTTCATACATAATATCTTATAAAATATGTTGTTTAAATGTATTGATATAAATATATGATATTTCTCCATTTACGATTATACTTCTAAAGATGACCCACTTATTTTGCACAATAGGAGTGGCTAACTGGTCGATCCTGAATATTATTCCTGTCGATCACAAAGAAAGAAAAAATGTTTCGTAAAACATCTTAACGGAACATTTTCAGACGCAATGCCCACACTAATATGTATTTACTAAGAATGATTGTCAGTTTTATGATTTCCGTTTTATAAAAAAAAAAAAAACTACGCAATTTTTTGTTTCATATTATTTCATTTAAGATTTCACGATGTTTATAATTGGTAGATGGCAAAGGGTCAGTACGTCAGTAGATTTCTGGTCTAATAAAGTTGGCTATATCTGTTCTATAATAACTTAAAAGACACCATAAGTACTCGAGGCTATAACACTCGATGCTACTGTTTAGAAATAACTGTAAGAAAAAAAATGTTGTCAACAGAAGCCAGTTTGCAATTCCATAACCATTTCTATCTGCCATTATTATCAGTAAAAAAAACAATTATTAAACTCGATTACGGCTCATTTAAATATAAAATAGGTTATGTTTCTAGTTACTTTCAATGTAGACCAGTTATCCACAAGTTGTTAGTCAAAAAACTTATGAGAACAAAGCCTTTTTGTGCTTAACCTTATAAGGTAACTCGGTGACATGCAAGTTTCCCACTTTGCTCCCATCTATTTGAATTTCATTAGAATAAACCGTCTGGAGATACGGAAAACTAGAAGCTGTTTTTGTTAGACTCTGTTCTTGTAGATGTCACCGGCAAATTGTGTAATGCCCGTCTGTTATTTACCTAGACAAAAGTAAAGATTTATTTTATTTCAATTATTCTATTTGGAAACTTTATGAAGGTTACATCGTTGGCTGTAATTTTCTATACTTTTACTAAAGAATCTCTAAGTGACGGGGACTTATTAAATGTCACCTACAAATTGTTGAAATATAACACGTCAGTTTATAAATTACTTTGTTTCATATGTATTTTGCCGAGTATTTGCAATTTTCTTAGATAAATTATAAATGGCGAAATACACAATTTACCGGTGACATACACATTGTAAAACTTGTACGCCAAGTTTTAAGCTTTATTTTAATTTTCTTCGCGTACTTGGCTTCGAGTTTTCAGTGAGAGAAAACTTTTTACACTTCGTCTGTACAGGAAATGAAGTAAGATTTTTACGGCGCCGGTTAAATGATACAGTTTGAAATTTACTATCGCAAAGCTTATTGAATAATAGCTTGGAAATGATTTGTGTGTTCCTTCCTTTATGCTATCTTTGGTTTACTATTTAAATGTTTATATTTTATTAATATTTTTCGATTGCCAAATAGTTGTACTTCCGTTTCAAAAACTATTTTACTAATATTAAAAATGCGAATGATTGGATGGATTTTTGTTTAAAGGTATTTTGAGAACGGCTATATGGATCTCACTAAAATTCGCCATAGATGTAGAACATAGTCTAGAAGAACACAGAGGCTACTAATTATTTTTATTTAAATCCGCGCGGACGGAGTCGCGGGCGATGACTAGATGATCTATAAACATCTTTGTTGAGGTTTGAAAGTATACGTATTTCAAAAAGTTCTATTTACGTCAGTTGCATTAAAGTGATCTCGTTTATTATTCTGGTACCATTTCAAGAGTACGAAATAAAGGATGTCAGCTCTGCTAAATCCAAGTTCACCTCGTTTGCTTCGTTGCGCGCAAACAATTAAACCGAGACTCTGCTACACAGTAAAAATAGAACAGCTTTAATGTTTACCTAAAAACTTGGAAAATTCATAAGAAATAGACACGTAATATTTTATGTCTGTATCAAATACAAAGATAACTATAAAAACGTTGTCTGTTTTTTTTTTCTTAAAATATCTTCAATTTTTCGGGCCCAGAAACTTCCCTATTAGGTGACCTACAACAGACTAGTTCATCTTTTATATATGTAAATATAAAGAAAATGCAAATACCGTTGCATAATATTACTTGCATCATGAATCACCAAGTCATGTGTTAAACAGTATCACGGTATAATCTTGCATAAACGAGACTTAGCGAAACCTTACTTCTAAGACCAAAACCTCTTTATAAAACATATCGTCATCCCTCTCATTATCTTTGACAAAATAGAGATAACAATATGTTTTTAAAGAAGATTTTTCGTCTTAGAACAACACGGTTAGTGTTTGTCGGGATACTTGTAAAATATCACCTCGCCAACAATAACAGGGCGTCTCGGCAGAAACAATAGCTTCGCTAAGCAGTGTGCGTTAACTCTTATATTAGAGCCCGAGACTAAAGAATGTTGCGCCTTCCGTGAGTCTAGACTAACTTTTGTTTTAATATTACAAACATAAATAGAAGCACGCGGGGCGAACGTAAATTTTATACGTTTTTAAGAAAGTTAACGCTACGAGGAATATTTAGTTCTCGTGCAGATTCTTTTGTATAGTACCCTCCTACGAGAGTATTTTGTTTTGGTTGTTACCGTAAACCGGGACAAACTTTGGATTGTTATGTTTTTATGTAGTTTGCTGCATATCCTGAGAATTACTAAATAAATATCTTTGTTTTTAAGTCTGAATAAACTTAGAAAATATCATGCATATTGTTAGGAAGAAAATCCGACACTGTGCCGGTACATCAGCGCAACACTAGCCTTATTAAAATGTAAATGTTTATGTCCCCTCAAATCCAACACTGGACTTTAAGTCAAGTCTCTTTTCGTGGAGTGAATAGGCAATTACTAAGCTAGCGCGTACCATCTTTCGACCAAATCTCCACTTACACCAGGTGGGATCGTGGTCAAGCGCTAGGTTATCAAACGTAAAAAAAAAAAAACAAAAAAAGACTTGGTATTTCTTATCGATTCTAAATGATTCCAACTTATAATGTCTAAAATATGGAAATAATTATGAAATCATTTAAAATAATTTTATAGTTACCACGTATATAGGTTTCTACTTCCATTTTCGCTTTTCCATATTGATACCTGATCGGGACTTAAGATGCAAGTACGAAACATGAAAAGCTTAAATCCTATAAAGGGAAAACTTTCAATCCTCAATATTCTCTGTTGTAAGCTGAGCCGGATTTGCAACTCCCTCCTTAGACTTCGACTTTTCTTTTTAATTAAAAAGATTTTATAGAGACGGGAGCTTTTAAAAGTAAAGTCAACTTTATAGAAATTGTTAATAAGTTTTCTTTATTTCGCCTTTGAGATTTTTTACGATTTTCCCCGAGGCTTTTTAATAGTCGATACTCTTGGGATTCTTTAAGACTTGGTAACTCAAAACCCCTTTAAAACTGATGAATATTCTAATACGATAAGACAGAAGGTTTCAGGAAATAATTTGTAAAAAGTTCCGAGAGGTTGGCTTGCTTGTTACTGCAAAGTTTTATCATAAATGAGATAGCGCTGGTAATTATAGCTGGAAGAACTTGTAATTTCTTCTCTGGTTGAGATGGAGATGGTGAAAAAAGATCTAAACGAATTATAAATAATGAATGTAATTTTTTTTTTGAGACTTTTTAGAAAAAAAAAACTTTTTAATCGATTTTCGACACAAAAATGCTATAATAATTAGTTTCTTAAGATTTCTTACTCAAATGATTTTTTAATTTCATTATCTATTTCGAGTTTAATATGCAAATGATTGTTGGTTCGCCTTATCGCATTATGGCGACATTTATAGTACCCGACGTCAGGGACAAAAGAGGATCGTTCCGGACGGACCGTAATTCGGACGGGATGGCCTCTATACTCGAGTGGCCCGCACCTTCTCTATGATAATGTCCAACCGTCATAAAAATAAACGCAGGAAAATATTCTTCTTTTTGTCAAACAACGCTCGTACTAGATTTACGATTCAGCCACGTTTTTTTTTTACAACTTCATATTTTTCTTATTTTTATTATTAAATCATAACAGACTTTATTAAAATGTTTCATCACTTTTATAATTATTATTTGTCTTATTGGAATGCGAAAAATCTCGGAAACATTCCGAGGGTTTTTTGTCACCAAACATGTTTTTTGTCCTAAATATATAATAATGACCAAGAAGTTAATAAATGATTTGATGATATAAGAATTCTATAATTTATAAGTTCAAAGTTGCTTTAAGTTTAGTTTAACATATGAAAACTATGGCCCATTCAAGTCATTGTAATAAATCTAGATACAAAATTCTCGTGCCATATTTCAAAACGAACAAATAAGATGGTGAAAAATCGTAGAATTACGTGATCGGAGTAGAAATTTCTTAAATTGATAACATATGAATAATATGAATGGTTCGCGCCAACGATTTTTACTGGAGAAAAGAACTGGTAAGTTTAGTGAAGATTTTAAAACACCCTTTAACTGTAATTTATATTATAGACCTGAAAGAAATTATAAATGAGTATGTTTTGTCCATACGTATCACGAAAACTGCTTCTGATATAAATACTTTATTTATTTATTTGTCAAATCTAACTTCGGAAGCCTACCCATACTTCAATAATCTGGATTTTAACGGTGAAGGAAAACATCGTGATGCAACCTGCACATAGCTGAGAAGAAATTCAAAGATATGTGTGAAGTCAACCAACCCGCACTTGGCCAGCGTGGTTGACTATGGCCTAGTCATCCCTCGCTTAGGGTAGGCTCTGAACCCCTCGGTGGGGACGTATAGTGAGCTGATGATGATGAATCAGGATTTTTGGTAATGTCTGATATCAGCGTGCGATGAAAGGGTTGACATATATTTAAGCAAAAATATATTTCAAACAATGTCTATGTTTTAAAAATTTAGGTTCATAGTATTTTTAATATTAAATGTTATTTGGTACATATTTAATCTTGCCAATTTTATGTAAAGGAAGCATTATAACAGCTCGTACGATAAAGCTATCGAACAAGAAATTTCTTGGTTCATATTTGGATTCGCTCCAAGCTTATTATAAAGAAACTTAAATTGTTTCCGACCGTTTATGCTCTCGCAAACTGGGTATTACTCGTCGACTTTGCAACTTAATCTACGTCGACAAGAATATCATTTGATCTTAATTAGATTTGATTCTTCGTTTCTTCTTAATTTTCTTTTCTCAATTTCATATTTCGAATTAACTTTATTATTCAGAATAAAATCGCAATAATTTTGCTTTTCGAATTTTTCTTACATGCCAGTTATCATTCCTCAATTTATTCCAAACCACAGATAATGAAAATGATTTCTTTTATAATGAGACTTTGGTGTATGAGCGAATTTATAAAATATATTTTTATTGCATTAGAAAGAAAAACATATTTAATGTAGTCACAGGTTATCGATGTTTTGTTTAATATACCCCCGGGACAAATTAATTTATACCGGTTACAAAAGGAGCGGTACCAAAACGCCCCTTGGGCGACGGTACTGTATTTATGGCGCCCGGGAGACTTTAATTTACAGTACTGTATTCTAATCGGCGTGTTCAACAAATCTCAATTCTTTGTACCGTACAGTTTTATTAAGACTAATGCATTTAATCTTTTTCCTACTGTGGATATCGATGGGATTATTCAGAATTTTATAGAAAAAAACTTAACCACTTGGTTGGATTCTGTAATTTATAATCTTACCGTTAAATTATAACTTTTGTAAGGTCAATATTTAGAATATAGTTTTAGTACTTACAGTTCCTTTTTAAAAAATTGTCCTAATTAAATATCATCATCATCATCATCATCATCATCAGCCTATACTAGTCCACTGCTGGACATAGGCCTCTCTCATTGCACGCCACTGAGCACGATCCTAGGCCACTCTCATCCAGTTCTTGCCATTTTAATTGCCATTGTAATTAAATGTATGTAATTTTAATGTAACACAGGAAATACAACATTTTAATGTTATGACTGTAAAATTCGATCACATCAGAATTTTAAATAACTTTAATTAGGTAATGTGTCCTAATAAATATTATAGGCTGTACATACGTGGAAATTAATGGCTTACTTGCTTCATATTCATCCGGGATCATATTGATCAATAATTGCCAAGGTAATTAATGCGCTCGCTAAAATATTACCGCGCGGCACATTCGGACCATATTTCAAAATCCAATTTATATTAGATAGCATTTCGATGGGAATATCGGATGCTATATTTGTTACGACGCGTCTACGATTTATTCTCATGTGCATTGGATTTCGGTATAGTATACCTCGACCAGAAAGGGAATATGTTTTGAGTAAATAATGTTCGAACGTGAATCGTTATTCTGTACCTTGTCTCAATCGTATCGTGGTTTGAAACATAATATATGATGACAGCCAACTCTGATACGCACTGGTGGTTTTATATCACAAAGTTATTTTGAGAAAATATATGTCTTCCTTTACCAAATCTTATCTCTTAATAATGAGTACTCCACAGTAAAATTTAGTTATATGAATTCTTTTGTAAAATGTAAGCAACGGTCTTACAAAAACAGCAACTGTAAATTAAAAGGAAAGTATCAATTTTATACAGAGTGATCATAAAAATTTTATTACAGGGGTTAGACAAAATGCAATCACTTCAAAGCGATTCCATAGCGAACTTCAAAAATGTATTGAACTGACGCGCAACAATCACGTGACTTATCGAAAGTTATTTTCAGTCGTTCAGTCAGTCAGCGCTTTGTCTAACCCCCCAGTTCTTTGTTAGTATGGATAGGCCCTTAGTTTGTTACGATACAATAAGCTATTAATACAAATCACGCAAATTGGCGAATGAATACAAACAATAACGTCTCCTTTTCAAACTTTATAGTTTAACATTCACACAACTATACAGGACGGATATATCACTCAGTACGTCAACTAATAAAATTTATATTACCTTCAAGCAATCACGCCTCTAGCGAATTGATAAGTGGACTGTTTATCAAACATCTTTTCTTCGTAATCGTCTGAGCGATCTGTCGAGGCGCTATACAGCTGCCGTTTTATGTGAAATGGCCTTAATTATATCCTAAGGGCTCAAATCTCATCTCCGAAGTTTCATACCGATATCTCGAATATTAATAAGGATGCAACCTTTAAAATCTACTGGATTGATTGTTAATTGAATACAGTTATGATGTGTTTATATTATTTTTCTAGCGATTTATTAAGTGCTGTAAACTTTTTGAGATTCATAAAGTGGAAAGTTAACAATGACTTAAACCATTTTTTAAAGTAATGCATTATAAAATGTCATCAGCAATGAGTACTAATTCATGTAAAATTGCAATGATTGATAATTTCATACAATAATTTAAAAATTAGGAAACACTAACGAAATCGAGAGGTATGTTGTTGATCCTAACAAAATTGTAAATTAATAAATACCTATTTGAAATTGTATTAGTTGCAACACAAAAAAGATATAGAAAGCCAATGGTCTCTTATGTTTGTGAAAAACAATAATACGTATACTTTTCTATTTTCCACATACATTTATTTCAAAGAATCTATTTGGAATTCTCACAAAGTGGTGGGTTGACTGGAAGAAAATGCTAAGCAGCATTAGGTCCGTCCATTGTTCCTTAACTTTAAGGGCGCTATAAAAGCCGCATAAATAAATATAGAAACGAAGTAAGTTAATACGATTCCTTAGTGAACAAAGTTCTGTAATGAATAATCTAAAAAAGTTTTTCTTTTTTTTTCTATTTGTTTCAAGTTTAAATTTTCTTAATTATTGGTCAACTTAACAACAAAGGACACGTTCTGCATTGAATCATGAAGGTTTACAACTATATTTCGAGTAGAAAACTTTTATCGTTCACTAGCTATCGCCCACCTATTTAATCTTCCAGGCAATGTTCTACATATAGGCCAAACTTCAGCGAGATCTATGTAGACGCTCTGGAGATAACTTCAAACAAATATCCATCCATCAAAACATTCGAAAGTAAGAGTATTAAGGTTTACAATACATTAGTTTGGAAGACAAATAAAGAAGATCTTCTGAATGTAATCGTTATAATTCGTTACATTTTGTTTAAATACCTCACGGGAAATAAAAGAAAATAAATTTTAAGTGTTCATAAAAAAGTATTAAAATAAAATATTAACCGCTTTAAATAAAAGACCACCATAAACGAGGCAATGTTTCACAGGTAAATAATAGTTATATTGTTGGCGTGAAAACGGGTCAGGAAATGGAGAGCATTCATCAGACGACGAACTCTGATTGGCGGCGGGACTCAGCGTGAAATAAGGTAAAAAGGCAATGTATATTCAAAAAAAATCCCAGTTACGTTTTTCATACTTCCATCATATGACATAGTGGTCTTTACTCTTTTGCCACAAGCAAATACAGTTTTCTCAAAACATGTTTTTGAATTAATATTATTAAATGCACAATGAAGTAATTTTATATTCATTTTGTGGATCATTTTGGCCAAAAGAGCCTAAATATAGTTTAAATTTTTATATTTATAATAGAGTCCAGTCCGTAATTACAGAAATTTTTATTGTACTACACATACCATTTCTTAAAGTTCAACAATAGTACGAATTTGTAAGAATGTTAAACAAGAATTCTATATTTAAAATTTAAGAAAACATACGAATACAACTTCCGGCAAAAAATAATTAAAACGTTCAAACAAAGGAATGCATCATTGTTCGGCAACATAGTACCGCAACGATGTTCTTACGTTTCTTTTAAAATTAACCAACCGACAACAGAAAGTAGACGAAGCTCCTAACAATAAAGAGCAACAAGCTCCAACAGAAATAACCACAAGTAAGAAAAACATTTCTCGACTTTCCTAGAAGCGTCGATGTAATTTTCGGCGTTGCTTCGTGTCTGGTAAATTTTACAACACGTATGTATACTTTGAAATTCATCGCAGCTAGGAGTGGCTTAAAAGGAAAGGTAAACCACGTAAACTAACGTATCTCGCGTGTTTCGAAATTCATTTGTTTTCATTTGTTTTTTGTATCTTATCTAACGTTGACAATTTAAATTTGTTGTAAGTAGTTTTAGAAAGATTCTATTAAGTTTACGAGGCCATATATCTTGATGAAGAAACGTGAAAGTAACTTTGAGCTTTAACTTAGTAATTTTCTCGTCTAGAGTAAATAAAAGAATAGAATAAGATTCGTATCACATTTCACTACTTATGTTCTATCAAGATTTTACTAAAATGAAAGCTTTTGTGTTAACTATCTTTATTTCTATGCATCTTCTCCTCCGTCGATCAAAGGTAAGCAACGCATTTGCAATTGTGGATGTCTATGGGCATCGTTCTTTTTTTTTTTTTTTTTGTGACTGATTGCCACTGTTTGCCTTGAGGAGGCATTTACAGCTTCACCGGGCTTGAGGTGGCCGAGCGCAGATGGCACTTAGCCTAAACCTCGTTTAAGAGTAACTAAGCTCGAGGGCTCCCTCGGGAACCTCGGCTCGGGCCGTTACTTCGTTATTATTACCGGATTGGGAGGCCGCCGAGCTCTTAGGTCGCTTCGGTGGACGCTCCATGGAGTGACGGGGCTCAAGGGCCCCCGAGAGGGGGCTTGGGCTGTCACTCGATACGCGTTTAGCGTTCCGATTCAAGGGTGCCCGAGGGGGCCGAACCTCGGCTTGGTCGGTTGCTGTTTCCTGATTATTATTAGCCCTTATGCATCTAATATTACTACCACTTCGGAAAGCGTTAGCGCTGGGAGAAGAAGTGGCGGAAGAAACTCCAGCTACGCTTCTATCGTTGACAGGTGAAAATCTGCCTGCTATGAGGCCATATCGCGAGAATGATTGCCGTAGCCGGCAGCGACTGGGATGTGTGGTGTGACTGCGAAGTTCTTTAACCCTAGCCTGAGCGATGGTAGTTGCGTCATCTTGAAAGTCGAGGACGTGCCTAGGTCTACGATAATCACGGCGAAATTTACCGAGCACGATTGGATTGTAGGTGACGGCACCTACAACTAGCGGATTAGGATGCCCGACGACGGAGTCAAAATAACGACGCGACGCCAACTTCAGGTGCTGGGCTATGGTGGACAAGTCCAGGTCTATGTGCAGATCACTGTTGCGCATGTACCACGGGGCTCCCGTGGCTCTACGTAAAAATCTGTTCTGAATCACCTGAAGTCGATGTATTTGTTTCGGAGCTATGTGCGCGAATACCGGACTAGCATACGTCATGACGGGACGTACTACTGATTTATAGAGTGTCACCTTGTTCCGAAGGGACATTTTGCTCTTTTTATTGAGTAATGCGGAAAGACGTCCTAGTATAAAAGCCGCGCGGTTTCTAACCCGGGTTACGTGTGCGGAGAAGTTGAGTTTAGAGTCCAGGATGACACCTAAGTATTTAACTTTGTCTTCCCATGGTATTGGGCTGTCCATGAGTGTGACGGATGGAAGACGAGTAACTTTGCGGCGGGAAAAGTAGAGCGCCGCGCTTTTGGTAGGGTTTATTTCGATCCTCCATTTCCGAAACCAGGCACCAAGGGTGTTGGCTGCAGTCTGAAGGCGTCGACAAATAGCTTCGGGCTTACGACCAGACGTGTAAATACAGGTGTCATCGGCAAATAATGCTAGTTCTACACCATGTACGCGCGGTATATCGTTGGTGTAGAGCGTAAATAGGACCGGCCCTAACACCGACCCTTGAGGCACCCCGGCTCGAACGGGGTGCGATTGAGAACATATTCCCTCGACGCGGTAGCGGAACGTGCGATCACTTAGGAAATCTCGTATTATGCATACGAGACGGTCGGGTACTCCGTACTCATATAGCTTGTATATGAGCCCGTTGTGCCATACTTTATCAAACGCTTTTGCTACGTCGAGAAAGAGAGCTCCGGTGTTAAGGCCGCGTTGGCGTTTGGAAAGAATGTACTCCGTGATGCGGTGCACTTGATGAGTGCATGAATGTTTGGCGCGAAATCCAAACTGTTCGGCAATGGGCATGGCTTTCGTTTCCATAAAAGAGCGAAGGCGGGCTAAAACCAGGCGTTCATAAATCTTCCCAAACGTTTTGAGAAGGCTGATGGGGCGATACGAGGTGGGATTTGTAGGTGGCTTAGAGGGTTTGAGGAACCCTATGACTTCGGCGTCTTTCCACTCGGTGGGAAAAACTCCTTTGGTCATTGGGCATCGTTCGCTTATCCATTCCGGCAAACGCAAGTGGCCGTTTGCTCGTTCATCGTGTTATAATTTATAAAAAAAAACTTAAGAAAACATTGGAATTATTATCACAGTTAGCTTCCAACCCCTATTAAATTTATCATAGACAATAAAATAGGTATTGAAGAATCAATAATCATTCACTATCCGAAATCGAATTCGAAACCAGTAAAGTATAGGAAGAGACGACAGTAACCATAAAGACGCCAGAAAATGATCGAGTCTCGAGATATAAGTATCAATGGCATAGCCTATTCGTTCGATATCTCGCTTTGGTAATAGACGATTTGCTAGTGAAAAAAGGCACTAGAGAGTCAAGAAAAAAATAGGAGGGGAAGTCGATAAGGCCACTGTGAGCCCTCGTTATCTCGGCTCATAAATTACCCGGACACCCTCGGGGGCGCAGGTAGGTGCCTCCCGCCTCGGATACTTCGAAACGCCATGAAGATTCCGGGAAATGAACTGGCTACGTGATCCAATTGCGATTTAAGGTGCATTCGATTTATAATTCAAGTTTATGGAAGTCGTAGGACGTCACTTCGCAAGGACTCGATTAACTGTACACGATTCTGGATCGATTATCTATCGATTGAAGATTGATGGAAGTAGAGGAGGATGAAAACAAAATTCGTTCCTCCTTTATGGTGATTCTTCAGAAATAACTGAGTATAACATTAGACGTCGAGTCTTTCGCTGTTGGGGATAATTTAAAACTTATAGCACTTTTTACATCTAAAACCAAACTAATATTTGCCCCAACGTATGCGAATGTCCATTAAAAATTATATGCTGGTAATGTAAACAGCATCGTCATCAAACTCTGCTACAATTCGTTTTTTGTAATGTTAGTTATATTATTTTGAAAGTGAAACTTTAAATTCCAAAGCCGTATAAAATATTTCTTACTTCCGAAGACGATATATGATGTGTTTGCGTATTAAAGTTTAACAATAAATTCGCAGTTTCCGACGTCCATGCGAGACCACAGATGACAGCCTAATACATTTTGATACAATATTCGGAGAACTCGCGTAACTTAAACAGTTTTACCACAGGAAAAAATTAACAATAACACTAAAGTCTATTGTACTAAGGGCGATATTCCAATGAATGTGCGAATGATTAGGCGCAATGAAATTGTTTGTATTCGCGAGTTTTGACAAATGTGTGCAGGTGACGTGCGCGCGGTTGCGGCGGATGCGTTTGACATATTGCTTTGATAGCGGTTTCGCTATAAACACGGTAGCGTGATAAATGGCACGCATAACTCCAGACGTGACCACTGTACGTATCTTGGTCCGTGCGTGATAACGATCGATTAATATTTTATAACAAAAGCCATATTTTTTTACAGTCGCGATACATCTGTCTTATGGAGGTGTCCCTGCATAGCGTTTTCTTTTATTAAATCAGCAAAAACGTAATGTATAATTTACAAACGACTAATAAAAATGTACTCTGACTAAAACAATCTGGGACATACTATTTTACTTAAACAACTTTTCCTATGGGCTTTTGTAATTAATTTAATTTTCCTTTACATCATTCTTTATCTTTAAGTAGCCACTCAACTAGCTAGAGCTATGAAAATGTAGCTTTAAAAAAGCTGCTACTGATCCAATAACCTTTGTAGATATGTTACAAAAGCTTCGATTGAATTAACTCTGTGCTTCCTTCTGCCAACTTCATTTTCAATAATATAAAATTTATAGTAAATAAAACGGTCAAATACATCTTCGTAACTCGAAGCAAAGTTAGTATGTAACGAATAGGGGGAAATAAATTGGATTACGCTGTGATCGTATTATGAACTTCTTGGATATTTTACGTTTCCTCGTGTACGATGCGAGACGAGAATCTCATATCTGCTGACATCGTTCACTGTAATAGGATTTAACATGACAGAACATTCGCTAGCATTTCACAATATTAAATGCAGCATCTTGACATTAATATAATTGCTAAAACTTTTCTAAAAGGAAGACTGCAAATTAATTTTCTTGACGTATTATCGACATTTTATATTTGTTGTATGAAATTATAGCCTTCGTATCATCTTCGATACGATGTTATGATGATAATAAGATAATAACTTCATAATTGAACTTGGATTATAACTTTAATAAGATCGTCAGTATGTAATAACTTTACGCTGAGAAATGTTCGTAACGACACAACCTGATTAATCCTTTGACCTATGGAACACTTCTCAAATTTATTGACTATTAATGCCAGCCGATAAAGTACTAAAAAGTGAGAAGATATTTTCAGGTAATCATAGTAATATTACCATTCTAACGAACTATTAAATGTTAAAGTATCTTGCTAATCTTATTAATGTGAATGTCCATCCATCTCCATCCATTGAAGATGGATAGAGGGAGGGATGGATGGATGTTTGTTTGAAGTTAGCTCTGAAATTTGGAATACATATAGAACATAGTCTGGAAGAACACGTAGGCTACTAATTATGTTTTTTTATTCCGCGCGGACGGAGTCGCGGGCGACAGCTAGTTTTCTGTATAGATTACATAGAGAACATCATAAATATATTTAGAGGATGTTTTAAATTACAATAAGAACGCGTAGGTGCCTCCAATTAAGCGATTTAATATATGTGCCGTAAACTACACTTATCAGAGCACACAAGCGAAACCTGGACCGTAAAACGAGATAATAAAGATCCATTATAAAAGACTGACTTCGTCTAATTTACGGTAAGGTTATCCTTCGCCCTCACTAATCCTTAGTTATTAAGGATAATGGGGAACCAATGAACAAGTTTTCTTCTTTTATCTCAGCCCATAAATATCGTCTATCACCCTAAGCCGGTAGCCCGAGGTGTCGAAAGTGCAATTTAATAGTACTTTTATTACTTTCAAGTAATAATATTAATGCGTTATTTAAGTTAATTTTAAATTACCCGAGTGGCGTTCACGGTTACATCTTGTTGAGCTTTATTACGAAATCATTATACGAATCGTCGCACTGTTGATAAGTTGAAACGTCATTTACGAAGACAAACTATGTGAGATAGTCACATTGAACGCAATCAAGAATTCTTACGTCTTTTGTTTTTATTAGAACAACTAGCTATCGACTCTGTCCGCGCAGTATTACAAAACACATTATTCTTAGCATATTTGTTCTTCCTGACTATGTTTTACATCTATGCCAAATTTCAGCAAGATCCATAACCATTCTGGAGATACCTTTAAACAGATAACCAACCATCCAAACATTCGCTTTTATAATATTAGTAAGAAGTAAGACAGTAAGATTATAATTTTGTTAGATCACTTTCATATTATTATACACTTTGAAATTACAATTATATAAGTTTGATATTGTAAAGAGTACATTAACCGTAAGCTTGAGTTCATTAAATAAATAAATTGTTACAAATTAACAAACCAAAATATTGCGTTGGTCCAAAATGATGTTTTTTTATCCTAACATCTCTGCGCACTATATACTCTGTATCCACTTCTGTACAAAATGTGAAATGCTCACATCACTCATCTAAAAGCAAAGCACGTGTATAGTACACTGCAGCACTGATGTGTTATATTTTGTTACCGAGCTAATCTCATTTTTACACAACAACACAGACACCGCGTGCAACACATATCCTCAATTTTATGTTAGTATTTAAGCTGGTTAGTGCGCACTACAAAATGCACGCTGCGGTCACTAACTGCTCTGTATTTATTACAGGCTCTGCCCCCGGCTCCGCTCGGGGATTAGTTCGTTGCGGACCGATTTTCAGAGCTGGTTTACGATTCACTGCCCTTATGGAAATCCTTAGACGACTTGTTTAAAATATTCACATATATTTACATAAATTTGTGTAATATAAATACAGTTTTTAACAACGTTTCTTTTAAAGCAATATCATTATTTTGTTCATCTTTACTTTTCGGTAAAAGTTTGCTATCGGATATATCACATTGAAAGTAACTAATAATTTGACATATTCTTTTTAAATAAAAGATTGAAAAGATTTAGTACGAACACTTTTTTTATAAATGTTATTATAGAAAATGTTTACTATACTACGAGATTTTTTTTTATTCGTGGTGCAAATATTCACTTAATATTAAACTATTGACTCTGAAATTCGTCATATTTCATAGAATCGATTACAATCGAATAACACCCACTTATATCAATACTTCAGACTTATCGATTTGCAAGAATGTCTGTATCAGGTAGCTTTATCGACGTCCAGACGTATGGCATGTCTATTTGACGCCGACTCTACACCTCGTCGACTATCGCTTGCACTGAAACAAAGAATCTATATAGAAAGGAATCTTTCAATAAAAATGATATAAAGGAAATTTTTATTTCTATAAATGTTTTATGACTTGCTAATAATGAAATCTACTTTCTAAAAATGTATTATAGTTGCCTACACTAGCAAAACACATTTTCATACGACTAATGACCTTCGCTAAATTTTCGAAAAATAAAATAGCCCGCACTTATTCGCACGAAAGTCTTTTTTCTGTTAGGATTATTATTGTATCCGTATACAGTTTCGATAGACGGTGAGTTTAATGCAGAAATATCTGTACAAAAAGATTTTTAAATACTGAACATCGTTTGGGACACCCTTTTTGATGATAATTGAAATATGTATGTCTATATCATTAAAGCAAAACAAACAGGCGACTTAATTACCAAAGTCATAAACATTACTAGACTTAAGTCATAAAGCAGCCACGGAATTAGTTCACATGTTATTAATAAGAACCGGCTTTGTTATGCTGCACAGCCTTTGGGGGCAATTCTGTTGAGTAACGGCCTGGTCATCCCTATGACGGCGCAGGTGTGGGACAGACCAACGTACAACGTTCAAATTTATTGCTAATTTTATTGCCCGTATGTATCACCCTTGCTGCTGTTTCATTGGATTTGTTTGTTTATTCTGGTTCCGTGTTATTTTGTTTTTATAACTTCAATTGTTATATACATGTAATATAAACAGGAATATAATCCAAGGTTGTGCAAAAAGATACGCAATTCTTCACTATCACAGTCCGTAGACACCTATCTCACATCAATAAATCTCCAAAATAAATGCGGAGTTTTAGATATCTTACTAATATTGTAAATGACAAAGTTTAGATGGATGGATGTATTTATTTTTATTTGAAGGTATCTGCAGAACGGCTCAACGGATTTTGATGAAATTTGACACAGATGTAGAGCATAGTCTGGAAGAACACATATGCTACTTATTAAGTTTTTTTTTAGTACGCGGTCGGAGCCATGAGCGACAAATAGTCGATAAATAATTTAAGTAAATTAAGTTATAATCCACTATGAGTTATAGCACCTAGTACATTAAGACAACATAAATTAGTACCACTTATTAGCAAGAGATAGAATCGTAAAGATTTTATTAGACCAGATGCTAATAAAAACTTCTCCATATTACAGGATAACGGACTAAGATAAACAGGGTTCGTTAGTGTAACGTTCACGCGTCAGACCTTTTACTCCGACATAATATACAGGATACAAAATATTTAGTAGTGAAGGAATTTTGTTTACTGGCTAATGATAAATAGACATAAAGTATGGAGAAACGGAACTAGGAAATGTAATGCCAAACCATGAGTGATTTAACAGACTTTTATTGACTTGCCCTACATTGAAGTAGAGTTTGTGTGTTAAAATACACGTTATACACACAGACTCTACTGTTTAATCGAAGTAATTTTACTATATTAAGATTACCGATTGTTATTAACATTTCTAATTTAAGTAATTTAGTAATTTCTTAACTGTAAGGATTTCAAAAACATGTTGCATCTGAGGGCGTATCACGAACATTTGCGAGATAATATCCCTAACGCAATCGACAAAATTTGAATCAAATTTTTACACTATCGGGCATAAAATACTTGTAGATATCATACTAATTTTGTAATACTTCGTTGTTGACGTTACGAAAACGTATATCGCAAATGTTCATGATAGACACTCTGAGCGCTTCTCACTCACATAAAAATATAATAAAAAGCAAAAAATCGTGTCAAAATGTTTTTACTAATATCAAGGTAAACTATATTATCTCACTGCGCCTAAGCCTGTCACAAACGTCTTCCATTTAATACACAAGGCCCGACGTCCAAGCTATGCCCACAATTCACTTAATATCCCCTACGTTTTCCTTCGCTTATTGTTACTTCCCGGGTAGCAATATCAGGTAATGCGTAGCTTTACGTAATGAAAGCGAATCTTCACTATTTGTCAAACGGGAAGGAAAAAGCTTAACTGGGCCCCACAGAAATATCCCTCGCGGAAGTTTTTGCTGACAATGCAATATAAGAAACAATGAAAGTTTTCCGTTCAAACAAAATGTAGGTCAATCTCTTGTTTATTCAGATTCTTGACTTCTGTACTCACTTGGAGATAGAGTGAAATAGTAATACGTCGGTCGTTTAATGTGGAGTTTTCTTTTTATTAAGTAAACAAATGTGTTTTTAAGTTAATTTTGTTAGTGTACAGCTTTTGTAGACTGAAATATCTGATACAAAAACTTCGCTTGTACAAACACTTAAAATACATTTTTTGGCTTGACTAGTAATCAAAATGTAAAGAACATAACTTCTGGGTTGTAAAAATCAAAATTTTAATAAACTTACAGTTCAAATCTCAAATATTACTTCACAAAGGTTAGTGAAAGCCCGGCTTATTACAAATGTATATTAAACATTGTCTTTGCCCCCGAATAGACAAAACGGAGAAGATTAAAACAAGGCTGGCAGTAAACGACAGCTATAAAGATACCTGGGAAATGATATTAAAAGGGGGTTAAACGTACGAGAGATACGATATGTCTACATACTTTATTTACAATTCATACGACATTGTATTAATATGGAACATCCTGTATTCTTTACCATGAATATTATTTTTATACGCCTCGTATTAGGTATAAATGCGAAATCAAGATTTATAAACGTACAGACACGACACTCGTAGTAGTGTAACCAATTCCAGGTAGACTTTGATACATTATTACTACGGCTCTAGAATCTCTGATAATAAATTTTGTTGGTTTTTATTAACCTTCAAAATACCAATCGGAAATTTAATCATAACCTTATTTGTCGTATTTTAATACACGAAAAATTCAACCTCAAATGTTACTTACAAAATTTCTACAATTTACTTTCAAGTAAACCAATGAGGAACGTAATAAGACGTGGAATTGCATTCATTTTCCAAATCGCTTTTAAAATTCCGCTATTTCCCGTCTCTTTAAGGACCACATTTTCGTGCGAATTTACTCAAATACCGAATGCCACGGGCAGGCAGGCTCCCGTTACGTCATATTCCAACCCCCATTGTTACTGCTAGCGAGATTAGATTGAAATTGAATGGCGTTCTTACACTGGAAGTCTTAAGAAAAATTTACAAAAATACGAAATGAACTGGACCACAATACCACCATGTAGAGGAAATAAAAACAGATCGAGTATAGCTAATTGAAAATTAAAACTAAATTACTTCAGATATTGAATTTTGATTGATAGTACTTAATGATGATTAATTTATTTCCTGATTTTTTTAATCGTGATAATTTCTTGTTAACAACAAATAGCTGTTTCAAACCGAGAATTTATTGTAGCGCCGTAAATATAGTTATGCATCCTGAATCTTGTATATTCTGGTCTTTTTTAAACGCAGTTTTCAACTTCGATGATTTTTAGGGTTCCGTACCTCGAAAGGAAAAAAACGGAACTCTTATAGGATCACTTTGTTGTCTGTCAAGGCTCTTTCTCTCAAAAACGCTTGATAGTATCAAGCTGGAATTTATTTTATTTAAGCTATGTTTATTCTTAGTTTATTATATTGAATATTGCTAAAATAAATGCCAGATAACAATAATAATAACACTAAGACTAGTGAAAAAACTAGCTGCGCTTCGTATACAAAAAAAAGTTAGCTTCTATTTTAATTTTACCTTTTCTTCAATTTAACGGACATTTTCATGCAACTCCTGTTTTTATTTATTACTTTTAAATACCCGAGAATTACTTAACATACATAAATATGTTAGAAACATAACAATGTAGTAAGCAGACGTGCACAGGTCCGACCTCTCTAATCAGGTACTCTTGCTGACGCGATATTAAAAAACATAATTCCCTCAAGACGGTATTTTTATAAGGAAAAATGTGTACGGAAAAATTTAATCTTTTGACTTTTCAGTGACCATGATTTATATTTTTATGTGACAGGACAAATACTTTGAAATCCTAAACTTATATAAAAACGGCTAAAACACTCACGTTTATTCATCAGGTGGCGGCACCGACTAGTTTTGAGCCCGTCTGGGGCCCTTCATCAGGGTGGGTGGGACTATTAATATTTCGCGGTTGCGGCCCGTCGCTCACTGACAAACTAGTCGGTGCCGCCACCGAACGAATAAACGAGAGTGTTTTAGCTGTTTTATATAAGATTATAATAATGTCTCACGAAAGTTTAAATAATTTTATAACTTTGAAATCGCTTCAATTATTGCTTCTAATGACGTCAAATATTTTTCATGACGGAAATAACTTTGCAGAAATCCGCACATTTTCTTTATACTTATTTCCATATTATAAATTATTTCTTTTGCATTTCTAATACTATTATAATAACTTTGTAAAAGTGTCTTTAAATAAACTTTTGTAATAAAACTTATAGATTTTGTTCCATTTGTGTGAACCTGAAATGTCGTTTGTAATACCTAAAAATAATTACATCTCCAACAAAGTTTTAGAATTTTTTTTATTATTTTGCAGTCTTACATGTCAGAACCATGGTCACAGTAACCTGCCTAATACGGCGCTCTCCATGGCACGTCATAAAAGAGAAAATTGGCGTCCTGGTTGAATTCATCTCTGTACCGACAGCCAGCGACGCGGTACCCCTCGTAACGTTGCAGTTTCCTACAAAATTTCTGTCTCATATAAACCGTAGAGTAGGGCGAAGTAAAACTTGTTTACGTCAAAAATCCTTGCTTTAAATTTCGTTTTGTTTTCTTCTCTAATTGCTCGGTTGATTTATCGTGGCTTGAATAATGATTGAACATGTAAGGACTAAGTCTAAAATTTCATAGAGTTGCCATTTAGTTTGTCGACTGTAAAATTAAAGCTTTTATTAAATTAATCTACACATTCCTGTCTTTTATTATGGTATATAATTATTTGCACATCATAAAAACTGCGTCATTCTTTTAACAAAGGAAAATGAGCCACTGAATATACTAAAGAAACAAAGCTTTGTTTTATCCTTGTTTCCGTTCTAAAGGATACTTAATTTTTCAAACAAAAACGCTTACGTATTAAATTGACGCAGTATGAAACATTTTAACACAAATATTGTCGCGACAGAAAGATAAAAGGAATACAAAAATACGTATTATTTACGCGAACACATGCAAATACATAGTACTTCTTTTTGGTTTTTGTTTGGTGAAAAGGGGCCTTAACTATTTTAAGGTAAGTTTCGTAACTTAGACTATTTGAAATAAAAATTTACTGAAATAAATAAAATAAATTATTTGAATCACAACTACAAACTAATATTACAAATGATTCGATGGATGGATGAATGTTTGTTTGAAAATATCTTGAGAACGGCTCAAAGGATCTCGATGAAATTTTCCATAGATATAAAACATAGTACGGAAGAATACATAGGACACATTCCGCGCGGACAGAGTCGAGGGCGACAGCTAGTTACAAATAAAGCGATGGATTAATACGAAGTCATTAAACTTACAAATATATTTACCATGGTAACATAGTACGACATTTATCAAATTTTGAACGGATATTATGTTGATGAAGTTGTTAATAAATCGCGTACCATAAAGTAAGCTTGAAAACGACGCTACGGGGCGCCACTGTCGACCTGACAATCGACCCCAATGACCGTTTGATTAAGCATCATTTCTTAACAAAATAATTACATACTAATTCATTTTCAACATGTATCTTTTAATAAAGCTCAACAATTATTAATATTAACAAAAATATATTACATCAGCGATGTTCAACCTTTTTGTATGAATCGATTTTTAAAATTAAAAATATATATACAAAGAAAAAAGAACGACGAACAATGAAAAATGATTATCTTAGTAATAAAAATAAAATCTTACTAATATGCGAATGTTTGGATGTATAGATTTTTGTTAAAACGTATCTGCATAATGGCTGTAAGTATTTACCAGAAATTTGGTACAGCCTGGAAGACCACGTAGACTACTAATTTTTAGATCCGGACGGACGGACGGAGACGCGGGCTACAGCTATTGTAAAGCAAAGAGTGAGTAAGAAGTATGGTGGTTTTGGACATATTCTAATGTTATTTATGGTAATAAGTACATTTTATTGAATAATAATTAAATTATTAAAAAAAATTACATTACACGAACAAACAAAATTTTCTGATTTCCCGCTGTGTGGCGCTGGCATTACTCATATGTTAGGAATTACTAATCAATGTGATATTCAACCAGTTACTGATATTTCCTAATAATTTTATTACGAATTAAGAGGTATATTAATAACAAGTATAGTCGCAGTAATGTCATATTATGCACAAACGACCACCCGTAGCCTTTCTCTACGTGGGCGTATCATTTAGTCAAAGCTTCTGTCCAATCATCGGCTTATACCATTACAAACTTTAATGTGTCATAAAATAAGACAAATCAAAATAAATTGATATTAATATTACTTGTATTAACATGAAGTTGGGAAACTGGTGATATTTTATGTTGCCTACTGCATGTATAATAGTTTGTAAGTACGATATTTTTAATGATGGACGTCAAATTATAATAATATTATTTTCATTTTTTTTTATCTCTCTCTCACTAACATTATAAATCACAAACACACACTATTACACACGATATATCAATTTGTATCTATATCTAAATATTAATGTTTTTTTTTATATCATAAGGTGGCAAGCAAGCGCCCACATGAAATCGCTGAAATAGCGAAGTGACCGTTGCCCATAGACATACGCAATTGCATATGCGTTGCCTACCTTTAATCAACGGAGGAGAGGATGCACAGAAAGAAAATATCTTCCCTTTCCATGCATCCTCTCATCCGGAAAGTCCACTTCCACTTCCCATTCCTTCCTTATAAAGAAAACGATGGGAAGGGAAAGAGGACTAAATTAGGCCTCCGGGACGCACACTCATCAGACGAAACGCGTAATGTATATTAAAATGCACATAGTATGTTAAGTTAACTATCTATAACTTTAGGCAATAGATAAGACGAGGCGCTGTCTCCTGAAACATAGTTTCAACTAGTTCCGGAGACAGAGCCCACAAAATTTTGTGAAAAATGTTTTTTCTTTGAGCAACAATGGTTTTTTTTATAAACGCGAATGTTTAGATGGATGTTTGAAGGTAATTCCAGATCGGTTGGATATGGATCTTGATGAAATTGACATGGATGTTGTACAGTCTGGATGAACACATAGACTACTAATTAAGTTCCTTTTTAATCTGGCGGAGTCGCGGGCGACAACAAGTTATATAATAATTTTAAGATTGTTTAATAGTGTGCTGCCATATTTTTACGTTTGAAATGTTTAATGAGTATCTTGATCAAACAAGTTTGACAAATAATTGTTACATTTAACATGATTTTCACAACAGTCCAATTTTATAAATACAGCGCTTCAGTCTCTTGTATTACCCGCCACTTTTGTTATACAGTCCTAGTATGATATTTAGATAATAGTTTATAACCTTTGCAATATTACCATATCAAAGCAATACAGTACGAAAGGCCAAGAGTGACAAATCGCTATGACATAAGTGATGCTTTGACATTGCATCATTTTGTTTCATTGGACACTCCCACTTCATACTTTTGTTGTTCACAAGCTTTCGTAATAAGAACTATCTGTATTCGTTCTGGAGTAGACCACCCAACACTTAAGTATTTTTTGATAGACTGGATTTGATTGACAACAATTGCTGTATAAAACATAGCAGCATTTTTGGAAATAAAAAAATACTTATACCACTTTCGTACCAACCCTACAAGACTTTAAGGATTAGGAGAGATTATAAGGGTCAGTTTTCATTGCTGAAACCAATATACAAAAACATATTTCAATCTCTATCATTCTGTTCTAAATGAATAAAAGTGAAAACCAACAGTGAGATAATCAATAAATAACGCAATGAATGAAATAACATAACAATCATCACAAAAAGAACTTCAAACAACTGGTTGGAAACAACCGAAACACAAAAAGAAAAAATAAATCCACGTTATAAACGTAACACCGTATTCGAACAATAACATAAATATGAATTTTCGGACACGACCGAGCGCTTTCATCCACACAGATATAATTCAGTTATCCAATGAACCACATGCGGTGCATACGAACACCGCTCGGATTCAATACGGACCTGGAAATAAATACAATACCCGTGTTAACTCCCGCCGTGCGACGGAAATCTAAGGACAAATAAAAAATGTTTACGCACTCACATATTACACGTGATCGTTTTATTATTAATGCATTTAGATCAAACGGTAACAAAAGATTTCTTTGCTTTTGATGTCAGAAAATATGTTTTATAAAAAATCTACTTTACAACATTGTGTTATGCCTGTCCTCTTTAGTTAAGATATGACTACGAATACTTAAATTTAGTATAAATAATTTTTACTATGTTTTTTTTACCATTTACGCTACCTTTAAGACTTGTGGTATATTCTTAAAGTATTTAGTTAATTTATTTTCTTAACTTAAGCGCTTTAAGTTATAATTAAGAAAACTTAATTTATTATCATCAGTTTTTTTAATACGTACCTACGAGTCAATGAGAATCTTAAATACGAAATAGAAATCCAATCATGTATTCATTAAAAGGTCAAAAGAGGATTTAAATAAAAAAAAATCTTTCCAAATCTCTTGCCATATGCCCATAATCAAAAACAAAACGCTCACAACACCACATAATGGTTGCGTCATATTAAAATTCTAATCGAATCAGATAGACGATAAAAAACAAGGCACATTAAAATGGAACAGCTGTCGGGAGACACGTATAAACCCATTCGTTCCACACTTTACAACATCGGAACTCAAACACTTCTTACCCTGAAGAGACAAGTACAGTGTACACTCAAAACTACATCACCGTCACTAGAGACGTCGTGTTAGAGACATGCGAAACACTTCGCTATGTTGTTTCACTTTCCGATATACAGTTTATGACCGGAATCACTCGATTTCCCTCGAGTGCGATACAAAGCTCTCGATATATCGATGTCGATACTTCGATGTGATCTCGATATCGGACATCACTACTCAATATGATCTCGGAAAATATTGATCCTGTCTTTTAATCTGCCGTTGCCGTAATACAAACTTAACGCAATAATTGACGATTATTTCACTTGATAATAATTCGCTTAAATCTTATTAAATTTATCAAACAAAGTCGTTCAATAAAAAAATAAAAAAAAGTTGTTAAGTTATTCTTTCCTGTCTAAAGGGACGAGAGAGGTAGTCCCAAAATTCTCTCATTACGTTCGCGGAATCTTTTTACTTTATAACGAAGCGTTTCCCCTTCCTTATGACAGCAGTATTAAGAACTTTTCCTTTCGCTCATCGGAGGAAAGTGACTAATAAGGAAAGTCACAATGATAGCAATTTTCTTCGCACCCCAACTTTTTTACATTTTAATTAAGATGGTAACACTTCTTTCTTATTTTTAAACAATGTTTTGAGTTCCGTAAAACATTGTGATTTTCTGTATGTTAAGTGTTAAGAGTCAATGGGTCATGGGTCAAGCACTTGACTTGCAATCACCAAGTTCTGGGTTCAAATCCCGCTATGTACCAATGTGTTTTTCGATTTCCGATTTACATATGTACATTTATCCGACGTTCTTGCGGTGAAGGAAAACATCGTGATGCAACCTGCACATATCTGAGAAGAAATCCAAAAATAAATGTGAAGTCAATCAATCAGCACTTGGCCAGCGTGGTTGACTATGGCTTAGTCACCCCTAACTTAGGCTTCGAGCCCCTCAGTGGGGACACGTATAGTGAGCTGATGATGTACATATGTTAGGTATAATTTATAATGAGAAATAATTATTACTATATTTTGTCATTTACAAGTAATTTAGAAATTACTTTGTACTTTTTATTGCCAATTTTTATCATCAATTAATATTATATTTATAGGAATTTTATTTAGTCGTACATTGTTGCAACTATATCAATATTAAAAATCACAGATAATATTTGTAGCCATCTTAAGGACAAAATAACAGACTTCTCCTTCAACAATCTCATAAAAGAACCATAAACCTCTCGACATTTGAATAGTTTTAAAAAAATCCGAAAAAAAATATTAAAAACTGGCAACACACTAGAGTTTCTTTTTTATCTTTAGAAGAAGCAATAAATACGTCCACCGCCCTCGTGGCGACTGAGCCGGTAAAATGTTTTACTTACTACCAACTAAACTATAAATTCAAAAGATTAATGATGGATACGAAATTTATTTACTTAAGTACAAACACCGTGAAATGTAATCTAGCCTAATGCCTATTAATCTTTAAAACACGTTATATTTTTCTTTATTTCAACGATTAAAAGTTTCACACGGTTTAGATAATCTGATGACATATTGAATGGAACTCAACATAGAATTAAGATTTATAACGATAGTACTGTATTGTTTTAGTTTGTACGGTATAGTAGGTTTTTGAATAAACATATTTGTCTAAGCAATAAATTTGAACCGGTGTCAGTGGAACAGAATCGTAACAATACAATAGGTGAACAAATCCTTTGTACAATCTAACTAGCTGTCGCCAGCGACTCCGTCCGCGCGGGTATAAAAAAAAATAGTAGTATATGTGTTCTTCCAGATGTTCTATAACTGAAGCCTTCAAACAAATATTTATCCATCCATCTAAACATTCACATTTTTATTATTAGTAAGGTAAAACTATAAGTTATGTGTTCGATTTAATTTGGTTAAAATAAGGTACCATTCGATGAAGCGTCTAAAATATATCCCTAGAGTTGTTATTCATGCAATATTTCAATAGTTATGGCCATAATTTTGAAAAGAATTCACCCCAATTATTGATTTAACAAGCAGTCCATATGCAGCTAAAACTTGCGTCCCTCTAAGCAAAGAAACACCATTAGAAGCCACGTGGGACATTGGACCCCTAATCTCTTGGGGCTAGGTAACGCTTGGTTCCGCCGATGCACATTTTTACTTTACCACTAATTGGTCCATTTGGGGGTAGACAGTGAAACCCCAGATGTTCCCTAGGGAGAACACAACACGGCTTTTTCACTGTCACTTTATTTGTAGATAATGAAAACGTCACTTGTGGTGGGGATGCGTTATGTTTTCATGTAATCTTACTAATGTTAGGAAGAAAATCCGACACTGTGCCGGTGTATCGGCGCAACACTAGCCTTGTTAAAATGTCGACGTTTATGTCCCCTCACTAATCGATCTGACACTTGATTTGGTAAAGAAAGCTCGCCATTCGCGCCAAATGATTCTAACGTTTAATATCTAAAACTAATTTTATAAATGCGAATGTTTAGATGGATGGATGATTGTTTGAAGGTTGCACGGATCTTGAAGAAAATCGTTATAGATGTAGAAGAGTCTGGAAGAACACATATAATTAAGTTTTAATTCCGCGCTAGTTTTTACTAATAATTTTCAAGTAAAAACAATAACTACTGAGTACCTAGCTAATACTTTACGTAAGGTCTACTAGTAATGTGGCTATAGGAGAAAGATTAAAAAAAACTTTGTCGTAATGGCTGTTTCCGAACATCATTGGTATCTAACGAAAAAAAAATTCAGCATTCACACTGCGTACACATTTCTTAAATAACACAACAAAGCCCGAAGTAGCGAGCGTGAAGGTTCAAAAGTTGGGTAATTTGTTTTGTAAGGGTGTTCTGAAGTAGGAATCCCAATGGAGCTTGAACATCATCGGATAATCCCGCATCCATAGTGTGCAACGTATCTGCAAAAATTCACGCACCCTTTATAATAACATGAGAATGCGAAGGCCTCTTATCTACCCTCGTTTGGATCACAACACTCGACTCGACGCAACGATAAAAGAACCCACTATATCATATTGGCACTTTCTATGTTACATCGAGAATTTTCCTCAATAACTCGGGTCAGATGAATTATTGATATGCAATAATCCATTAAGAGGTCGAAGAGCATTACCAATACCTTTCTCACTTTATGCAATTGAATCGAAAATACGCACAGATTTATTACTAATAATATGATAGCTATTAACTGAGTTACTTGTAAAAATAGTGACCATAATTTTTTGGTATTTGGCATCACAGTAATGGATGTAATGATTAAGAATAACAGTGTTAAAAGCTAAAATATTAACGTAGCGATTAACACTTCATTTGGAAAGATCCATCTCGCGTCGACACATAAAATGCCGCGCTAAATATTAGAAATTATTTAAATCCAATTTTGTCTATAAATATAGCTAATTATTATAAGCTTCGGCCACACATTAGCGGCCTTTTACTTTGCGCCCGTCTACCTCCTTCATTCCCTTCGTATTTTAACGTGTAAAAATCCGACTAGAGACGGAGACATTGGCTATTAGGGCCAAATGGGTGCAATACGTAGCGTCTGTATGAGCAAAAAGTTAAATGAGGTTTACATGTAAAAATATATGGCCATGACAGAGCAAACTAATAACGAATCTGTTAAAGTAACATCCGGCAGATTCTTGTACACTGCTAAAACATATTTTCATTCATAATAAATATCCAAAAGTCGACGTTTGCTGACGTGTAAATGTAAACAAAACAGTGACTCGCTAATTCGTCGGCCGCACACCCGCTGCGGACCGCAAAGGTGTGGTCCGGATTCGAATTAAACCAATCCATGACATCATATTTTACTACGTTGAATAAAAGTTGTTTATTTCAATATTTCATAAATGTAGAACGAAATTTAAATTATAATAAAATAATTTACATTTGCTATTATTTACATTTAAATTTTGATTTAATTATAGGTCTGTCTGGAATAATATTTAGTTAATAGTTTCGTAGTAACTGTTTCGTGGTATATTTGTTGTTATTTACATTTTTTTTATCATAAGGTGGCAAACGAGCAAGCGGCCACCTGAAATCGCTGAAATAGCGAAGTGATCGTTGCCCATAGACATACGTAATTGCATATGCGTTGCCTACCTTTAATCGACGGAGAAGAGGATGCACAAAAGAAAATATTTTTCCTTTCGATGCATCTTTTCTTCCAGAAAGCCCACTTCCACTTCCAATCCTTTTTTTTATAAGAAAAAGGGTGGGAAGGGAAAGAGGACTAAATAAGGCCTCCGGGACCCACAGTCATCAGACAAAACGCGGAATTGCTTCCACTTGACGCCTGTCTTCTGTGTGGTCGTGGTATTTCACCGGGCGAGCCGGGCCAATACGTGCGATGATGTTAAAACGGGCTCTACCACTGTTAAAATTTTAATTTAAAAAGGTAGTAATCGATTTAGCATTAGTCTAAAAAAATAGAAGCGATAACGATTTACGATAATAGGCAAAGTAAGTTTTAGTAATTTAAAAAATAATTGTATAATTTTAATATTTTAAAACAATGAACGTTTATTATGAAGCAACTGTAATTATTTATGATTTTAATCATGTCACATAAACAACAAAATTATTTTATAATTCTAATTAAACAACAAAAAAATCCGACATTTTTATGATTTGATGCTGACACATTAGAAATACGATGGAATAAAGAAGAGAAATTCCATGAAAAAAACCCCTAAGAAAATGAGGTATAATTAAATGGATTTAATCACGATACGGAATATTAAAACGGAATATCCGGCGTACTATTAAATTACCCAAAAATATAATTTTGTCGCGTTAGCGTGCGCCGCGACGCTGTCGTGTTGCAAGAGTATCAAGGCTTCGCGTGTTATAACATTGTAATGCGATTTAGGAAACCATAATCCCTTTACAATAGGCTCAATCCCACTGAAATGTAAACTGAAATTCAGTATAACAAATTGCTACATTAACTTTTCGCTAACGTTGTAAGTTTATTTTATGAGACTGTGGTTTCTTTTTATCTTCGTCTTCATTTAATTTATAATTGACAATATGATAGTTGTTACTTTTTAATTCTTTATCCTTTTATATTGTCTGTTGTAACTTTTTGTCACTTTATGATTATATTTTTCATCAATTACAAATACAAAAAAAAACAATAAAATAAATTTGACTAACTTTTTAGAGTTGCACAAAGAGTAGAAACTTTTACTTTATTAAACTTGACGTCATTCATTATAACAGAAGGGGGCAAACGAGCAGCGGGAACACCGAGGTGTTCAACGACGCCCATGGACATCAGCAATACCAGAGGAACCGCAGATGCGAGTTCATCGATCTTGTTAACTTTCCTTATGCGTTTAATAGAATTCTTTTCGTAAGATATTTTTGTCACCAACTATTCTCCATCTTTCTTAGAATCAAAGGTAATTCGTGCTAAAGTTACATATTTATGAAACTATCAACACGTTCAGTTCGCGTATTGATTTTCGGGCTAGCGTTTTATGTTTCTCGTTAAAACAAAACAACACTGTTACGATATAATTAAGGGGTATAATTTACAGCGGTCTCATATCACAAACACGTTGCTACACTGAAAATAAAATTAGTCCTCAGCGTTAGTATTCCACGCGACATCGTCGTAATCTTTATAGTTACACGTATGTTATGTTCTTGCATAAATAAAGCGCTTAACGCTGAATAGTTTTGGAAACAAATGCGAATCATAAAGTCGTTATTTCGTATCCATCTTGCGACAATCCATGGAATTCTTATTTGAAATTGCAGCACTTATTTACCTAAGTTTTGAACTTTTCTTTTTCGCACATTCTCTATTAATTTTATTGCATAAGTATTGAAAACTACCGATGCTATTCATTTAATTGCCTACAATTGCTCGTCTATTAATATCGGGACAATCCTATTTTAATTTCAAAGCATAGTTCCGAGCTGTCTGCTTTCGTTCCTATCCGGAGACAGGTCATTGACTCAATCATGGTATGTACTTTTAGAATGCGTTATAAAAGACTTAACAAAAAAATATTACCTAAAATGTACTACTGAAACATCCCATTGACCTGTTTAAAAACAAAAAAAATCATGTTTTCACGTCATCAAACCTGTCCATGAAATCAAAATCTCTTTGGACCGATGCCAATTTTTGATGAATGCAATATCAATATTCCAATGTGACAGTCGACGTTGTAAAGTGCTGCGTCATCGCTTAACGATCCCGTCGATCGTATTAATTACTGATACTTGACATTGCAACTGTTTTTCAAATGAATTAAATGAATCATTGGATGAATATTCGCCAATTAAGATTTTTAAAGAAGGTTAATTAAGTATTAAACCTTTGCAAAGGTTACATCTTGCAACCAAAAAAAAATTTAAAAAAAAACGTTGGAAATGTAGTAGTGACTAAGGATGGTCACATAATACGAGTCATTATTAATGAAATATCAATAAATTCGTATAACCTAAAATAATAAAGATAAAAATAAAGCATATCACGTTCGTATTTGAACAGTTATCCTGTCTCGTGATTTAATAATGCGACGCTAATGCATCATACAGAGATTGCCACTCAAACAATGACTGACGTCCGGAAACACAATTAACTATGTACCTATTTCAAAGAGGAAATATCAATTCGCCTGCGGAGGGGAATCGAGCGTCCATTTCGGATGTTCGGACTGGCCCACTCAATTATGCTCATACTGTATGTATGACTGATATTTTAAGCTTCAATATCCAGACGGCGTTTATTATTTCATGTGCTGAATTTATAAATAAAGAACTTTTCGTTCCATTTTTAAAATGATGACCAATTTTATTTTTTTATTCTTTTAATCGCCAGTTGTAAATCGTTGATTTAAATGTTATATTCGGACACATTTCACTTCAATTTCAGATCTTAAATTCATGTTTCTTTGTTAAGTGTTTCTGGAAGTATTAAAAAACTCCCTGCATTTCACAATCAGACAAAAGTAATTGTCAAACAGAAAGGCGAGTTATTAGTACTGACGTATTTTAATTATTCTTAGAAGACCACCCACTGTTTTCTGGTGATTAGGTCCGAACACTTTTTAATATGAATGAAAGTAAAAATAGTTTTTCACAAGCGTTTAAGTACTAACAGACATGTTTAATATTTATTATTACGAATGCCTTAATAATTGCATCTTATCTTTAAAGCTAGAATAAGCCTAGGACACGTTAAAAATTGACTAAACATTCCAACAACAGCCCACATCAGAAGGTCATATTCAAGACATTGTTTGATTAAATCCGAACTTAATCTAACGAAAGCATTTCATTTTACAATACTACGGCTCGGGCAATTCATACCGAAATTTCGGGACGCAATACTTTGACTCGCTCTATTGTATTTCTGGCTCAATCAAGTCAGATGGAATCCGAGGCGTATGCGTTTTATTTCACTTCTCATTCCAATGACGCTCGATCGACATGTTAAAATAGAACTGAACAACTAGGCTTTAGGTTTTTTTATTTTATATACGACAGATATATTTTAAATCATAGTTATAAGTAAAACAAAGCATATTTATAACTTGTTCTTATTCTATGGACTTGACAAAACGACTTGCTTTTCGTTGCCACCTTTAAGAGGCTAGTCTTATTTTAATATAAACTGTTAGATCTAAATCTTAGCCGAATTTGAATATAAAAATCTGTAATAAAAAACTTGAATTGTCATATTGCTTTAAATCGAAATGCTTTTAAAAATAATTCGCTGAATGAAATCCACACCAGAGTTTCACGCAAGAGATCCGTTGATGATATCACTAATGACAAATGCGCATTCTAATCTCAAAAAAGCACACGACTCTTGATAAAATCAAAAAGAGTGTCGCGTTCCCGTTTGAGTTATGTGTCGTCACATTAAGCAAGTGCCGGCAAAAAGTCCCGCAGCTCCAGCACAAGATCAAAGTGTGTCGCGACACGTCAAGACTAAAATAACTGAATGCACTTGTCAGCTCACGCGGTATGCAAAACTACACCCTTTTATACGTACGTATTTACATGCTAAACATCCAATGCTTTCTATCTATAAGATACAAAAATACATCTTCAAACAAAACTGGCATTGAATACTAGTTTTGAAAATCACACGTCTCCATTTTCGCTTTTTCATTTTGAATACACGAACACTCTGTTATAATAGGTACTAAAAATGCGTATGTCCCCTCTATCAAAGAAAGAGAGAACATTTTAGTAGACATGAATATAATTCTTGGTTTTATTTATGCGTCTATTAAACCGTAACCATTCAAAGCTGTAGATGAATTAAAGGGAGGAAGCAGACATTAAATAAAGAGCATTAATCTTAGTATTTGAACACGATTTCTCCATTATATTAAAAAAAACATCCATTTTAAAATAATTATTTTTATAACCTGTAGAATTAATTTCCATTTAATGACATATAAAATAAATTTATATACTTTACATAAAAAGTCTTAAATCTATGATATTAAATAAAATATTAAAAACGAATAATTAACTAAAATATATTATTAAAAGGAGTCCCTTAAGGCAAGGTTCCTAAGATACTGGCAGCGTTCCCTCTTTGAATAGCTAAACTAATTCTTTGTCCGAGGTAGCTGCCAGGTCTTCGGTCCCCTGTGATATCGATTAACTTTTTTGATATTTCCTGTAGAATATTTAGATTAGAGACTTTAGTATTTTTTGAACCTTATAATTTCCTACTTTCCTAATATTTTGTTCTGAGGCTAAGTACTACGCAGTACTTTACCAATAGAAATAAAATAAACCCTTATCCTTGTCTGAAGCAAGACTCGTTTAATATATCTCTTTAATATCTTTAAGAACTGAGGGACAATTCATTTTTATTTGTTAATAAAATAGCTTTTTCCGGAATTGATTTTTCCCGTCGTCTCTCGTCTGGATGAACGTTTCGTCGACGTCGGAACAAAAGAATTCCCTCCACTTTCAATAATCGACGCAAACATCCGGGACTCGGAGTTGGAATATTCCTTTAAACTTTTAACTAATGAAAAATCCAGCAACTCATGTTAAACGAAAACTATTTAACAAAGAGTTTTGGAAAATTTTGACAAAATGAAAAGGGGAAACTTCTTGTGATATTCTTTAGTATTTTCCTAATTTGTCTTTACTATCATATGACAGATTGCTAACGATATGACAAACAACAAAAAGAAAATAATTTAATGCATTTTTGGAAAGAAATAATTTTACAGCACATTGCAATTATTATATTATTTGAGGCATATCTCGTGAATTTTATTAATATTCATCCACTTTAAAATAATAATTCTCACGGTAATATAATGCTTTCGTTTTACCTTTACGCTGAAGTAACACCTCAATTACACAATAAATCATAGTATCGGTGCATCGGACACAAATATTATCTATACAGACGGTATCTCCCGGTAGCCAGTCTGTCCGTCTGTCGCTTTGGGCGGGCCATTATTCATGCGCCAAACTATACAGCGCCCACATCTATCCAGAAGCTGTACAACTTATAATTATTTTAAATGCACTCTGAGAAAATCTTACTGATACTTAATCTTCCTGACTTTGTAGTATATTTAACGGTACCATTCAGATTATGTATTTAAAAGATTACACTTTTTGATCACAATAAATCGATCGCTAATTGTGGATTTCTGAAACTAAAATCTATGTTTAAAGCATATCTTCAACTCTGTGACAAAACAGAGATAAGATATTTTAAACCTACGATTAGTTTATTAATTCCTAGGCAGGTAAATATAAGATATCATTCAAACAATAAGTTGCTTTATATCAAAGTTTATAGTACTAGCTAATTAACACCACAAAATACCAATTACCTTAAGTACCCGAATCTTGTAAACAATGGAATCAATCTTATACCGAAAATCAGTTGGCAAGTGCGCTGACCGCTAAATCACGCATTCGTAAACAAATATATTACACAATTAATGAATCAACGCAACGATACGAAGTGGCAAGGTCGAACTATGTTTAGCATAACATAACGTTTTCCTTTACCGTCTCAGTGCTTCGCGAATGCTCAGTCCATTCTGACACATAACCTAAAATGTACTAGAATACAAATTAAACATTAAAATGAGATTTTTAATCTATATTTTGTTATTAGTTCTATTTGTAAGTTTATATGAAGCTAAGGACCTTGTGGTGGGTACAAGAGTGAATAATTTGTTAATATCAACGGAGAAAGTTGTTTATCGCGCAATACCCCTTATAAAAAGAGATAAGGATTATACATTCAATGATCCGAAGCAAAGGATTATAAAGGTAAGTGTCAACGTTACAGAATTTACATAACTTATCGAATTAAATAGATTATCTTGATTTTACTTTACAAATTCTTTAATAAATGAGTCATAATCAAGACTTTACTCATGACAAGTGGCTTCAAACATGTTAATAACATAAAACGTTTTAGAAATTGATATTTTATTATTTTTATTTATATTTGCAAGGTTATGAGCATCATGGCCATGACCCAGAAAACGATGAGAATTTTGCTTGCGTTAGTTTTTAGATATAAATATACTTAGGTGTGTCCACGAGTCTGTTCGCGCGGAATTAAGATAAATATACCGTAAAGTTGTACAATAAACATTTAATTTTCAATAACAAATAATGAGATTAAAACTACCCTATCTCTCTAGTACAACCATCATATGATTACAAAATTTGAGAAGCATTGGTTAAGTAGTTTCGGAGTTTATCGTGAACATCCATCGTAACACGAAATTTTATATATAGAAGATATAAGATTTTTTAATTATAACACTTAAAGACACTTATATAAGTACATATAACATGATTTATTACATTATAATATGAGAGTACGAGTGACAAGTAATTTATTACACAATGTGTACATAGCTCGAGTATCATTTGGCATCTTACTCTTATAAATAATGCAAGTATGGGTGCCAAACTGAATTAAATAATTGTAAAAAATAATTAACAAAGTTATGCAATAAAAACTCAAAAACTTCACAATTCAATTTATATCTCGTAGTTAGCTGTTCTTTTTTTTTGCAGGGCATAATAGCTCGCGATCTGTCCCGTTCAGACGCGCGTGCAACGGTGACACAGGGAGGATTGGGTGCCACCAATGTCACCATACACTTCCAGAGCGAGCGAGGAGAGGGACTCAACTATTTAGTACTCATATTTACTAAGAATTCATAATACTAATAAATATATGTCGGTACACTGATGTCAACTGAAATTTTTCGCAAGTCAACGCTAATTCTCATTTTAAATTAAATTTTTGGTAATAACATTTTTACGTTTACGAATAAAACATTGAATGAAAAATATGTATTTTATTTACATTTCATTACTTTGTCCATAATTTGAAATTATTTGAACTAAAAAAAAAATAGTTTTTATTGAACTTTCGTGAAACTATATCCAAACTAAGTGTTCAAAATTCAACCGTCTGTATATGAACTTACCCGATTCCTGAACGTTAAATTATTTTATTTGTATTTAGGAACATTAATTAACTCCGTAAGTACACGAAGAATGTCATTAATATGAAATCTGAAACTGTCACTTTAGAAAGTGTGAACTTTACGAACACGTGTAGTATAAATAAAAAACTTCTTTATTTAGTCGAGTAGTTTAATTATAAGGATAAATAGCGTACATTAACAAAGCTGTTATGTTCACAGTTACTTAGAACATCTGCAAACACTTTAACATGTATCGTTTTGTTTCTTTACTTTACTGTTGTAACAAGGATCCTCAAAGTGTTGACAGTTCAAAAGATGTTCACACATAATTTCTGTTCACATGATTCTCAAATCAAACAAATAACCTAGCTAACAGTACTGAACATAACTAAGGGGTTGAAATCTGGCACAAAAAACAGCGTTGCGTAGAAATAGAAATAAATAATGGCTGCCTTAAATTTATATTAAGCGTTATCATATTTTCAATACCCCTTATATGAGAAATAGGATTTCGAGGAGCATAAATATTTCCTCCGAAATATTTTATTAGGTTTTGAAATTCTTTCAAGCTATTATATTAACGAAGTTTATATAACTTTCTCTAATCAAACTGATTTATAAACACGGCTAAACACTCACGTATATTCGTCCGGTGGCGGCACCAACTAGTTTCGAGCCCAACGGGGGCCCTTCATCAGGATGAGTGGTACTGATATTATTTCGCGGACGCGGCCCGTTTCTCTAATCAATTTGAACAATTGAACATCGAATTAACAGTATGTATCTTTTTGATCTCAACAAATTAAGAATGCCCCGCGCGTGCTGTTTGGCACTGACAAGTCACCCTTAGTGCAAACATACAAATCAATTTTAGCGAATCGTCATTGTGGACATTGAGGGGATGGTGGGTGGGTTGAGCTAATGGAGACACACGCATTAAACTGCGCCTCGTGCTGCGACAACATTGACACAGTCCAGGGGGCATAATTAGTTTAAGCCAGACCAGGGCGTCCCGGAGACGAAAACAAAGATATAGAACGACTATCTGACTGGATAAGGCTTTAGAAACAATAAGAGAATTATAAGCCAAAATTATCATTGAAATTTCAAAAGGTTAAATAGAACATTTTTATATGAGACAGCAACGTGGTTTCTAATTAAAAATGATGGATAAATATATTTGCGTTTAGGTTTGATTCATCAAACACTATGATAATCAAATTGTTCTAATATTACCATACAAGTTATCAGACCAGTCTATTAGCAAGTTGCGTATTTCGATCAATATTTATGCATTTAAATATTTGTATTTTATAGAGTTATTCTAGTATCCGTATATCCGTGTAACGTCCAGTGGGGCGCCGCTCGGCTTTCACATTTTACTCGAGGATCAAAAAGCATGCGCTTATTACAATTTCATTGAATTACTTAAATGTACTTACCTGACTAATTTAATTTGTCTGCTTTGGAGGTTGTCCTTTATTACAATAATAGCGACATCTGTTGGTCACACATCGTAAAGAAGGAAGATTAACATTTTTGTAGTGGATGAACATTATACATACACGCATTCGCAATTGTTAATTTACGAGTACTAAAGAAACTATATAACAGTAACTATATATAGTTTCTCGTATTAAATCTATTCTAAAGTATTTCACTTAATCACTTTTAAGTGCCATACTAACTGTTGGTTTCTGAGACTAAAATCTTTGTTTAATATATGTTTTATTTAGCCGACTTAAAAAAGAAGGAGGTTATCAATTCGTCTGTATGATAATATCACAGTTAATAATGGGGATAACGGTATGTTTTGTACAGATATTTTGGTCTCAGAAACCAACCATAAATTGACAATGTAACATCCGATATCCAGCTAAGCCATAAGCTTCTATGAATTTACATAATTCTTTGAACATGTCTACTTTTTAAACTAGAAAATCTGTAAAATGTTACCTAACGCAAGCTACATAAAGCGGATTATTAAAAACTAAATTTTGTAGTGTTATTCATATGATAGCGTATAAACCGCAGCAAAGCCTGGAAAATATAAAAGTGGAAAAATAATTTTCGGACGTAATGCAACCACTTCAACGGCACAGGCGAGCGAATAAATAAAACATGGACACAAGTTGGTAATGCACATTCGGCGTTAAGGTGTCTACACACTGACAGACATACCAGCTGAAATTTTTTTTCAAGTTAACCTAAAATTTAATTAGTCAATGAATTTGATGTAAGACAAAAAATCGTAATATTTTAAAAATACGGTTGATTTTTATAAATCACCAGCATTAAAATACATAACGACAAGTTTCATCATTCATTGTAGTATAGATAAAAACGAAAAGAATTTTACAAAAAGAATTATTCCAATTCGAGACCTTTGTTTTTAATTTAATTTTAAGTCTTAATAAATTTTAATCACAATCTCTGACTACAACTTTTAAATATTTCATTTCTGCATTTAATAAATCTTTTAAAGTCGTTCGTGTATAGAATGCCTAAATGAATCCCCACAACTAACATTTTGACTTGCACTCGAATATACCATGAAATATCATGAATTATACCCTAACCGTTAAAAATGTCTTACTTTAGTAGAATATATGGTGCATATTATTTTCGGAGTAGTTGAAATTGGCAATTTAATTTTTGTCCAACTGGTAATTTCATCATGTTACCTATACTTAAGTCTTGTAAAAATGATTATTTGGAGTTTCTAAGTTAATTGAATTAACAAGTACAATTGATATAAAATATAATATAAAAAAAAATATTAAATTGAAATGGTTTTTTTTTGGCACATGTTTTGTTCCTGGCACCTATAACCGTTAAAAAACTCATACACAAAACCGAGTCGTCTGAGCAATAAAAATATAATCTACGAGCACATAAAACAAAGCACATTCTCAACATTATGAAGTAAAGTATCTTTGCATACGCTTTCATTTTAAGACATTTTTCGTAAATTACGACTTACGTTGGTTAATAATTCATCGCTGGTTGTCGTACGTGTTCATATAAATAAATAATATACGTGTTTTCCACGTATAAATATATGTACTACCAAAATATATAACACAGAGTATTACTACGAGAGAGTATACACCCCGCGGCATACTACACGGCTGGCGAGACTTCACGGACGCTGCTCTCTACATAAAAGCTTTTACTATTAATCTCTACACCTATATGGAGAACGAACGGACTAGGCGACGCTTTGTTCGTATCCATTTACGTAAATGCTTTCAGATTTATTTACACTGATAGTGTACGATTTTCAATTCGACGTTTTGAAACAATGTATCGGAGAAGACAGTTCCAGCATTGTTTCAAAGATAGAAAGAAGATACATTCCGTTAAAACATTTTAAGCAACACTCGGGAAAATTCCATCCTAATAGTAAACGTGACGATTCACGTCTTTCAAGAAGCTATGCGAATGACATAATCGAATTTAGAAACATTATAAATTATTATTCAAACGAAATAATGCGAAAATTCACGTTTAATAATAAATAGCCAGTAATAATTTTCCTTAACAATTCTCCCCTCTGATTCTAACAGTACAGATAACCTGAAACAGTCTAATTTAATTCGCTACGTGAATTAATCACCGGCATTAACGTTAAAAGCTTTTTGTATCACCCTTTTTGTTAGGTGGGCGCTCGGTAATGGTTCGTCGCGATTCTTAAACCCCGCGTTCTCGACACAAGCCGACCCTTGTTAACATTCAAAGGACCCAACGACGATTGCCTCACAAAAACACAACGAATAAATAAGAAGTAAAGAAACTTTTCCAATTCCGTTCGTTCTCCCCTAACACCTCTAGAAACTGAATAGGATATGGTCGGAGTAACACCGAAAATTCGATTTTGATGCGCCCCATCAAAAAGTCATTTCCTTGGAAAACAAAAGCCACGAAGGAAAGTTCTAATTCGATCCAATCTAAATCCAATTACGCCACACCCCCGCAGCCCCGTCGCTAGCACGAAGGAAGCAGGTTCGATATACATCTATAAGTTGTCGAGAATGTTTGCTCTCTAACTGATTGTGTGTGTAAAATAATCGGAAATATCGTATTTCAAAAGAATTTTCTTTATCCAAATAGATTTAGAAGTAAACATGTTTAAGAGGACGAATCTCAAATATTTTAGTATTATTTTGGTTTTAATTTCACATGAACAACAATAAGCATTTTTATAAAGCTTTTATTGAAGTTGTATGACAAATTTCTGTTGACATATCTTTTATATATATTAATGGTTACTTCTTAAAATTTTACACAAGTGAAAAAAATGTTCCAATTATTTTTTACTAACATAATACTGGTTATTTGTTGAAAATATAACATGAAATTTCCTTATCCTTTCCTTATTTTTCGAGTCGAGGGAAATTGCTATAAATTTTGAGATGAGCAAAGGTTCACCCAGATTAATTTAGGATTACGAACGGCGGGATGAAAACAATGAAAATACATTTTATAAGCCGACATTGTAGCCCAATCTAAAATCAATTTAAAATTTCTCTTCGACGTTACTTTTTCCAAAAAAACATAGCGAAAGTTCTTTAAACGTATTACATTAAAAAAATAAATTCAAATCTGATATTTGGTGTTATTTTACTTGTATTTTATTAAGGATTCTTAAGCATCTAAATTTTATATCCGATCAAAATACAACCTAATTTTTTTACATTAACTAATTTTATACTAAAGAAAATATTGTATACTGGCTGTAAAAAGAAGATAAATATAAACGATTCTTAACGTTGTGCTAAGAATTACAGTTCCCTCTACAATTATAGGGAACAGCTTCGCAAACGTTCCGAGTCAAATGCAAATTTGCGTCTTCTAAGGCACCTTGATTGCTTCCAGGCGGTGAATTAATTGCATGTCTAACTCATCGCTATTCTCATTGATTTGTATAATTCCTGTTGTAACTCTTAATATTAATAAAAAATAACTCTATATTTAATGGAAAAATATACTTTATTCGAAGAAATGATTGATATTTTGTACTATTTGCAATTAGTAATTACTTATATATATACTCAGTGGTCAAGCACTTGACTTGTAATCTGCAGGTCCTGGGTTCGAATCCCGCCATGTACCAATGTGTTTTTCGATTTCCAATTTACATATGTACATTTATCCGACGTTCTTACGTGAGCTGATGATGATGAATTACTTATACGAGAAAACTGGAATCAAAGAAGTTATAACTTCTAAATACCGTATTAAGGTTCTATCAGATCGAGGCAATTCAACCTTGTTTAAGTTTAGCGGCGTTAAGTTTATCTAGCTTTGATTTTACCTCCTTTATGAAGTGACAAATTTAACATGGTTACATATTAAATCGTTAACTAAGAGGGTATGGTAACAATTTGTACAAATGACTTTGATCTGGTCAAAGATAACAAACTAAGCTATTTCAATATAACTTAATGATCCAAGTTTCGAGCATTAATATTTGTGTTAATCACTAAACTCTTGTAAACGCTATTAGTTTGAGCGGCCTTAAGTTTAACAATGTTCATAGTAAACATTATTCAATGTAAATTATCCAATTTGATATTGTCATGAAAAACGACTTTACGGTATTCGATTTAACATAAAAAAGTTGAATTGTCTCATATGTGTATTAGTTGTTTATCCCTAACTATATTGCAATTTATGTTTTCACAGTCGAAAAACATGTATAAAACATTTTGCCATCACTTTTACTTCTTTGCAAAAACCAAAGGACAACATTTTGAAACATTTCGATAAACATCATCAGCTCACTATACGTCCCCACCGAGGAGCTCGGAGCCTACCCTAAGTGAGAGGTGGCTAGGCCATAGTCAACCACGCTGGTCCAGAGCGGGTTGGTTGACTTCACACATATCTTTGAATTTCTTCTCAGATTTGTGCAGGTTGTATCACGATGTTTTCGTTCACCATAAGAACATCGGATAAATGTACATATCTAAATCGAAAAACACATTGGTATTCGAATCGAGGACCTGCAGATTACAAGTCAAGTGCCTAAACCCCTGAGCCACCGACGCTCTTATCTACACGGACATATATAATTAGACTCGTTCTTTCCTCTTAATAACATTCTTGCTCTATATTCTCAAGTGAGACGACAAACTCTAGCAAATCTCACGAGTTAACTTAAGATTTTTTTTTAGTTTCCAAGTTCTCACAGTTTCGCGACAAGGGACATTAGGGAGACCTAAGTACTAAGACTTGTCGTCGTTAATGGCCGCGACGAAACTATCGCCGTTCATTTACCTTTATCTGTTCTCGTTATCTGTAAGTCTAACAAACAACTCAAGCTGGGACAAACATTCTGCTAAGAATATTTTTACTATCTGTAGATCAACGGTACCTAAACAGATTTTGGTTTGCAAAAAAATTATATACGCCCCTTTTTACTCGTAAAAACAAATATATGCTTTGCATAATTTTTGGAACAATTCTACAAGTAAAATAACATCTAATTCTGAGTTTCCATCTACAAAACATCCGTTTAGAACATATTGTTTCAAGTTGTTGCATGAAATAAAAAAAATCTTATATAATATAAAAATTGACATGTTAGAATAAAGTCTGCTACACACGTTCAGATTAAGCTAAACAATGCCCTTGTACAGTTAAAACTGTGCATTTAAAAATTGGTGTGTAACAGGCTTTAGTAAGACTACCAAATATTATTCACGTTAATAAATTATTTGATCGATAAAATACAAAGTAAACATAACATAATTAATATTTACAACGTTCGCGATAACCAGAATATCCAATAAGTAAAGTTGCTCTGAAATAAACAAAAAAGCTGTTTATTTAATGATTTATTAACGTTATCGTTGGCCATTGCCCTCTATTTTTTTTAACCGATAAACGAAGTAATAGAGGAAGCGGGAGGTAAGTGATTTATTGTTCGGTTCAGTTAATTTTTCAATGAACGACTGTTCAGACAACACGCGCACTGATAATAATCTTTCGGAAAGTCATTTACAGCATGAATTTTTTTTTATCGATATTTAAACAAAGAGGTTTTATGTTAACACGTACTAAAAGTTTGTTTATGTCTGCTATTGAAATTGTATCTCAAATAAGCTTATCAATGTTTATTTAAATGTTTTTATTTTTATTCTTAGTACTTATTTATGTTTTGTTTTTTTATGTTGTTGAAGTATTAGTTTACAATGAAGACATTTGTTTGGTTAGAATAAGTTAGTAGATTAAAAAAATATGTAATCATTGATTGCGATCAGAGAAGACAAAATTAAATTTGGTAAATCCATCATAACTTTTATACGTTGGTAGTGTTAGGAAGAAAATCCGAAAATGTGGCAGTGTATTGATCCAACACTAGCCTTACTAAAATGTCGACGTTTATGTCCCATCACTATTCATTCTGACATTGGACTTTATAACGAAAGCACGTCATTCGCGCCAAAGGAACTTAATTAGTAATGTCTAAACGTAGTTTCAGATTTTATTACAAAACGTCAATCATATAAATAATAAATGTTCAATATACATATACTATAGTATTGCTTACGTAGCATTTGAAGTAAAACAAAGTGCTGTACTTTACTCGCCCATTAAGACCAGACTGTGCACAGACAGACGTCGTTTTTAGTTTTAAGCACAACAGCATGTGAGTACATTAGTCGCGCGTGTATCCTTAACATTCTAGCTCTTTACTATACCGAGATGTTTTCCTATACGAATTTTTAATGCATTAAAATCAGGCATGTTAACACGTTGAATTTCACCTAATCGTCCGACTGAAAGTTCATGTTGATACGTGATACGTAGTATAGCATATGAAGTGTTAACATGTATATTCTTACAGTAACACATTATATGTTCCAAACAGCTTACAAACGAGCGCGAAGTTAATTTGTAGAATCCACAATGGGCACATTAAATGTTACTATGTAACGCATTAATACCACTACTTAAGTCAGCTGAGATTTACCGCCCGGTCGGGAATGTGGAATGATGGTACATTATTCGACTTAATACTATCACAATTAATATTATAATAGTCACATAATATTAACATCATTCAAAAATAGATTGAAATCAGTGCTTGTCAAAAGAGCTCTATATACATAGGAAGAAAATTTTTTTTGTATTTCGCTCTTTGACCTGTAAAGACGACGGAAAATATAAGGATGGAAAGAGCGTTTGGATTAGGATGAATTTTGGAATATTATTTTATATAACATAAGATAGAATGAATATATAAACTAGAATTATTAGAAATAAAGAGAAAAGCACGCACTGTTTCAGAATATATTTACAACTGATACTTGTAAATATAGAGAAAAAGGAAGAAAAAACATATAGAGTTCTAAATATAAAAATATAACAATTATGAATAAAAACATGTAAAAAGGTTCCGTATCTGTCGGCAACAACCTGTAATTTAAACATTAACAATAAATATTGTATTGTATTGTAACATTGTTTAACTAAAAGTAAATTACTTTATCTTAAATTAAGGAACAACTGTCTGTAAATATAACTAAGGTTAACTATGTAGAAAATCCTATCTTTACAATTGAGAAATATTTCTATTAACAAAACGTCATAAGTTTCACTTGCAGTCAGAGTTCATGGTCATTACCGGAGTCTCTTAGTATATCACGAGATCCAGTCCATAATCCCCGTTTAAAACATAATGTTTTGTCTAAGATGTAAGACAGGGATGATGATATGTTTATACAGATATTTTGGTGTCAGAAACCCACGGTTAGGCGAGAGTTTGCGTAATAATTGAGAGACTGATAAAATTTAAATAAAAACAAAACTTCTTTCTACGTATTCAATGTGAAAGTTGTAGCCAAATCAATACTGATAGAGATAAACGCCGGTACTTTACCTAAAAGCTGCGTATGTGATAAATAGTTTAAAACCATTCAGTTAACATCGAACTTTTAACACGTTAAAGTATATTTACGAAGGTTTTATCGCCTTCAAATAAAGCATAAGAATGTTGTTTCCAAGAAAATAAGTTCACAAAGATAATAGACTGCTTGAAAATTACCTAACGACATTTTCTAACCCTTTAGACTTAACATTTACATGTTAACAAGTTTAAAATCCCTTACCGTAGGTTTCTAAGACCAAAATCTCCGTTTAAAACATATTGTTATCTCTTTATTGTCAAAGATAATGACAAGGATGACGATATATTTTATACAAAGATTTTGTTTTCAGAAAATAACGGTTAAACTTCAATAAAAAGTTTATCGTAACCAATATTACTTTATTACAAAATAATCTGTAGGTTAAATGTCGTGAGAATATCAGGAACATTTATCATGAGTCGTAACTAAAAGTTTCCTCGTTCACAATCGTACACGAACAGACAAAACCCATTAGGCAGGCGATAATGCAAGTTCATCACGGCCCAGGTATTGTTTAGTGTTGCCAGTGAACAAAGCTGTGGGGTTGCTGTCTCATCTACACCATCTATTGTTAAGGAAGCATGTAGAAAATTAAAACTCTCCATTGTTTACCTCGTGCCATGCAGATCGAACCTTTGTTTCCTGTTAACGGTCGATCTTTTCATCTGGTTCGTAATAATTCTTATTCAACATTAAATGCAATAGAGAACAATTTTCAATCAGTACCGATAGATTCATAGAATTGTTTCCTATTATTTTTTTCCTTTCATGAAACCAATTTTCGTACGTTTTTCATTTCTTTGTTCATAACAAATTACACATATTATTTTTACAACAAAACGAATGTACCAATACATTCGTTTTAAATAAACTTTTTTAATAAACATTGTTGCATTTTATCTTCGTTAAATTTTTAACTTTAAAAATATTCCGCAATTCATCGCGGACTGGGAAAAAGTAAAAGAAAGATGCCCTATCATGTAATTTCCTACGAACTAACTTATAAACCGCGGTCTCCCCGCCCCAGGCTCGTGTAAAAGTTTAAATTGCTTGCTTCTTTTTTCACTATCTCGCTACTGCACTCACTTCGTTCCATTTAAAAGTTTCCCGTTTTATATTTCAAAGCCGATATAACGAAGACCCGTAGGTAACTCTTTCTTGTACTTATAAGATAAAGACATGGTTGTAATAACCAGTTGTTCAAGTTTAATTGATAAAAATTTAATCAAAGTTTTTGTTTTACAATTTTATCTAACAGTGTAGTTTCAAAATTATTTTAGTACTAGCTGTAGTCCGCGACTCCGTCCACAGGAAATAAAAAAAAAACATAATTAGTATGTGTGTAGTAATTAGCCTATGTGTTCTTCCAGACTATGTTCTATAAGTATGATAAATTTCATCGAGATCCCTTCCGCCGGTCTCGAGATACCTTCAAACATCCATCCATCCATCCAAACATTCACATTTATATTATTAGCAAGATTACTATGAGGATTACCACACAAATGTTTATTTATTTTCTTATGTGTAATAATAGACAAATATTAAATATAATAGATTCTTCAAATATACAACGTTTTATTTGCAAGGTTTTGTATTTCCAAACCAATACGACTTAGGGTCCTTCAAGAAGCGAGCCTATCACCACCTCAAAGGCCGGCAACGCATCTGCGGTTCCTCTGGTATTGCTGATGTCCATGGGCGTCGTTGAACACTTCGGTGTTCCCGCTGCTCGTTTGCCCCCTTCTGTTATAAATATATATATATATATATAACAGAAGGGGGCAAATATATATATATAAAAGAAGCATAATGTAAAACGAATGTTAGAATCTTTGTCAGACCTAAGTATACATTCACATTGAACAATTTTTTTTACCGTAACCCTAACGAAATTCATATCCAAAAGTTACCGAAAACAATGATAAGTTGCCGCAATTTGTTCGATGCGTTCGCTAAATGGACGCCGAGGGCCCCGAGCGCATATTTTGAGGGAGAATATAAAATTTGAAATAAGAGCCATAAGTTAACCCTACACGCCCCGTCCGAGTGACGTACTGCATACGTTTGAGACCGTTAAAATATTACCCTCTCATGTGCGAAACTTGATATACGACTATGCTTTGCAATTTTGACAGCCCAATGATCAAAGGTATATTTTTTTTAAATTAAATTAACCTTTTCGATGTTTTTAACTCACCAATCTTACTCGCTTTGCTTCACGGAAACGAATATCAGTTACCAATGTAATGTAGGATTATATGAAGGTCTAAAATGTAAAATGAATCAGGGTTTGTTTTAATTATTAAGGGACACTGAAATCCTTTACTTTTTATTTTATTGTACAATTTTACTACAAAAACAGAACAATGTCACTTGTTTTAGTATATTTGAATGCTAGTCTTCGGCTTTTCGGCAGAAATCTTACATTAGCATAATTAAGAACAGACATTGTGAAAGTCAAGACATATTCACAGTCTTAAAACATCATCATCATCTCACTATACGTCCCCACCGAGGGGAGCCTGCCCTAAGTTAAGGGTGATTAGGCCATAGTCAACCACGCTGGCCAAGTGCGGGTTAGTTGACTTCATACATATCTTTGAATTTCTTCTCAGATATGTGCAGGTACCGAAAGAACGTAGGATAAATGTACATATGTAAATCGGAAATTGAAAAGCATAAAAAATAAATAAAGCGAAGGCTGAAATTTAATCAAATACAAAATTTAATTTAATTTTTCGCATACGATAATTTTTTAACCTTAATGCTTTAACTTTGGCATATTAACGATGACTGTTGGTTATTCACTTTGACCGTAGTCTGGAATTTTTGGCAAACTTTTCGCGGTTACGTTCCATGCGTACGACAGGACCGCAATTTGCGCGCCCACCTTGGCCATCAGAGCTCGTTACCATAGCAACGCCCTTGCGGTGCCGACCCGACGTGAGACCGCTTTCAAATTTCCCCAAAGCCTGCCTGTTTTTAATCCCTATTAAACAATAAAATAACTCAATATGTACCCGTATTTCGGAACCGAAGTTATGTGCTTATTTTAAAACATTTTTCGTGTTATTCAGCTTTAACGTGTTTTATGAATGGTAGACAATTTTACGTTAATTTGGAATGTTCAGATCATCTTTTCCCTGTCACACTAAGGAAACTGTTAGTGGCTGATAGAATTTAAATTTAAACCATGAAATAGCATACCGTAAGGAATGTAGCGCCTTTTGGAGAAGGGCTGCAAATCAAAGAAAATAAAAATTATTTATAATTACATCAAACTAATACAATCAAAAATCAAATTCATAAAACGGAACGTGTTACAACGTGACACCTCGCGTGTAAGTTCATCTGTATCGATATAATTTCATACCAATTAAAATAATGGCAAACCGCAGAGTCTATTAACCTTCAAACAGTCTAGCAGCACCAGGAGACCGAGGGTTTAGAGTGGTGCGAGGTACAAGGGTCGGTAATTGCTCGTTAAAGTTCATGAAGCGTGGAGACGCGGTAGCGAGGGGCCTGAAGAGGGCAAGGGGACTCAAGTAAGACCCCTATCGCGAAATTACGATAATATCCGCGAAGAGAATTAACAAATTAGAGACAGTAGGAAGATTACTCGTAAGAAGGTCATCGAAGGATTATTAAATGAATATCATGCAATTTTTCAATTTATGATTTTATCCAGATTTATGGAGATGTTTATACATAAAACATAAAATTTACGTTGTCGTAAATGTAAATATATATAAAAGGGAATTTACGTAAAAAATGGTGAAACTTTTTACCTAACAAATTCAAAGTTCGGTTCAATGTTAAGTAACAATAAAAAACAGTAGGAATCGAATAAAAATATTACTTTAAAAATTTAGAAATAGACGGAAACACATTTAAATTGATGATGTTTTAAGCAATAAGGTTGTGGTCAAATTCACATACCCATCTCATCCCGTGGGTGTCGTATAAGTCCGCGAAGAGAACAAGGGATAATCCTTTTGTATAAATTTGTACCGCGCTAACCTTTTCACCCACTTTATAAATATGGTAATTATTTTAATTTAATTTATGGATCTAGTTTCAATATAAATTCGATGAAAATGTTACCAACGTAGATCATGGTATATCAATAAAAATATTATAGTTTCAGAATGATTAGTGAGGGGACATAAACGTTGAAATTTTAATAAGTTTAGTGTTACACTAATACACCGGCACAGTGTCGGATTTTCTTTCTAACAGTAGTTAAGTCATGGGTAGTCAGTATTCTTTAAAAAAAAGTGTCCAAGCTTGTGCTAGGACATGGCTTACGACAATAGTCGAATGGCGGGACTCGAACCCCAGACCACGTGATCCTACTCTTAACCATTAGGCTATTGTCGCTTCAAAGCGAGTATTCGTTGACTAGTCAAAAAACATAGTCCCGTTAGTTGATGACAGTAAATTCATTTATGTGTACTAAAAGAAATTTTATAACAGTCCAAATCACTATGTCAATATTTATAATCTCTTATGTTTTAAATATTGTTTATTTTTGTTCATTCAAAACATCTGATAATCTTAATGAAAGAGCTATTGTAGCCACTTGACTTTCAACCGCACTTTCAATCGAGGGCATCCCATCGTCATATAAAATAAATACTTACATTAAAGAAGTTATACATATAAATTAAAAAAAAATGATGTCAAAAACTATAAATAAGTCACTTCACACCACATTCTATAAAACTTTAATTTCAATTGAGTTCATTCTAATTTTTGTAATGTAAATTACAGATGCGGGTACTAATTCTTATATATGGAAATGTATGTCAATTTATCAAAGGAATAAGTAATAGGATAAGGAATAAATAATAAATTCAAAAAACTACATACACTATGGAACATAAAAAGATCGATGTTCATCGAAATAATCACAAATTTGCGAGGGGATTATTCGTAATCGGCTTAAACCCTGTTGTTCTGTTCGGCGCGAGGGCAATACGTCATCTGAATTGGTATTGATACGTCAGCTCCATTACCGCTCTCGACACGACTCGATGAAATCCGAGATCGAAATTGAATTGATAGGATCCATTGTGTTAAGCTTGCGTTTTACATAAAAAGGGTACTTTAATCTCCCTTTTGTGCTGTATTAACGATGTTTTCGAGTTAGAAAATTAAAATTTAAATTAACTCTTTTTAAAAATCAGTATGAGAGAATCTATCACCGCACCTCAGAATACACAAAGAGGAATTAACTAGAACTAGACCTAAAACAAATAGTTATAATTATAGAAAGCTTCAATAAGCCTAATGGTTAAGGGTATGGATTTCCGATCACGAGGTCAGGGGTTCGAACCCCGCCATTCGACTATTGTCGTAAACCATATCCTAGCACAAGCGTATAGCTTAGTTGGAATGTAACAAGAAATATTAGTAAATTTACAAAAAAAACTGTTAATATTAAAAAAAACCATTAAAAAAATAGAAATCAAATGTCTTTGAATTTATTACATCTATTGTAATTTCTTTAAACAAGAAAACTAGCTCCAGAAACTATGTAGAGAGTGATTTAAAATAAAAATATAACGCTTTATATCTTGCAATTTTTCAATCACGATTTCTAGGCATTACCAGATTTATTAGCGAACTTTAAAATTAATTACCAAATAGTTTGCTTATGTTCTGACATTAAACATTTATCTTTATTGTAACCAAAATGTACTATTCCAATCTCGAAATACAAGGACACTATGACCTTTAATTCGTCATGATTTTCCGTGAAATATTTTTAATAAATGTCATTAGGTCATCATAATCTTGATTCTAGTATAAATCTAAAACCTTCTTGGCTTCAAACCATCATATTATTATTGTTATCAGATAATGCACATTTAGTTTTATTAGCGATATTGCATTTGAAATTCCATATAAAATAACGGAATTCCAAACCTATTTTGGACATTCTATTTGACTATCATAGCCAGTAAATAAATTTTAATTTTTTAAATTAATAATTAATTAAATTTTTTTAAACTTAAAATATTAAAAATGAATATACTTAAGCTTGTATACTTTATTATAGTAATTTGTACTAATAAAAATCACTTTGTTTTTGTTCAATGTTTTTCTTTTTAAGTTGATATAAAAAATGTATTCAATTATGATAAGAACCGCTATCGCTACCGCTCGAGGCAATAATAAATAGGTACGATTAATTACATTCTTTTCCCGAGTTTTCCCTCGTTCCCGCCATTTGTTAGTGTTGCCACGTGAAAAAATGTACGTTTATACGCTTTGGATTTGAAATATACATATATTTTATGAAATACTTATTGTCGACTGTGACTCCGTCGGCGTGGAATTAAAAAAAAACCTTAATAATGATACTATGTGACCTTCCGGACGATGTTCTGCATTCCGGAGATACCTTGAAAGAAACATCCATCCATCCATCCATACAAACATGCGTATTTATAATATTAGTAGTAGTAAGATTTTAACAATTATAACTAACACGACATATTTTATTATAAATGCAAAATGGATGGATTTATGTTTTTTTTTGTCTTAAAATTAATACAGCAGCATTATTGTATGCATCAAAGAACTGGTTTTATTTACAAAATTCTAAACCCAAAGTAGGTAATATTACGCAAAAAATCTTTACATTAAATGCGCTAATGTTATACAGTTTAGTTAGATATTGTTATCTTAGTCACTCTTGCCGTCAAATTAATTTTAATTAAATTCTTGATAAGGTTGGTACCGTTTAATCAAGGAAGCTCGTAAGCCCGCAGGCTCTTAATAAGATACGGCCTTTATCTACCATATGTTCAGATTAACTATTAAATAGAATAAAAATAAACTAAAAGCAATTACAGTTATATTTTCTACAAAAGAAAAAAATAAATGTTAAAAAAGAAATAATTTTGCAAAATTTGCTTCATACAGTTCTTTCTACGAGTTTTTTTTTCTATGAATAAAGTTAATCTTCTACAATGAAAGTGGATAAATCTTTTAACATCAAGAGATAGATTGGATGATTGTAGACACTAATAACATTTTCATGTAAACGCGTGGGGTTAACCTTTACTTATTGTCACTATACAAGAATATTATCAAAATACGATAAGATACGTTTACACTTTATGTGCTTTTACTATGCGTTATTTTTTCTTGCAAAGAGAAAACCTAAAATTTCTCTATTCTAAAATAACAAAGTTTTAAAAAACACATTACACCAAAACGACCCGATATACTTCAATTTAATTACAATTAAATTAATTAGTAGTTGCTCCATTACATGTCTTGGTTATAACAAACATTTAACAAAAATTTTATATTTTATTAATTACTCATTACATTACCAGGAACATTGATAGGTTCAAACCTACCCTAAATAAGGGGTACTACATACTCCTTTAAATCTATATATATAAAAGAAAGTTGTGTTAGATTAAATTTAGCATACGTATAGAACATAGTCTGAAAGAACACATAGGCTACACTAATTAAGTTTTTTTTATTTATCCACGCGAACGGAGTCGCGGGCGACAGCTAGTTTGCAATATATGCATCTCCATACCTTCACCGTAAGAACATCGAAGTTACAGGCTAAGTAAGTCAACTTCATTCAAATTCGTAGTGTCCATATATTGAACTTGGACAGTAATACAATGTTGATACACAAATCTGTCGATGAAGATGTCAGTGACAATGGGGGAAGGCTCGTTAAATTTTATGAAGACTACGTCTGAACAGCTACGCTGTCTGAACTGCGCTCCAGTAACGCCATCTAGTGATATTAAATATACTTCCTACTACTCTCACGTTAGATGCCGTATTACTCTATACACCACGAGACCTGAAGTCAAAACGCATGGTCAGAAGAACTACAATTGGTAACGCAACTATAGTTCTTCTGACCATGGGCCATGGGGATGTCCATGGGCATCGGATCAAATCCACGACTTGTTTGTCCTCTTTTCCTATAAAAAATTGTCTTAACATGATGTGTGACATTATGGATTAAGGGAACTTTTTATTAAGTTTTATTACTTTTAGTTATTTTAAGATATAAAATTAACATAATAAGGTTCATTTAATATACTTAATACAATTTAATAGTACTCTAATAACTTATAAGGCTATACTTAAAAACTTCTGAAACATTGCAAATATTATAATATTGAGATGAACTTTCTAAAATAATGCAAGGATTCGAGAGGTACACAAACTCTTCAGATGTAAGGCTTTTACAAAAGTTATTTTCACACAATCTGTACTCGAAAACAATTGTATTTGTCAAAGCAGTAAATGCTGAGGGACTTGAAGTTTGCACAAGCACCGCTTGAAGGCGGGCGAGGCGCGACGGACTTGAGAGCTTGAAGCACTCGCCGCGCAGCTGGCGTAGACGCGGAATGCATGGAATAGTGTTGCCAAATTAATATTTAATTTGCCATAAATATTGCATTACATTAAACAATAAATCATGGTTAAGCCTAAAGACATGGGCTAAGCGTACTATTCCGATTCTGACACTGGCAAAGTTATGAAAAAAAAAAACTATAGAAAAATAATGTCCAAAATATATCATAAATACACAATATACAACAATTCAATTCAAATAAATTATAATTCTATCTTAACATATAACTGGTTAACAATGTTAAGAATAAATACAAACGAATCAATGTAATCTTAATCGATTTCATTAATAATATGACATATTTTAATAAAACCCCAACTTAACAAATTACCCTAAAATTATGGGAGTGCATTAGTTTTGACAGCTGACAACACCGTCAGTGACAGCCAGCTGTGAGCCGTCACAGATTAAAAGAGAAGAAAAATATACAAAATATACACGATCATTGTGCAAACAAATGTTACGACGGTCGATGTTTAAACGGACCCGGACAGAAAGAATATTGTAGTTTGTTTTGTTCTTGTATAAACATTTTTTTAGGCGGTTAAATTACATTGTGTGGTTTTGGAATGCTTTTATATTCCTATGTCACTGCTAATTGATGAAATTTCAATGTTGCCACATTCTTTGTAGGACAAAAGCTCATTAATTCACATTCTTCTACGTGAAAGCATCTTTATATTCCAGTCCATTGACTTTTATCGTCGACTGGAAACAATTCGCTACAAAACTGAAACAATTTGAATAGATGGAAAATTTTAAATAGCACCTTAAAACCATTTCCTAAAAACAAATATATAATTGAAATAATATTACGAACGAAAAAATATTTGTGTATTCGAATCTCGTATTAATTTCCCTTCAATTTTCGACGCGAAGTTTTAAAATTTTAACTAAAAATAACTTATTAGTCGACGCACATTTAAATTCAAAATTGGAATAATTTAAACAATTAAAAAAATTGGTAAAGGTATGCCCATTGTTTGTCTGTAAGGCCGAAACTGGCCATTTATAGTCGGACGCCTCTGTAATTTTCAAGGGAACTATGTAATAAAAATACCAATGTACGGCCAAACAAGCGCTTAGCACGAAACGTGCTGCCTATAAATATGTATACGACTTGATAAAACCAAAACAAATACAAATTACATCACTACACAAATGCCACGAGCGACCAAATGCTAATGTCAACCAAGCTTATTGTTCTATGAGTATAGCGCCCGTATGCCCTGTCTGTTTGTTTTAAGTGCTTGCTTATACATTGGAAATGGTGAAACTTTGTTTGCACTGCTGACGGTTAGCACCTGTCGACAGAGGTCTGAATAATAATCGAAGCGTTAAACAACACGACAAGCCAGACTAAACATCAATTATAAAAATTTGTGCTTCTTTTTATGGAAATTACAATCTTATTGAAATTAATTTTTACAATTCAAAAGCCACGAAGAACTAAACGCGATATTAGTAGTTGCAATTTATATTAATCAGCAGCCTACAACAGCGTAATTTTTACAGATTTGTTTTGTTTTGGGGTTTATAATTGCGGGTTGTACGGACTCGTTCTTATAAAACTGATCTGTAGCCAAAGGTTTAACTACTTATCGCATCCAAATAATCTGATAACACATTCAACTTTTGAACGTAAGAAACGAGTTGTTGACAATATCTAAGTAATCTTACTAATATTCAAATCGAATGTTTGGAAAGATGTATGTTTATTTGCAGGTAATTCCAAAACATATGCATGAATTTAGATTAAATTTATCACAGATATAGATTACTGACTGGAATATCATATACCCTTACTATGTTTTTTTTTTATTTTACTCTGCGGAAACGAAGTATACGGCGACAGTTAGTTACGATATAAACATGTACATAAAGATATTTTTATAGAAAATTTTTATTTATGTGCTTTCTAAGTCGTATTTTTAACTTCCCGAATTGGCTGCAACTTACAAGAGTCAATGAATAAGTGAGGATTAAGTCGAAAGTTACGCCGTGTTGCCGCGGTAGGTCGCACTCGTCGCGTTCCCTGAAGTGCTAATCCGAAACATGTGCGACAAAAAAAACATATCTTAAGATAAGGGTCAATTTCAAGAACACGCCTTGCACCGCATAAATTTCGGGACGCGTGACGTCACGGGTAGTACCAATTTTTATTATCCATAAAATGTACCATGAGAAATAATATTAGGAAAATAAATATTATAATATTAAAAAAGATAAAAGCTCTGTAACGATTTGATGTAAATCTAACTTTTTTACTTAGACTGTAATTTACCTGAAAGATGAAAGAATTTTCAACAAAACTCGTTTATATTATATCATAAATCACATTTGCAGTAACCCAAAGTTTTTCTGAAATTATAAATTTACCTAACTATATATCGAATGTATGCCTGATACCAGTTTTCCGGTACCAAAACCGAGAAAAAACTAGCACAAAGGACATCACTACTCGTACCGAGTTATAAAAAGAACGGATCAACGCACCGATTGACAATGACAAGCGTTTAAAAGCGCCGTCTATTTATTTATACAAGTATTTCCTTTTAGCGATACGACGATGTTACACAAAACGAGGAACTTTTAGATAAATGTACGTGTAATCCAAAAAGTACCTACAGGACCATAACTATACGATATTTCGAATGCAGACTTAAATTTTATAAACAAAAAGCACATTCTTTAAAAGGCATTCATTACATTTTTATTACGCAAATTACAAACGGACGGCATAAGCAGCGCCGACAGATCTAGTGTATAGTCTTTTCAAGTTAATAAAATATACCATGATTGTATAAGAAAGTATGGTTTTCAAGTTAAAAGACGGAGTCTGCGATATTAAAGTGTTGTAATTTTATTCAGTAAAGATTATCGGTTAATATTCAAGTCTGTTGGTATGATTTATTCAGTGGCTGAGTACGACAGTTCGACGCCCTCGTAAACTCTAATAGTTTTCGAATCGACATCGACACGGGTCTACACAAAAACTATCGAATATGTAATTGAGTCGTCTGACTCACCCGCACACATCTGCTGCGTAACGTATGCAGATGCCTCATGGTATGTAGCTGCCAAGACATTCGTAAAGATTAATGGAAATAAAGACAATTTTCAGACTCCAATTTGAGGATATAAAACATTACATAAGCAACGAGAAGGAACTTCGACAGAAATCAGCGATTTATTGAGGCTCTTTTTGCAAATTAATTGAGAGTCGAAAAGAAACGCAATAAAAAATCTTTTTACTTAATATTAGTTATTTAGGTGTAAACTGCCAAGTTTTTTTTTAATTATATGCTATGCAAGGCAAGTTCATTGATTAAACGTTATTAAAACAGTGATAAATATTTTCATCAGTGTGATCTGTTAACAGCTACATACCACAGCGCGTCCACACCTATTCCCTGTGGTACTACCACGCTTAGTTCCGGTGCTCGATGGGTTACTGAGCCCCTCCGTTACATTGCTGGTGTATTATTTAGCGAAAACCAAAGGGAACTTATTTAATGGATTTCAAAAACCAGAAAACGAGGGGTCGGGAAAGTATTTGATTTCTTATCGAACAAAAAAATCTTTTCAACTCGGTCTTTAGTAACTTATAATAGACCACTAGTTGAGGTTTTTATATAAAATACACAATAAAACTCAGTAATAGCGTTTTACGGGATCATTTTTAACGGATAACAAGAAATTCGCATAGAAGACTATTTAAAACTGATATAAAAACGGCTAATCACTCACGTATATTCGTCCGGTGGCGGCACCGACTAGTTTAGAGCGCATCGGGGGCCCTTCATAAGGATGAGTGGTACCTGTATTATTTCGTTCATGAGCGACGGGCCGCGTCCGCGAATAATGAGTTTAGTATAATGTCTCACGAAAGTGTGAATAATTTAAGACTATTCAACTTTAAGTTATTACGTTTTTATTACAAACTTCTAAACAGATGTGAGGAAACTGAAACTCTCCAAAATAAATTGTAAAAGCAAAAAGGATATAAATTAAAAAAATATATTTAATTTAGCGCGTATTCATTCTTTTGCTCATAAAAGTACGCCAGTTATTTGAATCTGAACTACATTGAAGGTACAGGTATATTTCATAGTACAAAAAGACAATAAAAGAAGCATATCATCTGTGTAAAAAGATATTAATATCAGAGAAAAAAGACATAGTTAAAATGTAACTTTTAGTACGCCCTCATCAGTGAACAATAAATCGTAAAATTCACCACGCTCTTGCAACGTTTCATAATTATTGCCGTTGAAGATATTTTTGGATATGCGGGCGCGACCGACCACCATAATTACATTAATTATCATCCCACCTCACTATTGTTCACACAAAATGGCCGCCATGATGTACTAATCGCATTCATGACATGCTAAATGAATATGCACGGTTAAGTAAATGCTGCAGAGATTCTGATGTTAAGAAGGTTTTTTGTGCAATAATTATAGTGGGGAAACCGTATGTCTATGGTTATCTGGATAAAGATAGCTTTTATAACCGAATCATGATGAAATAAGCTTATAAAGTCAGTAGGTCATCTAATCAGTAACAATAAGAATAAGTCAATGATCTCAGCTTTTGCTTTGTTTCGACTTAAATATATCTGTTGATCTGACAGTTCATTCTATCTCTATTAACCATCAGCGCCAAAATAGCAATAGCAAAAATAGGAATAGGCACAAAATATGACGGCTTATAGCCTGTCTATTTAGTAGAGGCTGAAACGCACACAAAAGAAATAATTGCAGGAGTAAAGACCTAACGGCCCTAATAATTGTTACAACCATACGAGTCAAAAAAAAAGAAAAGTATATTTCCTATTTACACAACCAATGTTGTGTATATTATAGGTATATTCATAAATCTTAATACTTATCTATATTTCGAATGTAATACGTAAAGATTGTTTATCGATTACCCTCATGGCCAACTTTAAAATTCGTACGTATACTTCACTAAAATTCTTTGACATATCAAGTGCAATTTGCTTACGGTAATTAAATATTTTTAAGATCGTATCTTTAAATGATTGGTCAGTTTTTATCCTTAATATCAATCAGATGACAACTTGTAAAAGGTCATTTCATTCTCAGATTTAATTAATAATACATTCCTTTAAAATTAAAAGGGTATATACAACCAACACAGTTTTAAAAAACAAATTAATAGCAAAAAAAAGAAGCTAAACCGAACAAACCTCTCTTCCAAAATTATGACATGATAATTTTCTGTACCCGCAGATTCTCTGTCCCCTGACATGTGTGACAAAATGGATGACTAAACTATGATCAGCGAAAATTGAATAAGGTAATGACAAAAACAATCTGCCCCAAATTAAATTAACTCACGCCTATCTGTACTTCGTATAAAGTCATAGACTGCTACATGTTAGTTTGAAAATGATTAATGAATGAATTTAAACTAGTTAATAGAATTAAGAGAGCGAGAAAGAAATAAGAGCGTCAGTGGCTCAGTGGTTTCAGCATTTGACTTGTAATCTGCAGGTCCTGGGTTCGAATCCCGCCATGTACCAATGTGTTTTTCTTTTTTCGATTTACATATGTACCTTGATCCGACGTTATTACGGTGAAGGAAAACATCGAGATGCAACCTGCACATATCCGAGAAGAAATTCAAAGATATGTGTGAAGTCAACCAACCCGCACTTGGCCAGCGTGGTTGACTATGGCCTAGTCACCCTTAACTTAGGGTAGGCTCCGAACCCCTCGGTGGGGACGTATAGTGAGCTGATGATGATGTATAGAATTAAATTAATTGTGAAAATGTACTCTAATCGAGGAATTGTTATTAGTCGTCGCATCCCATATTAAATTGAATATATTGTCCAAAATTATATTTTTATAAAAGAGGTATACTGTGCAAACAGATACACTATATTAAAAAAAAAAACTTGCAATATTAAAATTCATCTTGCCGACGATATAAATTCTGTAATCTTCATATGCATACCCATAAGCGTCACTTAATAAAACTGAGGCGTTAAGACAGTTTGTCGGAATGGCCTATAAAGAAGCGAGCTTGAGGAGTCCGACAATGATGTCGGACGTCCCAGGACATTCGGCCAGAGTTTATTTTAGTGCCTCCACTAAAATGTGCAGTAAAAACCCGCCCACGCCATACAGGCATGATATTCCGTGCGACCTTTGCCCCCGAATAATGGGACTTGTACACTTATGGAAACACCTATTTCTCACTAGCTTTAGCTCACGGCGTTTTATATCTGTACACGGAGCGTGTAAAATAGACGCATAATACAAAAGGAAATGCTTAACCCTTTATAAAAGAGACACAAGTAAGATGTTGTCTCATTGATTTTATTTATTTATTAACTCTTAATGCTATTAATATATATAAAACATGAGTAAAAACTAATTTGCATAGCAAGAGCCACCTTATCGCTGTAAGCGATAAGGTAACACAGTGGAACAGGAGAGACTATAATAGATAGAGCAGTAATTAACACATAAATATCAGGAAAAGTCAGGAATAAATAAATAAGAGCAAGAATTAATTATAACGATTTTCTTGTGTTTTTGATTCATTATGATAGTAAACACTAATCAATAAATCATGTTAAAACTATCTAATGAATCTTCTCTAAAAACAATGGCAATATTTACGAAACTTTTTGTTTCATAGTATTATCATAGTTAAGGATTAATTTATTAGGTACTGTACGCAAAATAACATGCAATCTCTTATATACAAGTTAAAGTTATAAGAAGCCATGCAAAAAACTACGCAATGCAGTATATTTTCTGGCCAATATCCAGTTTGCAGATTGTCTAGAAAATTATACTGTCGGTCACATGAAACCTAAGCATGGCCAGATAATATCATATTGTCTGAAGATATGTAGATACTTTGACTAATATTAAAAATAATACAGCAAAATGGCCGTCAGATAAGATTTTTACATAATACTGCATACTACCTGTACAATATTCTTTAATAGATGTTGATTGTTATAATTATGTTACGATGATATTAACACGCATAGATTTGTCTAGAAATCGAGACATTATCATGACCTTACTTCTTACTTGTATTACAAATGCGAAAGCTTAGATGGATGGATGTTAGATTGAAGGTATTTCGAAAACGGATCAACTGATCTCGGTGTAATTTGGCATAGATGTAGAACATAGTCTGGAGGGACACATGGACTACTTATATTTTTATTATTCTGCGCAAACGGAGTCGGGAGCAACAGCTCACTGTATACATAACGCAGTGCATAAACTATAGTAAACTTTATAAAATAATACTGACCGCATACTAAAGAGTAAGGAATATTCAAAGGAATATAGCCATCAGATAAAAAATAAAACACGCGGCAACTTCCAGCAATGACATAAAATACGAATGATTGGAATAACATATCGCTTACATGCGCTTGTCAATTACTTAAAACTAACAATATACCTCGACTTCAGATGGCTTGCAAAGATTTACGCGAAACATATTTAATCCAACAATTCCGTAGCAGTATTCAACATCATCAAGAATCATCGGTTTCGCCACACTATTTTGTAGTTCCTCTAAATATCGCAGGCGTACGTTTTTCTATCGTTTTCACTTAATGTAATTTTTTAAGTTCTAGTTGTTTTCTCTCTGCGTGGTACCTACGGTTTATAGCGTGTTGCTAGATACGTTATAGCCTTCCGTAAACATTTGGATCTTAGTAATAAAAATATTTTAAAATTCTGATTGATATTCTATGAGATTAACCTACACAAATAAATTCTTCGTCTTAGATACAAGATTGTTCGTCAAAAATTACTTGTGCATCACGCCATCTATTGATTAAAAAAAAATGTTTTTAGCGTCCAGACATACAGACACGGCAAAAATGACTGTTTATAATTTTATTGATTGCAGATATGTTGGGTCGACATTACTCATCCGAGTAATGCGCTCACTTTGTCTCATAACAATAAGAACTCTGGTATCATTATTCTGATGGAACTATCTCCATGGGGAGGGAGATTTATTGCCGTTATATCATTTAACTTGTTTAACTTCATTGGTAGTAAGCCGTTTATCGTATTAAGACAGTGTCTGTTCATTATATTATCTTTTGGGTTTGTTACAGTCGGATGTCTTAACTCTATTATCTTTATTAATTTGTAATTAAGAAACATCTTCAAAGCTTATTTAACGTTGATGAACCGTACTTTTAAAAACATATTTTTTTACAAATAAAACCTTAATTGCCGTAGCAATTAAAAATAATTAATACCTTTACAATTTGAAATAAGAACAGACATAATGAGATTTTATGATTAAAACTCAAATTACATTTTAATTCATTTAATAAGAAATAAAAAAAAATTGTACGACTTATAAAATGATATAATTCTCGAATCATCGACCTTATGACTTTAAGCATATAATTATAAAATGTAAATGTAATATTTCTTAAGGTTGTTTAATATATAGTGACGTGAGACGTTCAGCTAATTGATAAAGGAGGGCGGGACAGCGCAGCGCCGAATGCATGTGACATAAAATCAATAAACCGGTGATGGATGGCGCAGAATTTTAATTAAGCTCACATCACCCTGTTAGCCAACGAAATGAGCTTATAATGGTGGACATCGCATGCGCCGTGCGGTTCAACACAGCATATATTGCACAACGTGTGCATTCAAATTATCGCTATAACTATCTCCCACGTAATTATAATCTTTATATACCTATTTGCTGTAGCCCGCGAATCCGTACGCGCGGAATAAAAAAAAAATAGTAGCTTTTGTGTTCTTCCAGAATGTGTTTTACAGCTATGCCAAATTTCAGCAAGATCCGTCCAGCTGTTTTAGAGATATCTTAAAACAAACCTCCATCCACCTAAATATTCGTATTTATAATATTAATAAGATTGCAAAGTTAGGCAAACAAGCTGTCATACATACGAGTATCAAAATAAACCTAACCTAATCGAACCTGACAGTTTTGGTTAATTTGACATTGTCAGATTGGGTTAATATAATATGACCTGATAACATACATATATCGTGTTGAATACATGTTACAATGGCAAACAATGTGACTTTGATTCTTGTCCAAGATATATTTTTCTTTTTTCTAAACGTACATTGCTGCAAATTCAAATATATTTGAATTTGGAACATGTCTCATAATAACCAAATAAACATTTATGAAACATAAAATTAAGAGTAATTAACGCACTTCCCATCTCTAGCACGGACAACAAGTTCCCCTTCAAATATGTTTCTGTCTGCAGCACCTATAAACACGAAATGTTATTATACCCATAAATATCCTTATTGCGAGGACGATAAGAACTATGATGGGGCGAGTAAAGATGTCGCGGTTCATGCCCCTTAGCACCCTTACAACGTCCCCTGCCGAGTCCAAATGAATAACCATGAAATTAGTCGTAAAAGTTGCATTAGTGAGGCAGTTAATAAAGCACCATGGTCCATGTGGTCCAATCGTAAACCAGCTAACCCGTAACGGCTCGTATGAAAAAATATTAAAACAGCCATATTCATCTCGATGCGTTAAATTTGTCTAAATTTAGATTGTTTGAAACAATGACTTTTAATCGTATGTTAAATACGGCTTTTCTATATACTCCTTGAGGGTTAACAAACGATTCAAAATTATAATTCTGTTCTATTGAAATAAACAGAAATCTAATTTTCTAAACTTAACTTGATTGCATTTAAGACAGATAAGATTTAAATTTTTAAATGCGTGAAATTCAAAATATTATCCTTAATTTACTCTTTTAATGCCGATGAGGTGAGGAACGTGCCTATTAAAACAAGGAAGATGATAGTTTTAATGCCATGTAAAATATTTATCACAATGTCGCCTATTTGTTATAGCTAATAATAATTATAAATAGCTGGCCGTCTGTGTAATATAAATTTTAATATCAATATTATAGCGGAGGTTATAAAACACTGATGACTAAATGTCATTAACCTAATAAAAAATAATTTTAGGTTATATTTAACAAAGTAAATTTATAGAAAATATTTATAAATATAAGTCAGGTAACTTACTGAGGTAGGCAGAATTAAAATTTGTACGTATTTTATATTATTTTTTATATTTTTATTACATCAAAAAAGGTTTGTCTAGACCAGTAAATGTTTTTTTTTTTCAGAGTTCTATTTTAGGTACTCCCGAATTCATAATACAGCAATAAAACGTGCTGATATATTCATAACAAATTTAAATATTTTTCAATGGAAACCTCGATGTATTTGGGTTATTAAAAATGACATCGTATTTATTTATCATTTTATTTATCAAGACGGATTGAAAAATAAATGTGGCGATTAAAATTTTACACATCAATGAATGTGCGAAATGACACAACGTGTTAAATTTTTAATAAAATTCAATAGTCAGTGCCATCGAGAATGGCTTTTAAAATATATTTTTATATTTCATTTAATTTTAACGTAGGTAAAAAATATGGGATGTGACACGTCCAACTACAAAATTGGACACATCAATTTGAATAACATCTCTTGAATGATTACGAGATTGTCGCGTTGGCGTCACAAAGGTCAATGCCCTGATGACACATTTATTCCGGCCATTTTTAAAAAAAGAAACCATGAAAAATTCGAACATTTCGAAATAGTAATTTCTGAAAGACAAAGCACTTTTAAAACGTCGTGATGCCTTTGATATTTAAATCTATATTTTCTTCCAGTAGTTTGATATATTTTTGGGCCGTCTTCGAGTAGGACGTACATAATTGGACCGCCATTTTTCAATGGTCCAATAACACGTTTCGGCTTCTTCTCGGCTGTCAACCGTTTCACAGTCCAATGGCCGCACAAAGGGAGCTGGCAGCGTGACATGATGAAGTGTCACCTCCGGATGATAAACGACACGCTATCTCGACCGTCAAATGAGAAATCTAATTTCCCGCTACCGTTAGCCGCGAGATCTCTTGCCGGGGTCACATTTAAAGTTAAATGAAAGCTTTTCAACATCCTCTTTAATCAATTGTTATGACTTACAATAGTCCTGTGGATACAACCTAGTTGTAATTTAATTTTTGTTTAAATATTACGCGCAACTGTAGACTGTGAAAAAGATTGGTTTTGTATTGTTCCCATATAAATTGTAAGATGAAATTGTGCATTGTTCAGAGTAAGTTATTACAATTTAACTGAGCTCACGTATCTACATAAGATTTCTAAAACTCACTCTTTATTACACTATAAATGTAGAGCCAACAAGAAAACATCACGTTTCGCTTTTATACGTAATAAGAACACGAACTGAATGTGCAAAGAAGATACGTCCTGAAGGACCACATAAAAGTTACTGCTCGAAACTACTTCCTACAAACATGAACAATGCATAAGAACTTTAATTACTATTGTATTAAGGTTTATTATTCCCTGCATTTACTACAGGTGATATATAGATAAGTTAAAGAGTCGGTGTCCAAGAACATATAATATTTTTAATGTTCTCAAAGAGTTTGATTTATTTTGTACCCGTATAGAGATCGTGTTTATGCTTTGCTTGTTGTAACGTAATAACGATATAAGGCGAGCAATGTTTTCATAACTTCCGTCGACTGTGTCGTCATAAAGTTGCATTGTTCAACGCGATTATAATAAAGGAAATTTTAAAGTGCAGCATCGAAATACGATCCGCATACGTCAAAGATTGAAATAGTAAAACACTGCAGTACTTTTAAATAAAATACTAGACCTCAATAGCACTGAGATGCTCTAGAATTAGGGTATTATGAGTGCTCAAAGTATGCATTCATAGATACGCGAATGTCAGAGGCGAAAGAGTACCCCAGGAAAATAAAAGATTATTATTGATGCCAACTCCTTCAAAGCACAGGTGTGAGTTGTGCTGTTGTGGATTTTTCAACTATTTATATTTAAGATTAAAAAAACAAGCTGTTAGAATATTGTACCCACAGATCATCTCCAACCACTAGTATTTCTAAGTCTGAACGACTGCTCGATTAATCCATCGCGTTAAATGTATTCCGGTTTACTTTATATATTTTAATAAATTTTGTAGCTTTACAACGATATTAACGAAAGTTGAATATCGAGTTAATCGATTAAGAGACGGTTTCTAAAGATATCGATGTTTTAAAATGTCAAAGGGTAACAAACTTAATTTAGGTTATCGGGTAAAGAACAAAATGGTTTATTGCTTGAGAATGTCGAACTAACTAAAATATTACTGAGTTTATTAGATTTTTTTTGTAAACAAATTCTACGATTTTTAATATAGATAACATAGATTTTATCACAAAATCAAACACCGGGATGTTGGCATTAGAAGTACATGTTTTGACTTTTAATCTGCATTTCTTTTATTAAACACATTATGACTTTTTGTTGGAATTTGTATTAATCTACGAATTAATTAAATGTGACCGACACTACATTAATGTCGCGGTAATGAATAAAATTAATTTATTATCCAATAAATAGAAGATTAATGACAGTAAAACATTATCTGGCAATGGCAAAGATTTACGATGTAGTTTTTGCTCAAAAATTTTCGTAGGGAATTAGTTGTACATTTTCATACTTTACAAAATCAGATGACACCCGTATTTAGGCGCAAGCAAAATGTCAAGTAAGGTTAGTTATGGCTAAGTATCAATTAAATATATAACAAAACTTCGTCACAAAATATCATTTACTTGCGCTTGCACCTATCCCGCCCACAGCCATCAAATGCCGAGACAAAGCAATAAACTGTGTCAAATTAAAATCCCCTTTGAACTCGCCGTGACCATCGTATACGAAAATAAAAAGATCGTTTAGAATTCGAGACATGTGTCCACATGTTACCAACAGACAAACCGTGCATAATGTGATAAAGTACGGCTCTACGTTCCACGGATGACGAGTATTTTAATTATTGTATGCTATAAGTTCTTATTTAACACGTTCCATGACACTACGATTGAACTGTATGAAAGTAGACTCGCCAGGCGGTACATACCTACAGGCTATAGAACGTGTTAATTTATCAAACATATTGTAAGCCATTTCATATATTCTGTAATTCCTTAACGTAAAACGTTATTTAGTCTATGCTATAAGTCAATAACACTTTTGTTTATTTAACATAACAACATTAATCATTTGTATTACGATCCAAATGATTATTTAAATATTTGATTCTCAAATATAAAATAGAAGTATTCAACTTATCATGTTATTTATCTGACGGTATTTCGTTATCGTAAATTAAAAGTATTGTAATTGCTCGTCTGAATGACGGCCATGTTTTTCTGACATTCGGGAAATGAAAATGACAATGTAACAGCGGTGTTTTTGAAAAAGTTGTTGTTTACAATTCTAAAGGAATAATATATGAGTTAAAGAAGACTATGTTTTATTTGAAAAAGTATTCTCCGGCTGTGACTCCCACAGCTCAGAAGTGGGATCATACGAGAACAAGCATTGTTTTCGATCTACGCCTACAAAGTTCAGATAAGTAAACCTTGTTGAATCAAGCCTTGAATAATAACATATTTCTAATAACCGTGGTTATAGATAATATGTAAGCAAGTACAGATGGAAAAATTATTTAAGGTTACAAAACCATAACAAAATAATTGAAAATAGTTTTATAATTTGTGTAAATAGTCAAAGTAAAGTGAGGTTCACAGTCGGTATTTCACATTAAATGGTTGTTTTTTTGTCTTATCAGAATATCGCTAGCACTCAAATTTGTTTGCTAATTAATCAATAAAAATGAAAAAAAAATTAATTTATTCTCATAATGGATTCTTATGACAGTTGTATATGCTTTTATTATAGCATAATAATAAAATTGCTATGATATGTTTTTATTTTTTTTTATTTATTTATATAATTTTGTGTAAATAAATACATAATTAAATTAATATTTTCAGCCATTGTTAGTTGGAATCCTTTGGCGCGAGTGGCGCGCTTTTCTTACCATGTCAAATGACAGATTGATTAGTGAGGTGACGTAAGCGTCGATATTTTGGTAAAGCTAGTGTTGTGCCGATGCACCGACACGGTGTCGGTTTTTCTTCACAATAATATACAAGAGATTGTTGGTGCATGTTGCAAAGTAAAGCAATCTTCCAGTTACTGGAACTACATAAATAAAGGTGATTGTATTGACTATATTACAATGGTACATGTATAATATTATATATAAAATGTTATGTTTTCATTGTTTGATTAATATTTTTTTGTAGTTGGATATATTTTCAGATTTAAATAAATTCTGTGTTTACAAAAGGGTTATTATAGTTAAATTAAA
>NW_013531726.1:4167295-4197938 GCF_000836235.2 Papilio xuthus
GGAATATGCTGAACTTAAATACTGGAATACTTTCGCAATATCTTCGGAGCATTATTGTTAATCGGATGAAGGATTTAAGAGTGTCGAAGATAGTGTCATGAAGTTACGCGAGCGGTAGGATTTAGATAAAATTTGGAAAATAAAATAATAAAGTTAATAATAATTAACGAAAATGAAAATACTATAAAACGGAGGAAAAGACAGGTATTTGCACACCTGTATGAAGATTTGTTTACAACTCATTCATAACATAACATAACATTATAGATATAAAAATTAAAAGTAAAAAGAAGTATAAAAAGTTCCATATGTATCGGAAACAGAGATGATGACATCTGAAAGCGAGCCCGGTCTTAGTAGCATGGATTATGGCCAGGTTGCGTCGGAGGGCGAAGTTTAAGTTGTAACGCGAGTCTCGGTCAGGGTTCAAGGTGTATAGAACTGCTGGAGACATGGAGTTATATGGAGTACAGCCGGAAATAAACGTTGTATATTCCGAGAAGAATACGAAGCGAGGAGTGGTCTTGGCCCATTATCGATAACCTATCGGATGGTTGAATTAATCTTGGAGAGGATACGTTTTTCGTGCGAGTACAATTTGAAAATTTAAACAAAATAAAAGTGTAAATTGCTTCAGTGCTGCATTTTGTAAATCTTAAGTTATGATAGCTCATAAGAGCTATTTTACATTTTTAAACGAATTCTTAGGTGTTAGACGCTTTCCGTACCACCTTTGGAAATGTTTGAAGCTTACACAAAAAAAAGATTCCCAAAAGCTGGATTGGATGCTGTATAGTGATCCATTTGCTACAACTAGTTTTCAATGACGTGGCAATTTGGATTTCTCTGTCATGAGTATTGATGGATGGTGCATGAAAGGTATACAAACGATATCAGACTTGCTGGTGTTGAGTTTTGACAGAAAAAAATTGTATACAAGACAAGCAAAGAAAGCTATGTGAGCCACGGTCTTCTAGACAAGACCAAAAACCTAACAAAACGTGAAATACACATAATAATCAACACATTTTAGTCATTATAATTAACTGAAAAAGTTTATTATCGGAAATATATGTAAACTAAAAAAAAAAAGTTAATTAAAGCATGTTTTTATCTTAAAATATATATCATTTCAAATGAAAGGAGTTAAAATGTTAAAAAGTATGGTATACAAGACAAGACTGCCAGTGATGCGACGCGCGATGTATTGAACTGATTAAAGATATGTTCTTAAAAAACAAAAAAGATTTTTTTGTGTTCGAGCAGCGCCAGTGATCGAGAAATTGAGGAGTAAAAGATTAGCGCGGTTTTTATTTTACGTTTTGTAAGCTAGCGCTCGACCACGATCCCACCTGGTGAAGTGGAGATTTGGTCGAAAGATGGTACGCGCTAGCTTAGTAAGTGCCTATTCACTCTATTATGGTTTGCGCATGTTATGCGGAGGCATGATGACGATATAAGCAAAAAAAAAGAAGTAATGAGATTGAATGTGGATGGTCACAAACGTAGAGGAAGACTAAAAAAATCTTCCATCTCTTCAACATTCAAAGACCCTTGTCTTGCCGAGTCAATACTGCGGTTTGATGTTTATCATTAAAATATATAATATAATATATTTTATTTATGTATGTATCAATACAGATATTTATTGCCAAATCTTGAGGAGCGTGATAAGAAATACAATATTTCACGACGCTAGCTAAAGTTTTGATGTTGAATGTGGTTAACATTTCTTTTTGTTTCTAAATTAATAATTTAATTAGTCCATCATCACCAGATGCACTACAGACTCGGTTAGGCTTGGGCCTGATCCACAAAATTTCTTCAAGTCAGTGCCGATATTTTTGAGATCTCGTTGGGCATTGTTCAACCTTCCCAATTTGGTCTTTTGCATGATCTACGTCCAGAGGAACCAGAAAGTTGACTTTCTCCTAGAAGCTTGGGTGCTCTGCAGTCACTTACCTTCTTTTGGTTCTGACTTATATGGAAATCGTCACCCTTTATTGTATGCCTGAATCACAATTTTAAACTGTAGAATAATTTAAGAACTGAAGAACAAGAGAGTTGAAAAGAAGAGTTGCTTCTCAGCTGCATTCCCAGGTTTCACAAGTTTAGTGGAGGTGGTTATCCAGGTTCCGGTTCGTTCTTTGCTGAAAAATATGCTTCCATCTTGGATCAAGAAAAAACGGTCAATGAACGGATATGTGTGGACCGCCGCGCTATGGATTGCAGGACCAGGGTGGTGCGCTGTACTCTCCTCCGAATTGAAGACCAATTGTACCGGTTTTCGGCCATCAAGCTTTTCACTTGTCTGGATCTGGTCTCTAGTTTTGCCAGGTATCAATAACTGAAGAGCCGTGCTATGGAACTGCGTTCATTGATCAGTTTAAATACGATCGAATCCCGTTCGTGTTGGTGAGCGTGTCGTCGAACGTCGTTTTCAGCAGACTATTGATGGAATACTGTTCGAAGCCAAGAATTGGTGTGGATGTTACGTTATCGCTTCTATGGATGTAACTGAGGAGTTGCAGTGGTTGGTAAGGTTCTGGAGCAGCTTAGTGGCGGAGGAATTGTCGTTTTTTTTCCTCTACGCTGTTTATTTTCTTGACTACGAGTGCAAGCGAAGTTCATTCTGGTTACCATGGAACCGAGGCTGTATCAGAGTTTTTTTTTTTAAACTTATAAACCAGCGCGAACTGGATGGATATCTTGACCACTGGATACTTTGGAAGATTAATTAAATATTAGGTTTTATTAGAAGATCAGTAAAGTAATCTTTTAAAAAGGGATAAAAGAATAATCATTGCGTGGCAGTGGAGCCCTGTTTCTCAAATGTTGAAGGAAATGTTGACTGAATGACCGCCGGAGCACAATTCTACGGTGGTGCGTGTAAGGGCGAATTAGCTGGCGTTCGTTGAGAGAGTTGAACTTGAATTCCTTACGTGTGTTTATATCTTGGCTGTCGAGGATGGGAAACAAGAATGGATCACCTCTGTCCAGTTATCCGACGAAAAGTCGAAGACGATTAAGGCAATGCTTTAAGATTCAGATTTAATTAGATGTCCACAACATTCATAAATAACCGGATTTACTGAATTGTTCAAGATGATCATAGTAAAGAGGAAGGAAATGAATAATGAAAATAAAGATCTAACCTATTTATATAAGTCGACCTAGTACAAAGCCAATTTTCAAATTTATAAAGTTACTGTTCGATTTATAATTTCATATTTAATTGGTAACCTATTAGTCTAGTTTCATTAAAATAACTAATAGTTTTTTTAAAGTTGATGTTAAAACAGTTAACGATTGTGATCGAACGATGTATTCTATATGTATATTTAACAAGTGTTTAATAACTACAAGCGAAGGGACTCGCTTTTAGCAGGAAGGCCGAGCTGTAAGCCATTTCATATATTCTGTAATTCCTTAACGTAAAACGTTATTTAGTCTATGCTATAAGTCAATAACACTTTTGTTTATTTAACATAACAACATTAATCATTTGTATTACGATCCAAATGATTATTTAAATATTTGATTCTCAAATATAAAATAGAAGTATTCAACTTATCATGTTATTTATCTGACGGTATTTCGTTATCGTAAATTAAAAGTATTGTAATTGCTCGTCTGAATGACGGCCATGTTTTTCTGACATTCGGGAAATGAAAATGACAATGTAACAGCGGTGTTTTTGAAAAAGTTGTTGTTTACAATTCTAAAGGAATAATATATGAGTTAAAGAAGACTATGTTTTATTTGAAAAAGTATTCTCCGGCTGTGACTCCCACAGCATGTAGGTATTTAAGCCAGCGGATTTCCACAATATTATGTAGACTTGCTTTTTTTTAATATTAAAAAAGAATATCCATAATTTTTCGCCTCAAACTTGTCTAATACTTAAGCTTTTGTTGTTGAAATATGACATAGAACACATGACTGAAGTATCGCCCATCCATCAACTTTGCTGCAAGTTATGAAAGCCTGTTCGGACAGTTTATTATATTTAAAGTGTCCTCTATCAAGTTATGATTGCAGTAAAAACGATTTTGCTTCACTAATCAGTTCCCCGCCATCATTATCCATTAACTGAACCCCTCTTAGTTTTTGCGTGGCTTAATCAATCGTATACTGAAGTTCAGTTAATCATGTTATATTATACCCGTCACATTTTCTAAGAGACCTCATAACTTTGATTGAAAAGGTTATAGAAACTAATGCCTTATAAAACACTACCCGTGGGTTTCTGACACTACAATCTACGTTTAAAACAACTTGTTATCTCTGTTTTGTCAAAGATTGTGACAGTGATGACGATATGTTTTAAACGGGGATTCTGATCTCAGAAACACACGGTAAGACCTTAACGTACTCGTCTCTTGATAGTCTATTAAAAGTATATATATTTAATAAAACTAGCTGTCGCCCGCGACTCCGTCCGCGTGAATATATAAAAAAAACTTAATTAGTGTAGCCCCACCCATCCATCCATCCACATCACATCCATCTAAACATTGGCATTTATAATATTAGTAAGCTAAATAAAAAGCAGCTCTTCCGTCTTCTGAATCTAATCTACCTCCTCGCCAATTTTCAACCATATTGGTAAAGCCGTTCTTGAGTTATAAATAGTGTAACTAACACGACTTTTTTATATATAAGATAAGATATTCATATGGTAAATGTTTAAAGAATGCAATCAGCTATCTTACTCACTTAAGCCTAGCGATATTTTATGGTGCGATTTTTTGTCACTAGTATGAATTTAGAACAGACATTATTTTGTGCACATTCAACAATAATATCACGACGATTTTTTAGTACACACTACGCCTGTGACGTACGTTAATTTGCGAAATAAACTATCCCATGAATAACAAAGTTACAATAGCATGAGTTAAGAATTCCCGTTATGTATGTAATAATCAAACGTAAAATAACAAAGCATGCAAAATCATCGCCATTTACATACACTTGAGGAAGTATCCACTCGAATCGACAGTTGTTTACATTACAATGTCTTGACGTCTTCAAGATATCAAGTATAATGTTTGAGAGTCAAGAGTTGTGTGTTCTCACGGCCCCCAGTCGGTCCTTTATGCGTCAATACTCTGGAAATTGACACTGTGTCCTTTTGTGTTAAATTGATGATTTATCAAATGCATCCCTAAACACGATTGATGTTATGAATATGATGTTTAAAGTAAAAGAAAAAACTTTATAAGGTTAAATAAAAGTATTATTTTTTTACATACAGGACTAGATGTATTTATTTCTCGAATTTGAGCGAGTAAACTCTTGATTTTTCGAAAATGCGAGGATATGATTTTCGACAATAGTTGAACTCGAACCCACGACCTTATTATGTTCGTGCATTCTTGCGCATGCCATAACGATACAGAATATTAATATATAGATGGCGCTACCTAAAATTTTCTGAAAACAGCATGGTTTCCACAAAACAGAGCTTTAACATAATAAATACAAGATATTGTTTACTTTGAAATTTTCAAGGCAAATCAAATTAAATTGCATTTTATACTGTGATTTCAACAATTTGCATGAAAATGGAAAACCAATGTAACTGTCACTTTCATTGCGATTTTTGAACGCATGACACTTGTCAAAATATCAAAATAAGAATTTCATACAAGTTACAATGTGATTTTATTTTACGTAACTTTTGAATATAATAAATAACCAGGCCCCAAATTGAGACAAAAATGAATTCCTTGTTCCGAAGAACATCATTTTCCATTTTTAGGAAGTTTACAAGACAAGAACTTAGGTTGAGACCCATACATAATGTGGTCAATAATCTGCGCATTGAAAAACATTTAACGGCTGCGGTTTCTCCTGTTAATTTTTCTTATAATGTTATACGAAATAAATCCAAAAAGGTATGACGTGTTAAATTTTTACATTTCAATCAATTTTCAGTAACAATGCAGATAGTTTTTAATACTTAGTATATGTTAATATTCTAGTTTTATAACCTCCCAAAATAATCTTTACTATGTTCTTTTATAAGAACAGCAGACAGACATAGATTCTGATGATGAACAAGAAGTGTTTGATGAAGATGATGTGTCATTATCAAGAGACTCGAAAGTTGTGAAATTCAAAACAACATCACTGAGAACAGATGTTGTAATCAAATCTGCTCTTGGTGTATCTAGAAAGTAAGTATACTTTTATCTCATAAATTTCTTTAATATTAATATAAGAGATAACTAATACAGTAGAATCTGAATAAGTGAGAATACAAGCGACAGTAACCTTTTTACTCAAACCCGATACTAACAAAGATTATATGTTGAGACCAGACAATGGCTCCTGTTTATTTATTTATTGATTTTTTTTCAGTAAAGTAGAGCAAGTTTTCTATGAAAGTAAAATAAGAGTAAATGGAAAGAAAATAATGAAAAAGAGCTATACGGTATGTAGAATGTTATTTATTTAGTAGTTTAATTATAATTCTATGATTTTATAGTAGTCAATAATAAGGATATTTATCAGGGTGTTTCTGGTGGGCCAATCAGTCTACCAATCAATCTTTCTGATGTGTTTTCCCCATAGGGCAGATTGATTATATGGATTCAATCCACCAAATGAGAACACCTACCTATTCATGATAATATTGTGTAAAAGGTTATTTAAATATTTTAATAGTATCCAATTTTAATCATAAATATAATAATAAAAAAACAACAATGTAACACTTTAGTAATTTGTTTTAGACATCCAAAAGTACCAGAGAAGTTAATTTTTAACCAACTTTGAAAAGATAAAGGTTTTTAATTAGTTTATGTTTTCAGGTAAAAGTAGGCAGTGAAATAGATGTAATAAAAAGTGTGAGTCCCCAAAACCCGGATCACTTGTATGTAGCTCGCATTGAAGTGCTAAATATTGTTCCTAAAGAAGAAGACATAGCAATCACTGTGCGGAGATTTAAAAATTTACTTATAGAGAATTATGAAGAAGATCCGTACAAACCTTCAAGTGCAAATAGTGATTCTTAGTTATAGATAATTTAAAATAAATATATACAGTATGATTAATATATTTATATTACATGATTTACATATCCATAATTTCATTTATACATAGGGCGAATAGCTTTTTTATCATAAGGTAGCAAACGAGCAAGGCATCTGAAATCATAGACATTCATTGATGCATTACCTGCCTTTAAAAGTTTGAGGGTCCAAAAAATCTGAAAAAATTAAGAAATTCTTCCATTAATTTACTGCCTTGGAGACTCTGCAGGTACATTATTTTGTTTGTTTTTAAATTCTAGTTTATCATATGTCCAAATCAATATCACAATCTGTGCTCTCGAATATAGATATTTGGGAACTAGAAGTAGGTTTGTTAAAACTTTTATTAACACTTTCATTTGGTTCTTTTTTAATGTCGCTTAGTAAAACTATTTCTTGATCTTTTATATTGTCTTCAATTTTTTTTGGATCATCTTTCTTAACATATTGAAATTGTTTTAAGAAATTTAACGTTTTATTTTCGGTTTTATTTGATTCATTTGCTTTAGTGTCTCTTTTAACTTCTTCAGAATCTTTTTCGATATTATCTTCAGTCTCAATTGTATAAGATTCATTATCATTATTTAAATCAATATCTAAATCATTAAAAATATCATTAACACTTGGAACAGCATTTAGCATTATTGTTGAATCATTATTTTCATCGCTGTCAGATTCTATTTTGTTCTTTTTTGAGAATTTTGGTTTATTTTTCATAACCGCACTAACATCTGCGGTTACTTCTTTCCGTTTTCTTTTTCGTGTTTTCTTTTTTGTATCTGGCAATTTATCGTCAACTTTATTTAATGCAGCATGCTTTTTTAATGTTGCAGCTAATCTGTTATTAATTATTTGTTTTTCTGTATTACTATTTTCTTTGTTAGAGTTGTGTGGTTTCTCATCTTTTTTAAAATATGTACTAGTTATTAATGAACATGACAGTTGAATATTATCATCTGTAATGTCATCATATTTTATGAATAATTTAGTACAACCCATTTCTATATCACTCTCTAAAGTTTTATGATCAGTTTTTAGTAACTTTGCATAACAAAGTAATTCTTCTATCCATATTTGGTTTAGATTTAAGTGTTCCAGTAATGTTTTTGCTGTACATAGATATTCAAAATCTGGATATTTTTGGAATGTTGAATGTAATGCATCCATTGTGTCATTTAATGTACAATCTTGCATTGATAAGTCGACTAGAGAAACTGCCATTATTGCATCAACAGGTAATATTGTTGTCCGATACATAAGACGAGAATGAGCTTGTGATAATCTGAATAAAAAAGATAAGAGAGATTATTGGTAGTGCTTATTTTACATGAGCATAATAACTATAGGATTCCACAACTGAACATGTGTTAAATTAAAAAAATAACAGGTTTTGATACCAGGCTTTTCGGCAGCATAAATCTATGGTTATGTTTAAAAATATTTATTACAAACCTTACTAAACTGTCTAGCATTCTAACTGTAGTTCTTGAGGGATCTCTATTCTGTGATTTTCTTTGTAGCATATAATATGATTGAAGGATGGCATTTGCTGATTTTGTCATTTCCGTACATCTTGGCCCCACTAAACCGATATACATCTGAACAAGTAAAGTCACAAGTTATTTAAAGTAATATATAATTAATTAAAATTGTTAGTTAATTAAATAAAAATGTCACCTGTAATTTTTCAATGGTCCATCTTGTTTTGGATTGCTTAGCGCTGGCTGCTCCGTGTAAAATGTACGATGACACCAACTTATCCCAGGATTTGTTTTTAGAATCTAGCAATATGAATATTAAATCAAATCTGAAATTAATTTAAATTTTTAAAACACCATAGACAAACGATTCTACAATATATAGCTCATTATAGTAATCATTAAAACCGAATATTTTTCATATGTCTATATTAAATAATTTATTTGTTACTTAGTATATGCTTATGAGAAAGCAAATAGCAGCAATCACAATATCTTTATATTAAACTCCCCCCCCCCACACACCGCCGAAAATATCAAATCTTTACTCCTATTAGTTGTTTTTTTTATTTTGTAAGTATAAAATTATCCTATTAATTTGATTTATGTTAACCTGCTCAACAAGGGTGTTCCGAGGGAGACATTGGTACTAAGTGGCTCGTCAGTCTGATAATGCCCTTTGGGGTTGCAAGCCGCTATCACTGCGCACCGCGTGTTCAATTTGCACACTATTCCTGCCTTTAAGTTAAAAAAATAAAATTAATTAAATTCACTACATTTTAATATACTGCCTTCTACATATAGATTGTTGATTATTTTTTTGTTAGTGAAGGAAAACTGTAAATCTTAATAATATTATAAATGCGAATGTTTATATGAATGGATATTTGCTTAAAGGCAACTACAGAATCGCTGCATGAATCTCGCTTAAAGAACACATAGGCTACTAATTAATATTTTTTTAAATTCCCCATTCCGTCTCATTCCATCTAAGCTTTCGCATTTATAATATTAGTAGGATTAATTCTTGTTAGCTTATTGCAATTATTTATGTGATGTTTAACCTTTGCAATAGAGATGGTTTGTTGCTCCATAGCTTCGTGTATGGCAGTCCTATCGTGTTCCCTCAAGTGAGATATCTCATCAATGCAGCAGACGCCGCCGTCAGATAACACTAGAGCGCCTGCTTCTAGCTGCCATTCACCATCTTCCTGGAAATACACAAATATCAAATAAAAACGCTTTTCGACCCCTCCAAAAATTCTTCAGTTATAAGGAAAGCCTAGCAAAGTTTCTTAGTAGATTTTTTACTCCAAGGTCTAATTTATCAAATCTATAATGAGTTGTAATTACATAAATAAGGAATCATTAAATATATTTAAAGTTAAAACTAACTCTTAGCGCGGCGCAAGTGAGGCCAGCGCGCGTGCTCCCCGCCCCCGATGTGAACACAGAGCGCGGCGTTAGCTCCGCCCCTGCACGTAGTAACTGAGACTTGCCTGTACCTGGCAATTTTGTTTTATTTAGGCAGATGGCAATCTAGGAATCCAAATTATTTGCTTCTTTTTCGTTATGACCTCACAAGTTTACATGCCCATAGATATGCACTTGTAATACGATAATTATAGTCAAACAAGGATCTCTAAACCAGTGACAGTCGCTGCTTTCGCGATTGGTTCTATCAGAATATATATAAAAACTACTTAGATATAGAAAATGAAATAAAAGAAAAATTACATGACAGCTACTAGCAAAAAGAAGCTTGTGACAATTTTTGACGTTGACAGAGGGGCGCTAGTGAGCTGTCATTATTTAGTTTGAGTTAAGCCCACCAATTCAAATAGTTTTGTTGGTCTATAGTTCCTCTGCTATCATCTATTCTTTAATGACAGTTAGTTTTTTAATATATTTACCTGGATCCCCAACTAACAGCAAATGACACTGTCCCCTTACATGCATTGCATATTTATCTTCCTTCAATTCTTTATTAGAGTCATCATCAAACGCATGGTTGGACCCTGTAATGACAGTCAGAATAACAGCAAGTTTCACCAAATGTAGACCGTAGACCTGAAAATGAGACAATATGCCAAATCAATTCCATGCCTTGGTGTGTGTGAAAAAAAAAGTGAGCTTATCAAGCAAGTCAGCATTGAATTATGTCAAAAAAATATTATGACACTAAATACAAAATCAAAACTATTAACTACATAAATAATCGTATAATGATGACTCACCTGTGGACATACTGAAGCTAAAATCTGGTCTCTGCCTCTCAGAGGACATGCTTCAAATTTGCTCCAAAACTCATTAAAACAATCCTTAACATCCGGCGCTGAGGCTATGACTTCAGATCTCTGAGCATTACTCACTTCTAAATAATTAGCTTGCATCACTAATTCTACTTCAGATTTTTTATTTTGTACAGAAGGACGCCAGCGTCGACGAATTGTGCCACTAAAAAGTAATAAAATACATAAATTATCCTAACTGGCTTTAGCCCACATCTCGGCCCATGCATAATTAAAGAATAAACTTAATTAGTAGTAAGCATATACTTACCATATATTAACATCATCACCAGGTTTACAGCAATCCACTAGATCATCTTCTAATACCACCCACATTGATCCGGGTATTGTACCAATACTAAGCTTATTCACTTGCTCCTAAAAGTAACATACTGATTTAAATTATTCTCATGTTAGGTTGCTATTGGCTCTACCAACATTTTATAATAAGTTATTTACCTGTATTTTAATTTCCTGGTAATCTCTACAATGTTCTCTTGATACAAGATTTACTTGAGTGAATGTTGAACACTTACATCTCATATCCTTATTTCCACATTTAGACGGAGCTCTTAATATGTAGCGGTTCTCAAAATCAGCTTCAACACAATTCTCAAACTTACACTTCATGCATACATACTTCCGTTGGTATTCCAACATTTTAGTTTGAGTTACTCTTACAACTGTCCCTGAATTAATAAGAAAAAATACCGTACTTAACTTTAATCCAGATATGCATTTATTATATGTTTATTTCAACATTGTTCTTCAAAATTTAGCAAAACAAGGGCTTTTAACACAAAAACAGAAGTGTAAGAGGAGTGCAACTGGTTAACTTTATATACATATAATTATATATCTTCATATTGGCATATTACCTGATACTTTTAAAAAACATCCCATGTCAACATTCTTCGGGAAGATCGTACGGTGTAGCTCAGGACAAACAGGTAAACCAAAAAATCTTGCTTGTACATTTCTTTTCAAAAACTTGTATCTCAGTTGGCTAATTAAGGGGTTGTATTCCTCACTTTCTAGAATAGTTTGTTGAGCTTTTATGATGTCATGATTGCATATTGGTAGGTTTTCTACAGGGCTACAGAGAACTTTATCCCCAACATCTGGATATGTTTCAAATAATTTCATGAAACTGGAAAAGATATGGTAATTTTTGTTTTTTTTACATAATGAAAGAAAAGTAAACTATTCCGTATGCTTAGGATACTTACTCGATTTTAATACTAAAATATCCCAAGTTATCTAATTCAGATAATATATTGGTACAATCTTGTAAATGAAACTTAAATAAATATTCGAGTATCATCTTAGATTTAACAAGTGTATCATGTGCTATAAGTGTTTAAATAGGATTTTTGTTATTTCTTTTCACATTATATTTAATAGCTTATTAATAGTGTTTAATTCAAATAACAACAAAACAAAGTTTACTTCAACTTTAAACTTTCGAGTTAAAATAATGTCAATTGTCAATGTCATTGTCGTTCAGTGTTGCTACTTGCTGCAAGACTTTGCAAGACTACACAAGAATATTTTAGGAAAAAAAAATGATTTTTTTTTACTGATTTAACAATTTTGACTATTTAAGGTTTTTGATAGTCTTTCAGGAATGTAGAAAGCAAAAGAGTGTCTGACAGAAACAATTACAGGTCATAAATTCGTATTTTCTTACTTTTTCTAAATAAAGATGGATTTATTGCAAGGTATGGATGACCTTTGGGAAAAATACTAGTGGCCAGATTTCCTGCGATATCAGTTAGGTCTCAAGAGCGTTAAGATTCAGGTTTATAAAACATTTTGTAAAATTAAATTTATTTATTAACTTTATCATCTAATTGTGTTATATTCAACACATCTGGATGGATCAGTAGGAAAGTACTCCTGACATTTAGTCATAAGTCGTTTCAAAGCCTGTATATATTTTCTTTGCGTTTCATCGTTCATCACATGCGCCACATTTTTTGAGAAAATCTTTTCACGGCCAGTACGAGCGTGGATGCCAACCATAGTTACACCAATTGGCCATGGCGCATTTCCTATTGCCATCTGTAGGTAAGCATCACTAGCCTGAAAAAATAAAAATACCAAATATTTCAATAAGTACATACAGTTATGTATTTCATAGATTTTATGTATACATATTTGTTATACGGTATCTACCAGAACAGCTGCATAGATCTGAATGATACTTAGTATAGATAAAGGGAGAACACTGCACAGACGAAGTCGCCGGCAAAATATATATTTTAAGTATTAGATGTGTTGCTGTATTAAATATATTTTCTTTAAGACGATCCTTGCCTTTTAACTTTAGACTAGTTCTCACAAATCATACATACCATTATATAATTCCTTTCTAATAGATGTTTTGTTATTTCCATGAGACTGTCACAAATGTCCTCTGGTAAAGATTTCTTCTTCAGTTTTCTTGTTAAAGGTTTGAGGTACACTTGAGTCTGTGTGTATGTTGCTCTAGCCATTTTGTGCTTCACAGAATTCTTTTCCGCCGCTGTTGCAGAATTAAGTTGCTGGCCCCACATTTTTAGGAGAAACTGCAAAAATACATACATTAAATTAATATTGGGGCTTGCGTCTTACTTGAATATTTTAGGGATTATCAATTAATTCCTCCCTTATAACTAAATTTACGTGTATTTTTTAATTTAAAATAATATTACATTTTCCATCCCTCCGAGTGATGGTTTGTGATTTATTCCGAACCCATCCCCATAATTGATGAATTCCCTGACTTGATGAACAATCCTATCTGGATTTTGGTACTGTTTATTAATTAAAATATCATACCTGCAACAATGTCATAATAACAGTCATATCATGATTTCTGTCACCCTGTCCCATAGTTTTTGCCATTTCTTGAATAAATTCATATGTGATAGAATCATCTAAATCATCTTCATTGTGAGCTTTCTCATTGTCATTCTGAAATTAATGGATTTTTTACATAAAGCCTGTTACACACCTGCAATTATAGATTATTAGTTCTAATGATAAGAATATAGAAATAAAATACTTACATTTGTTCCTAATGCTAATATTTCATTTAAATATGCTTGATCTACTTTCTCCATTGCTTCCTGGAAGTCATTTCTAAGACCCTGAAAAGAAAATTCATAAAGATAACAAGATTTTTTAACAAAACAAACATGTTTTTTGCATAGGCGGTATTGAAACTGATAAGTTCATTTAAAGCATTTTTAACTCACTCTATTTGCTTCAGGTTCCTGAATTTCTATTCTTCTCAGTCTTCTAAATGACTGTACTTCGTTTTCTCCAAATAAAGTTATTGGATGTCCTCGCTCCCTTAACCGTTTCACAACTTCAGTTCTTGGTAGTGTTGCACTTTCTGTTTGTTTGCTTTCATTTTCTTGTATGTTAGCTGAAAACAAAATGGTTGTAGATATGGGTGGAAACACCAGGCTTTCTAACTTAGTCAATTTTGAAATCGAAGAATATATTTGTTAATTGGTATAAATTACATAATAATTTAAACGCACCTTTTTCTTCATCATCTTTTGATTCACTTTGTGGTTCCTCAGGTTTTAAGCCATACTTTTTGAAGTACTCCTCTTGCTCTTTGGCTATAAGCTCACCCCTCTTGAAGTACTTCTTAGATGAGTTCTGATTTTAAAAGAAAACGTATTGAAATAATAATACTAAAGGACTCTTCATACATTAAATATCTAAAATAACACATACCAAAATGTTCTTCTCTTCAATAAGTTTACGTTTTCTTGCTATCTCTGCTTTTAGGATATCCATATTAATATGAACAATATGTCCTTATTATGCACAATACTTAATACCACGTTATTAAATAATTTGTTTTTCTTGCTGTTATTATTACTTTTTTTTTTGTAAAACAGTAACACAAGACCAAGCCAAGACGTCAACGTTATAAAATGACAACTTGATTTGACATTAGCATTTTGTATAGTTGCCAGCATTTTTAAATTTTTTGGTTGCTAGATTTCAAATAACTAGTTAGAGAACTATTTGCATAACCCATTTCATATTTTATTTTAGAAATAGTATTATATGAATAAGTCCTATTTTAGTGAATTTGCCTTATAAACATAGATTATACAGCAAATAGTTTAGCTGTGAAAAAGCTTACCAGCCGGCTTTGTACAAACGGGTTTTTTTCGTTATTCGAATTTGAAATTAATGGCATTCGAAAAACAATTCATAAATTTTCAAAGCCTTTACACATTGTTCATTTGACTACTGTTGGTTTTCAAATCCCACTCTTTTCTTTTTGTAATACTCATAAAAATCTCGCAACTTAAGTGGGGAGAGTACACTTATCCCTTATGTTCTTACATAAATACCTGTAGTACTCCTTGTACGTCCATTAAGTTATAAGGACAAAATGTATTTTGTATTCAATACAAGGAAATCGTGAAGATGATTTTATTTAAATCGGCTTTCTTTGAATTGTTCTTAATATAATTACCAGGGCGATAACAATTTAATCACAGTTATAATATGATAAGAAAGATAAAAATGTAGTGATTTAATCATTGACTATTATCAAAGTTAGATTTATGAACATTACGCTTGTACTTACCAAAAACAGCATTACCATTAGTGTTTACATGAAAATAATGTTATTTCTAAAGTCAATACGATTTAATATTTCATTTTACTGCTTGCTTTGGATAAGTTATTTATCGATGTCAGAAGGTTAATATTTAATATATTTTTAGTGATGTATGGATGGAGGATAATAGTCAATAAATAGTTACCTTGTTAAATTATAGGATTTTCACCAAGACTAATAGGCGGAGAAAGAGCCCCACAAGAATTCGGGAGATTTCATGGGTCGTTACAAAATCTAACGGGACATCATGTTTGTGGCAGTGCAGTTATTTCTCGAAGACATTTGCTAACAGCGGCGCATTGTGTCTACAGGTGAGGTATATATTTTTTTAAATTTAAATAAACCACTGTTTATTTTTTTTCAGCCAACATAAATAATTTACATTTATTAAAATTATTAATGATTTTTATAGAGTCAAACCACGATATATTAAAGTAGTTGTTGGGACAACTAATTTAAATAAAGGTGGCAAAGAGTATCATGTTAAAAGTATACACTTATATCGTGAATATAACATTACTCGAAGGATAAATGACATAGCTGTAGTTAAGATAAGAGGAAGATTTAATTTGAACGATACTGATATACTCCAGCTTCCGAAAAGAGATTTGAAAGATGGCGATCCGGTTATATTATCTGGATTTGGAGCAAAAAAGGTACAGCAACATAGCAACAGATTAAAATTCGTTTTATTTTATTTTTTAACTAACCACAGTGTTTATTTCGTACAGCCTTATGGAGATTCTAGTCGCAAGATGTATGCATTAAATTTGACGGTTTTTTGTCAGAAAACATGTCGATATGCTATGCGTTATTCAAGAGATGTAACAGATTCTATGTTTTGCACTTTCACAAGAATCGGGCAAGGCACCTGTCACGTGAGTTAATTTTCATTATTTCATATTTATTTAATTTGAGTTAATAATTTATATTTTTTATATTTGTAGGGTGATTCTGGCAGCCCTCTAATCAAAGACAATGTGCTTGTTGGTTTGGTATCATGGGGAATCCCTTGCGCCATGGGTTTCCCCGATGTCCACACAAGAGTATACCCCTACCTCGAATGGATTAAATCAATAATTTCTGAAAAACTATATAAAAGGCTAGAAGTAAATACTGAAGTAAAGTTATCTTTGTCAAAATAAGCATAAAAAAGTTAAATAAAAAATTAAAACCAATATAAATTATACCATTTTATTTATAAAGATTAAAATTTTAGATGTATCCACCTGGAAATAATGAATTATTAAATAATTTGAGGTGAAGCAAGTCTTCCAAATACTTGACTTCCAAAAACCCTATAATGGCTTAACAAATCTCGATAAAATTTGGTACACATGTAGAACACAGTCTGAAAGAACACATAGCCTACTAAGTTCTTTTTTAATTCCACGCGGTCGAAGTCGCTAGTGGAAACTAGTCTATAACTATAACATTACAAAAGCAAAATACAGTCACAAACAGGGAATAGATTCTAGGAAATCTTTGTACGCATCAATTTCTGGAAAAAATACCTTATACTTATAATCATAAGGTTTCAAATCCGATAATACAGCCAGCACTGGTCTCCCATGAGCGCATTGAAATGGTGTTCTGCAGCTTGATAAAGAACTGATGAGTGATGCACATTCACCCTTCGATAGCTTATCTCCAAATTTTATTGCGTATCTACAAGCCTAGAATGACAATGCCGTAACATTTTAGTACCCATTTTCACTAAGGAAAAAACCGCGCGACTAATAACGCACGCTTTAGTGGAAAAAGGACAAATGACTTTATAAAAGCCTAGAGTCGTTAGGTTAGTTAGGAAAATGTGTTTTATTCTGGTATTATTAAGTCAATTGTTTTAAATTACTGAAAATTAAATTTTGAAACTTACCTCACTAAACACAAGGTCCATTATTGATTTGGGATACAACAAAGTATTGCCTCCCTGAGATTTTATTGCTTTGATTTCTTCTATGATTAGATTTTTAATAGATTGTATAATGACATCAGCCTGAATAGAAATTAATTTAGACATCACATAGGCCGAGGCGGAAAGCATTTTTATGCAAATAAAATTGAACTTTATGCTATTGTAATAAGGTTTAATTTTACTTTGTATGTCAAAGTTTGTTTCTTATAAATATAAGCAAAAATAAACGTTGTTTTAACCGATTAAAGTTGAATTTCATTTGCCATTAAAAATCTGCTGTAAGAAATCTTTCGCAAAAGTTTTGAACAAGATAAACATATTTTGTTTTTTTTTGGGACAAAAATTAATAAAAAATTACCTGTCTACAATATTTTCCAAATATCGCTTTAGGTACAGCATTAATAGTGATCAGAGAATCATTTTCTATTTTCCAATCTAGACCGAGTTGTTTAAATGTATCTTTAAAATTGTTTAGGTAAAGAACATGGTCCTTGGAGAGTTTCAATGAGATTGTTTCACAATTTATACTATTCCATTGATCAACATTTTTATAATCTGATTAAAAAAAATTAAGTTTTAGGTTTTTTTTTCTACAAAATAATTAAAGGACATATGGAATACATTCGTTAGTTTTTTTTTTTACAATTACCTGATAAATTCTCCTCCAGTCTAATTCTTTCGTGAACAGCATGTTGGTCGAATAATACCAAATGTTTCATATTGAGGTTTTCGCTTTTTAATTCGGCAACTATAAACTTTCTGTCGACTTGACCTAAAACCTAAAAAAAAAAATTAAAAACAAATCTCATTTAAATATTGTTTACCATGAAACAGGTACTAACTTTTGCGTCCTTCAGAGATTTTGTGTCAAATTTTAAACAATTTGGATCTTTGTTAATCCTTTTAGGTTCCTCATTAATATTTGAAACTTTATTTTCGTATATTTTAATACTGTCCAATACATCATTCGCAAAATTATTATACAAGTCCTGTAATAAAATAAAATAAATTTTAATATAAGGATGAAAGAAACATAAAAACAATTAACATTTTTATAATGTTTTAAACTTACATCTTGAAAATAATCTTTTTCTAAATTGTATGAGCAGACATTTTTGTTGTTACAATTCTCAAATATTGGCGACATTCCTAAAATCATAAAAATAATTAAAAACAAATATTTAAAAAAAATACTATTTTTTTTATTTTATTTAATTACCTTTAGGTACAAAATTATGTCTACTTTGTAATACAAAATTTTCGGTAATTTTTCGTTTTTCATTATTACTAACATTTGGCATATTTTCGTTATTTACTTCGACAATTTCAATATCTTTAGGCTTAATTTGATTATCTTCATTGCATATTATTTCTTCGTCTTTATTATGTTTATTAGTACAACAATTATTTAAATTTTCTATATCCACGTTTTGCTCCTCTATTACATCGTTATTTTCTACTTCAATAGCATCTGATCCATTCCCAATCCGCGTAATGTTTGGAACTAAATTAAAATCTCTATTTCTTAGGTTTTCTTCTAGACTATTTCTTTCTTTATTAAATTCTTCACTACTGAATACATTATTTGATTTACCCATTTGTAATATATGATTATTCTGTACTGTTTGAAAATGGCGTGATATTTCTTCATTAAAGTCAGTCAAATTGTCAACTTTATCTAACACATAACAATTATCATTTTGGTTTTCATCTGGTTGATTGTTTGTCTCTTTCTCTTTACTGTTTTGTTCTCTGTTTGACAAATTATGGTAGTCATTTAAAGACAGATTTCTTATATTTTCAATAGAGTAAAAATACCTTGACATTACGTCGTTTTTGTGAAAAGAATTGCTAAAATCATGTCTTATTTTTGCATTGGTTATATTGTCTTTAATAGCTTTTTCTTTGGCTATATTAAAATCATTGATTTCTTTATGACCATTGTTATGATAAACAGCTTCACATATATCTATAGGTTCTATTTGTTCATCTGTTTTTTGACTGAAATTAAATTCAGGCATATCTGAATTTGGAACATATTTTTTCAAATTCTGTGTTATTTCTGGTTCTTGATGCTTTTCTTTATCAAATAAATCATTTGCAGAACTTAGATTTAATCTCAGATATGAAGCTACAGATTCATCGTGATTTATTTTATTTTTATTTAAATTATTTAGATAAGTTGCAATATCCAATGATACGTTTGAGTCTAATATAGTATAAGTATTTTGTACATTGCCTGTTATTTTGTATTTCCATTGGTCAGTTGTATTTTGTTTAGCATTGTACATATTTTTAGTAGAAAATTCAATCGTATGTGAAGATTTATGTTCAAAATATGGGACATTTTTAATTGGCTCTAAATAAGGATGTTTATTTTTTCTTTTATTTTTGCTATTATAATGTTGATTGATATAGGATTTGTATTTATTTGATGTTACATAAGTATGGTGAATATTATTTTCGAGGTTAAAATTTTCCTTAGATTGTTTACTAATAAAACGTTTCAGATTTTTATTATTTCTTACAGCATCATTTAAATTAAATTTATGACTTTCAAAAGTCAGTTTAGGAAGCGATTTGTAGATATGAGATGTTATGTTAGTTTCTATATTATTATCATGTTTGATTCTTTTATTATGTTTATAATAATCTAAATTCGTAGATTCGTTTTCAATATTGGCAACACTGCTTTCAATATTGCTGTATTTCTTGTCTAAACATTCTTGAATGTTTTGCAAATTATCATTTTGCTGTCTAATATAAGAACTGTAATTAATATTAGGGAATTGTTCGATATTTTCATTGCTTGTATCATTTTCAATATTAAAATTGTTTCGTCTTACAGTAGGCAATTTCAGTTTCTCACGTACTTTGCTATAGTAATTATGTCCTTCGAAAGGCTTATGTACGGTATTTTCTTTATTAAAAGTGCAGACTTTTTGGCTATTTATTACTGTCTTTAATAGATCACTGGATTTTAAATATTCTGTTTCAAGTTTATTTAAAGGTGTAATACCATTAAATGCTAATTTATGTTCATAGTATAAATGAATATTGTCTCCACTTTGAAGAAAACTTTCTTTTGTATCACATATGTGAAGATTTGATTGTACTTTATTCTTATTATTTGTCTTTGGTGCTAATTTTTCACTATACATTTCAAATGCAGTTTCTTTCATGCATTGCTTCATTATGGGATCTATTTCTTCGGCCATTTTTTGTTTTTTCTTTTTAAATGCTGCTTTTAGAGGTGTCTTTACTTTATGAGCAGTATTCAAATAGTTATCATTTATTGTATTGTCTATTTCTAAATTGAAGTTCTCTTTAGCTTTACTAATGTCACCTGTTTCTTTAAATTTTTGATTATTTGTACGAGTATTAACTGTATTTAGTTTCTCATTTTGCTGAATAATTTGCGCAATATTTAGCTTAGTTTTAATTTTTTGCTTCTCTTTATAATCTTTAATTAATATCTTTAAATTATGATTATTTTCTGTTTGGGCATTCTTACTTGTTAATTGCAAATCCATGCTTATAGGAGCTTCTATCATTGAAGATAGGTTTTCAGGTATATTGAGGTTTTGATCAGTTGTTTTAATTTTATTACTTATTTTATGTATATTTTGAAATTGCTTTATACTTGTTTTTTTCTTTTTCTTAACTATCTTACCTATGACAAAATATTAAACTGTAAGTTTGAATTGAACAGCTTGCAAACATTGCTAATAAAATTAATTTCATGGCCATTTAAGCTATCTCTTAGTACATTTGTCTGATACTAAATCTACACTTAGTGCCTGTGAATCTGAGACTGCCAATAATTAAGTGCTGTATTACTTACCTTTAACACCTTTGCGCAATTGTGATATTTTGTGACCTTTACTTTTATTTTCTAATACTTTCTCCATAATTTTCCTCACTTCTTCTCGTGTATTTTCGATTTTGTTTTTTCTTTCAGTCTGTGCGACATCTAATTTTTTTAATTTAATATCTCCTTTATAAAATTGAACTAATTTTTCTAACAACTCCCGAATTTGTTTCCAATCTTTGAATTCTATAATTGTTTTTGTTGAAGATACATTAATATCATAGTCTAAATGTGGACATGTTATGAATATAAAGTATGAAGGTATTTCATTGTTTTGCATTTTATTTTCAAAATCAAGAAAATTATTCTGAAATAGAATTTTTATTGGTTACTAAATAGGAAATATTATTTCAAATTTCATCATAGACTACACACAGTTTTACATATGAACTTTACAATTTGTGACCTTATTTTGGAAATATAACAGAATTTTATAATATTGGTTTTTAGTTTGTTTACTTAAACCACCTATGTTATCTGCATTAACATAAATTGAAAAAAAAAATTGTACTTTCATATATGATGAATAAACTCAAAAACTACTACACTACAATCCAGTAGATAATGAATTTCTATCTCGTCTTTAGTCAACCAGTATTCGGAAAAAACTAAACTAATACAACTTTGATGCCCTTACCTTAGTCTTTACATTTTTATAGAACTGTCTGTTCTTTGTGAAATTGGAATTTATTACATCATGAAGAGGACTTTTATTGATAAATCTTCCATTCAAATATATCCATTGGTATGAACATATTTTAGCATTTTGTTTACTAATAAATCCTTTTGCTTTATATTGATGTTTTTCAATCTGTAATTCTTGGAAATCTTTTTGTTCTATATCATAAAGTGAAGAAAGTGTTTGGTATACATCTCTGTTTTTATGTACTTTAAATATTATTTCATTCCTGGAGTTGTCACGGAGACTTATTGAAACATTTGTATTAACTAGTGATAATTGTTGTAGAAATAATTTAATATTTTGCAATTCATTCAAAGGATTTGTAGCTTTTTTCTGAATATGCAAGTTATAAAGAAAGCCTTTTAATTCCACCTGCAGATTAAAAACATTACAAAAATAATAGAACTGTACTAAGGTGTATCTTTAGAGAATAATTTACTCACTGTGGTTCCTTTTGAAGGTCTCATTAAAGTTATTTGGCTGTCCTTGTACTGTCCTTTATAAAAAGTTTTAATCCATGTTTCATTGGCATCCTTGTGTCTGGTTGTTATTTTAACACATTGTGAAACTTCAATGATATTCGATAAAGATTCACCGCGGAATCCAAATTTAATAGGTGCACTTTTGAGTTCAGATTTGTCGGTGACTTTACTACTGGCATACCTCTGTCCCAAAAGAGGAATGTCACATTTCGCAATTCCAAAACCATTGTCAATAACTTGTATGGTATTGTCATAAATATTAATTCGTACAGCAACCGAAGTTGCATCGGCATCTAGGGAATTGTAGACCTGAAATTAAGATATTATAAGAATAAAATAAATTTACATTATTAGTAACTATTCGTAATTACCAATTCTTCGACAGCGTTTTTGTAGTTATTTATTTTGGAAGAAGCATTTAAAAGAGTTTGAACTTCAGTTGGCAGCTTTTTAATAATCATTTTACTTTAATTCCTTACATAATTTTGCTTTAATCAATGATTTGGCATGTACGTTCACATAAGTTCATTTGTTTTGATTATAAACAAAACGATAAACAAAGGGAGAGTATTATTTTGTCACATTATGTCACCTTAATCAAATATAAATTGTAGCCACATTATTCTTCATTTATATATTTTCTTCATACAATATCTTAACTAATATTAATTTTGTTTGGGCACTTCTTACTAGTTCTTGTTTTGTTTTTTTTTGACTCATTTTTTCATTACCACACCAAAGAGTACGAATTTAGACGACCATAGACAATTTCCAGTGAAAACTTTTTTTGCTTTTTAGACACTAATGTCAAGCAGTCAAGGACTTAAAAATTAAATAAACCTGATTCTGAATATTTTTTAAAGATAATAAGCTTTACTATTTTAACTAATATATATGTTGCACGTATTCGTTTTCTTGTTCATTTAAGGCAGTATAACAGTGGAAGGCAGGATTTGAATCAAAAGTTTTTTCTTTCGGTGACCATAGTCTTAAACGTAAGGTCCCCATTAGACTTTGTTTGACCATGTGTCATGTAAAATTCTTATCTCGGAAATTTAATATCAGATGACGCTTCGATGATGCACATTAATTTCTTTAGCGACCGGGAGATGGAACACTTCAAAATAGATTAGGATGACATCACTTTTCAAGTTGCATCTTAAACCTATTTATTATTGGATTAAAGCATCGTGTGCAATTGCATTGCAAAGGAAGTAACAAGTATCTAGTCATAAAAGACTACACTTTCATCATTTTTGTGCAGTACATTTATCTTTACCTAAAGTGTGAAAAAAAATTTAGTAAATGCGCATTTATTTAAAACCTATCCGTAAGTTTTTACTGCCTGAAACTATGATATGACATCTTATTTTTGTCTTAATGGAACCCGATAGTAATAAATATCATACAAAGCAAACGGCTTGTACACCAATTGACATGTGACACAATTTATAAAGGAAAACTAACATTACAAACAACATATACATTGCTTTCTGTTTTGCAGGGATATCGATTGATTTCAACCCTGAATATTGTAGTACATAACTATAGATATGTAGACATTTGTGGAGGACAAGGGTTGAAGTAGATGCCAGCAGTTCCCATCGTAGTACACTGTTATCAAATCGTGTTGATGTCGCGCGATAACATGGTCAATTTGAAATGAAAATATTTAACACATAAAGTTAGGGCTGCCAACTGTGTTTAAGTTTGATGGCAAATATAACATTCGTAACACGCAGTATTAAGTATTTTTATTATGAATTTAAGTTTAGAAGAGGAGATTAAAATATTTTGGGAGTATATTAAGAGGTGAGTATAAATTCTCTACTTATTACACTAGTAAAAAAGTTTGCCAAATAGTAAAAGTGAAGGTCCAGCTACAAGTAATTACATATAATTGGTTAATCATAGTTCACGCCATAATATTAATAAAACATGATTTTATTAACGTTAATGATTAATGGATGACTTTTAAAAATATCTAAAACAGTAGTAACAGCGCGAGGAGTCACACTGATAAAATATTTGGAACGTAAATTGCATATTCTTGGAACTAAAGAACAAAATATCTGGAAGATAAAAACATTTCACAAACATGACTAATAGAAACTCCGATATATCATGGTTCGTAGCTTAATAAGGCGGATTTGAAGAGTCCTAGGTTGATTCCCTACATAATCCCGAACCTACATTGCACGGTGTCGTCACTGAGGAGCGCCTGCGGGCGCAGCGCCCCATTGGGGGCGCATTGAGGAGCCCCATTCTCGGGCTGGTCAGTGGGGCGTCGCGGTGGTAAGTTAACACGATCCCGTGGCGTCCCACATTATGGCAGAGGGGTTTAGTGGGTATGCTTCCCATTCGGGGAGAGAATCCCACATAACTACCGTGCCTTCCCCGAGGCACGGAGTATGCCTAAAGCATTCCCCTCTGAAAAAAAAAGGTCTATAGGTCTCACTACTCTAAAAGAGTATTAGGGGTACCTACTATTATATCAAATTCATCAGCAAGCAATTATCGTGAGTCACTACATAGTACTTTTAAATACAAACTGCAATCGCATGTCTAAAGAACCTTGCAACAATAGAATAATTGTTATTTACATTTGTTAACTAAATATTTTCACTGGCTACCTGACTAGTAATTTTGTGTCATTGATGTATTGTTCTTTGGCCCTAACGAATTTTTATTATGAAATATACTATCTTACAAAGTTATTATTTCCCCTAAAGTTATTCTTTTTAAAATACGTTATGTGTAGGTTTAGGACTATAGACTAGTCATCCCCAACTAAGGGCAGGCTCTGATTCCCTTAGTCTGTACTACTACTACTACTGTACGTCTGTACGTATCGTATTGCCTAATCTATTATTCAAACTATAGATGTGTTCATGGCAGTGGAAACCCTATTTATTATAAGACATAGAATTATATACCTTATTATATACATATATAAAAGAACTAAACTTACCTATGCAATTATGTATGTTATTCTGTACGTTTCAATACCGTATTGCTTCAGTTTTTTACTTTCTTGTAACAATCGTGAGAACTCGTAAAGCTGATCTGTTTCTATGAGTCGAAGTCGTATTGTTATTGATTAATTTATCGTTCGTCCTTGGCGGGAATTCAAGGGTGTTCCTTAGTGACCAATTAACGACTTTGTGTACAGCAGTTAGTCTAATATCTGTAATCATGTACTGACCTTTTTTTTGGAATTTCGATCGAAGATATTTATCTCAGTTTTTTCAGAGATATGGAAAGCGATGTTAATATCTTTTTGTGCCAGTCTTGATTGACATTTTATTTCAATATTGCCTTGTTTGTTTACAATGGATATTGATTTTAAACAATGGCTTGTTGGAAAGAAATGTACTGAAGACTTTTTAAAACTTCGACTTATCAATAAAACTTTTCATTTAATAAGGACAAATATAATTTGATGTGTTTTAACTGTACCAAAATGGAAAAAAAAAATTAAAAGAAAAGAAATTTATACGTTTGTATTAAACTTTTTTATAAAAGTTTTAAATACAAAAAAGTTTCCGCGATCTTTTGTTACGGTGCACTATTTCTATATTCCCGTTGTTTTTCTACATTCCGATGTTTTGACGAATCTTTTATCTTTCGGTTATTGTTAACTTACCATTGCTAAAACAATGTCCAAAAGATAACCTGATATCCTAAGGGACCAAATCGATATAAATAGAAAAGGTACAATTCAAAAGTTACATTACCTATTTTGGATTCATCGAGTATACTACGTAAGAACTCAAAGTAAGTTAAATTTTGAAATACTGTTACTTCTTTATTTGTTAACAAAAATACTTTAATAAACGATATATTATGTTTTTTTCAGATGTACAAATCAGGGATTTTATTGTTAGCAATCGTTTATGCAACCTTAGCTGCTGAAATCCCAGCACCTAATATGCTGGAGAAACTATCAACTTTCAAACCTGTTGATATATCAATGGAAACACAGCATGTTTTCAAAAAAGATATACAGTACGAAAAAGAGCATCATCCTGTATACAGAGGTGAAGATTACAAGAACGAAGGTAGAGCGAGGATAGAGCCAGTAAGATCTCAAGGACCGGTTGTGAAACATGATATGTTAGCTGATGACTCCGCCGTAGGTTCTACCGATGTCAATAGAGTGGTAAGTTACATTGTTATTTAAAAGGCTTTTGAAGTGAACTTATTTTGATAAAAATACTTGATTGAAGTGTTTACATAAAAATACTCTAATAAGTGTGCTCTACATCCCTTACCGTTGGTTTCATACCGGCATTCCTGTCATTATCATTGTCAAGGTAGAGATAACAATATGTTTTAAACGGAGACTTTGTTGTCAGAAACCCACGATTAGTCGTGTCGCGTTAAGCTCTAAGAGATTTAATGCTAGAGCTAGAGATTAAGCTATAAGAGAGATTTAATGCTAGAGGAGTATTTAAGAGTAATAGAAATTGTGATTGTTTCATTAATTTTGTAGGACAATTTACCTTTACCCGAATACGGTTACGGACACCCACCATCGGAAGTAGCATATCCTGATATTCCATATGCTCCTGGGTATGGTTACGGCAATGGGTATGTAAAAAGGCAATATTTCGTTAGTTACATTTGCTTTATGTATATAAAATGTATTTATGTCCTATAATCAATATCCTAGGAACCTACTAAGTTTGATCAGCAAAAGCAATGGCTTTAAATATGTTAAGATTTTATGTTTTTAAAATTTTATTTTATAATTTTCAGTTACGATGTATATGGGAATAGTCTGAGCGATTACCTGTTAGAGCCTGATACGTCAACCTTTGGACTTCTTTGGAGCCAAGTGCCTGATTCTAGAGTGAGTTTTAAACTTGCTTGTTTATAGTTTTTCATAAGAGCTTAGCTTCGAATTCTTAACCTTATTTTAACTCTTCTCTCTCTTGGAATGTAATGAAATTAATCAAGTTTTGTTTTAAACATTTTCAGATAATTGTTCACTTGATGGGCAGAACTATCGGCTGGATCTTGAACAGCGTCTTCGTTTTACTCATTGGGTCTCTTATCACCGTTGGAGTTTGTTCCTACACTAATCTGTGCACAATAACATTTCAAGGAGTCGGTCCCATACATGAAGAAATGAGGTCTTTCATAACACCAGAACGCTTAGAGAAGATCAGTACTGCTGCCAACTTTGTGAAGACGGCCATAGACAAATACCAAAAGATACAGAAAGTTACAGACCAGGGTATTAGAAAACGAAGTGTATTGTAAATTTAAAGAATCAAAATTTCAATTATCATTTTAAATAGATGGATATATTCTAGTAAAATTATGTTATTTTTATTATTGAATAGCTGTAGCCCACTTTATGTGTCCAGACTATGTTCTACATCCATGCCCAATTTTATCGAGATCCGTGAATACTTTCTAGAGATACCTTCTAACAAACATTCATCCATCTATACACCTTTCCATCCATCCTAATTATTCGTATTTATAATATTAGTAAGATTTAGTAACACGTTATTTTTTTAGAGATTTACAATAAATGGGAAAGGATTTCTTTTTTGAAGAAAAGCAAAAAACAAAGTTAAAAATTATTTTATACTGATCGTATATTTTTATAAAGTTGTATGTATGGTATACTATACAAAATGAACATAAGGGTTATATAGAAATAATAAGAGAATTGCCTAGGCTCAGTTACAAACAGAGAAAAGATTTGATAAGGCGAAAGAAGTCATGTAGTAAATTAGATTAAAATGAAACAATACCGCAAAAAGGGGGCAACGTACTATAAATATAAATGTCCTCTAAATATTCTGCAATTATGTACTTGTTTGTGCATAAATGTTTTCCTTTGCTTGCGCCAAGTCTGATAACATTCTATTTAATTTTTATTTTTTTTTATAGTTGTAGAAACTGGCCACCAACATTTTATACATACATATATTTATATAGTCTGTTAGATCTTAATAAGACCCAACAAATTATATGTTAAACTTGATTTATTTTGCAATAAAAAAATTTGAAATATTTACGACTTATAAACAAAAGTTAAATTAGCTTAATTTTCCTTATACTTAATGTTAAAGCCTTGTCTTTATTCTATCTTAAAAGTTACGAATTTAAGCATTGTTATGCATGTGTTTAAAATGATTAATAATAATAAATACAGTAGTTATTTACGTAAACATGTAAATATATTTTTATATCTTAATCAGGATAATAATAAATAATCAATTGATTATCTTATATTTATCTGATATATAATATACGTTGTTTGAGCTTCTGGAATCTTAAACGGGTAATAAATATATTTTATTTCTTATAGATTAGATAACTCTACATTCATATTGATTTTATGCACATTTATTTTGTAATTTTTATCACCTTTTTATAAACTTATTTAGTTTTAAGGTATACTAATACAATCAATAAACATAAAAAACTGTTAAACTCACATATGTTTCTCCCACATAGGGATTGTCATCGTGTTCAAAAACGACAACGTCATATGTAATCATAAAAATAATTTGTTGAATGAAAAAGTATTTTTTTCATAAAAGTGCAGTGTAATAGAATAATGATTGATAAATAAATAAATAGGTGCACTACATATCAAGTCAACTTCAAATTCAAACTTCAGTTTTTATAATTGGTGACCCCGAAAAGCATCAAGATTGGTGACTCCGACAAGTATCATAATTGGTGACCCCGACAAGTATCATTATTGGTAACCCCGACCTGATACTATAAAGGTTATAATAATATCAGTACAATTTATTTTATCAGAAGTTAATGTTCAGTGACACCTTTTACATTTCCGTTATCTCTACTTATAAACAATATTGTTTTGTAAACATTAATATGCTTAGTATATTTATCGGTACATTTTAATTAATGTAGGTGTATATTTTTTATGGAAAGGGAGGTGACCTATAATATCGTATTAACTTATATACATATTGTAGGAGGAAAAGTTAATGATATAAAGTAGAGGTCAAGGAAAAGAGGGATTAATCATAAAATTATTTTACCTTCCCGCCAATATTCTAAGAGGCCCTTGTAATTTATATAATGTAGACGTAGTAAGATAAGGCGCCCGATCGCGTCACACAATTTATTAAAATGATGACGTCACAAATGTCTTTTTGTTAATATTCTAATATAACCTTATATCATCTCTAAATTAAGTCATTATGAGCGTTAGTCAGTTGTTTTTCAATTTTAATCTCACTATTTTCGCATTACAAGTGAAAAAAAAACAATTCGCACTAAGCGTTGTATGTGTAACCATATAACAACAGTAATAAACATCCACTATCATGTATTTACCACGAGGGACAGTAATCATATGTGCATGATTAGCAAATTGTATATTTACTTCATGTGTCTTGTACTTCACCATCTTGCTAATATTGTAATTGCGATTTAGATGGATGTATGTTTAAAGATATCTCCGGAACAGCACAACGGATCTTGATGAAATTTTTCATAGATGTGGAACATAGTCTAGGAGAACACATAGGCTAATTATCAAATTTTTTAATTCGGCGGTCCGAGTCGCGGGCGACAGCTAGTTGGATAGACACTTTTACACGACAGTGTATTTTTTTATAATTTATCTGGTTCCTGACAATGATTAAAAATGTTCAGTTTATGTAAAAATTGCTCAAACAACTCTATATTTTGTAGAGCTGTTTGCGCAGCTGTAAGCCATAATTAAACTAGTACAGTTCATATTGTTTGAAAACTATATTACTTTGTATCATAAATTATTCATAACGTGACAATAAATTAATTCCTTTTCATTTTACACATATAGGTTCCGAGTTTGACTCCATCTCTTAATCTATTAACATAGTATCGATCGTATTTACTATCGATTTGTTCTCTCACATAAATGACATAATTATGAAGTCATTCCGTGCCGTTCCGAAAAAGTATTTAATAGAAGAAAACATTAGGGTTTTAAATATTTATCAGCCGTTTATTTTTTTGGATTGTACAGCACCTTTTGTTTAGTTTAAAAGAAGTCACCGGAGACCCGTTAGTTAAGAAGCATGTTGGAGAATTTTTTCATTTGTTATGTCTACAAAGTGAATTGAATATAATACAAATTGTTCGATGTCAAATAAAGTAGGTCAACTAAGTTATTAAAAGCGTTACTAATATTCCATTTGGATGATGCTATATTAAATAAATGCGTCATTTAATGAATCACTAAGCAGACGTTAAA